>NW_027551568.1:18122546-18285424 GCF_008692635.1 Crocuta crocuta | reverse complement strand
TGCAAGTACGGAGCTCCTTACTTCTCCGCCATCTTGCCCCCGAGAAGAAATGCCTCATGATCTGGCCATTCTATACAATGTGTCTAACATAAATTTAGACACAATTTTTTTTTATTTATTTGCTTATGACTATTATCTTTCATTGGTTTATTAGAAGAAGACTATTTCATAGGGAAATGAAGCAGTTAGACTGTCTAAATATCAGGCAGTGTTTACTAATTATCCACTATGGAGGATGTTATACAGGATTTGAAGAAGAATGCAAAATTAGTCTAACTCTTAAAGAAGCTTAAAATCAGCTGAGGAGACATATATAGTTGTGAGAAGAATAACCCTGAAACACTATATGACTAAATAGAAAATGACTAGTACAGAAAATAAGAGAAGCCTTAAATCTTGTGCAATTTTAAATTAAGAAACCTAGTTAAAATGTGTTTTTCTATATAATAAAAGAAGTAATTAGTGTCAGGGAGATGTTTATACAAGTTTCAGGCATCGTAACATTAAATACACTGCCTTTTGAGATAGATAACCTGAATTCAAATCTGCCACTTATCTGCCATTTATCAGCTGTGTGATTTTAGAATATCACTTAATTTCTCTGTGCCTTGCTTCCCCATCTGTACCCAGTCCATAGCTTATGCTATTTATGTGATGTGAGCGATGCCCAAGTTTGCTAGCCTGTTTGAAGACAAGGTATGCTATGATTCATTGATTCAGACAGCTCCTATCAGTTAAATACTTAGCAGAAACCATTACATGCTTATACCATTTGACTAAATAATTCTACTCATATGTATTTATTACAAGCAGGAAGACTAGGGTTGGATCAATTAACATAAGTTAAGACTACACTGGGTGAAGTCCACAGCATACTTTAAAAATTCAATCCTGGTGAAACCCCTGTGATCTAGGCTTTATAAAGCCCAGAGAGGTCAAATAATTTTCTGGTAAAGAGTGAGGTTAACTTTCAACTCACTTTTATAAGTGCAAGTCTCCTAATGTCAACACCAGTCATGTCATAGAAGAAACACATGTTTAGCTATACAAATAAGTTCATGAAATATAATCTATCTTAATAAGAATAATTGAAAACAATTTAAATGGCCCACATCAGAAACCTAGTTTAATTAAATATGTTAAACAAACATAAAATGAAGTTATTAAAATTATAATTTAGTCTAATAATTATTAAAAGTATTTATAAAGAACATAATAAACTAATATATAAACAATTAGTAAAATTTCATAAAATATATAAACATGGATTGCATAAGCTAACAAAAAATTATTGGTGTGCATTATATATGATTTAAATTTAGTTGAATCTCTATTACTTTTTACACAGAACTTATGAAGACATACATGTAGAGATAATTTTTAAATTGTACATTTTCAAAAGTAATTAAGTTGTTTATAAAAGNTTATCAACTAAGGTGAGTTCTGTATGTATTAATAATAGTAAATACTATTATAGGAAATAATAGGAAAAGGTAGCCCTCTTGAAGGGGTTGCAGTGTACTGAATTCAGTAATGGCATCCTTACTTGCAAAATATACTTTCCATTTAGAAAAAAATAAGTATATGGATTTGTATAATATTCTTTCTTTCCTTCAAATGTAGATCATTCAAATAAGCATTGAATAAAATAAAATTTTAATAGAGCATTTATATATAAATCTGGACTGTGTAATGCATTTTAAAAGAAAAAAATTCTAACACAATAAAAGATATTACAGACAAATTCAGCTATATTAAAATTATTTCTGCATGGTAAATATTACCACGCATGAAGACAAAATAAAATAGTATTGGGGAATAGTATCTGTAACACATAGGGCAAATTAGTTTACTGTATAGGATTGGACAAATTTTAAGGGAACATTAGAGAACCAGAAAACAGGACCAAGCAATAACATCATACAGCATAGAAAGATAAAGTTATATATTTTTAAGAAACTAGAATTTCAAAAGGAAAAAGTGGAGAATTTTAGGACAAAGACTCTAATCAAAGATACAGTGTCTGAAAATTTTCTTGAACTGACAAAAATCAGCAATCTTCAGTTTCAGAGAAAAAATCTCAATCAAATTTTTAAAAAGCAATTCACACATAGACATTTTTTTTCTAACTACAGTGTACCAAAGACAAACTGAAGATCTTTGAAAACCCAGAGAAGAAACATAGATCACCAAAAAAGAACAAATAATCAGACAGTCATTGAATTTCTCAAGGTCTACCAGGAAAGTCAAAATATAGGGAAATGATGACCTTAAAATTCTGGGGTTAGAAATAAAGACAGTTAACTTAGTGTCAGTCTCTATACAATTCTATCTTCAAAAAATAGTGGTTAGAAAAAAAGACATTTTTAGAAATACAAACAAAAACTTAGAGAATGATTACTGCTTAAGAACAAAGGATATATATTGAAAAGAAGGAAAATAGTTTTAGAAGAAAATTTAGATATTCAAGAGGATTATGAGAAAAAAAGAGCAAACATGATTAAATTAAAGAAACACTGGTTGTTAAAAAGAATATAAACATTATTTGATGAATGTGGTTTAAAACATTAATCTGGATAATATGAAAACCCTAGCCAAAAACATATACATTGGAAAGCAGTGATTTGAGTTGACATATTCTGAGCTATTTTAAGTGATTTGTACTGTTAACAATTTCAAGGGCTGAACATAAAGATGTGTAAAGTATATCATCTTAAAGGGAAAATAATGAATCTTGGGGGAATATTACACCATAAAGCAATTAATAAAAGAAAAAACCAGGTAAAAAGTAAATCTAAAAGTAAATCAGAACAAATTAAAATAGAAAATAACTGCACACCCATAAAAAACTATGTGGGTTAGAAATAAGGTTTATGGACAAATAGATCAGCAAAAGTCAAAGATTTTCTTACTAGGTTAGAAAAAGATTTCTGGTATGTGCTGTTAAAATAAACACAGTAAGGAATGCCTGGGTGGCTCAATTGGTTAAGCATCTGACCTTTGATTTTGGCTCAGGTCATGATCTCATGGTTTGTGAGTTAGAGCACCACTTTGGGCTCTGTACCGACAGTATGGAGCCTGTTTGGGATTCTCTCTCTCTCCCTCTCTCTCTGCCGCTCCTGTGCTCTCTCTCTCTCAAAATAAATTAAATAAACCTTAAAAATAAATAAACACAGCAAAAAACAATCAGAATGATGCAACAACCAAAGACATAACTCAAAGTTTCCATTGTTAAAATTTTAAAGTATATATGAGAAAAATACTTCAGGAAAAAAATCAAAAGAGAAATCATAATGGAAATTTGGAAATACTTAAAACAATAAAGCAAATACGGTGCACCATATTTTGTGGAAGGCAGCTAAATTTCACAGTAATTAGAGGACAAAATATAGTTTTAAGTCTTATTTCAGGAGAGAAGGAAACATGAAGGTTAACACAATAAGTGTATATCCTCTTTTTGAAATTTTTTAATGTTTATTTATTTTTGAGAGAGAGAGAAAGAGAGAGAGCGAGAGAGAGAGAGAATGAGTGGGGGAAGGGAAGAGAAAGAGGAAGACAGAATCTGAATCGGGCTCCAGGCCTCAGTTGTCAACAAAGAGCCAGACACGGGTTCGAACCTACTGACTGCAAGATCATGACCTGAGCCGAAGTCAGATGCCCAACCAGCTAGCCGCTACCCAGGTGACCAGTAAGTGTGCATACTAATTTAGAAAAAAAGGAAGAGAGTAAACTCAAAGAAAGAATAATTAAATAAAGATTTGGGGAGAATTGGTGAAATAGAAAAAAATTCTAGAGGTTCTAAAACCACAAAAGATACTTTATTTTAAAATTTTAATGAGTAGGGCTGCCTGAGCGGCTCAGTTGGTTAAGCATCTGACTCTTGATCTCAGCTCAGGTCATGATCTCATTGTTCATTCAAGCCCTGCATTGGGCTGTGAGCTGACAGAGAAGAGGGATCCTGTCTCCTTCTCTCTATGTCCCTCCCCTCTTGTTCTCCATCTGTCCCTCAGAATAAATAAAAGTAAACTTTTTTAAAAGTTGAAAAAGCAATTCTCTCTCTCTGCTCCTCCCCCCCAAATAAACAAATGAACTTAAAAAAAAATGTTACTGAATATACATGTGTATAATGACAACATAACTCAGGATGTGGTTGAAACTCAAAAGATAACCAAATGATATTATCTAGTAAAAAAAAAAGGTGGGGGGAGGGGACAAAGAGAGGGTCCTAAAACTGTTGCAGAACAAACAAAATACCTTGGTCATCCTGTAACTATTACAGAATGAGGTCAGCAGTTAAAACATCTTCTCATAAGGAAAATTGTCAGCCCAAATTTTCTTCAGTGTGAATTTTATCAAAAACTCAAGGATCAGATAATTCCAACCTTCTACAAAGTATTTCAGAAAATAAAAGAATAGAAAAAGAACATCCAGCTCATTGCATGGGCCTAATGCAAATGTGATCTCCAATCTACAGCATCAGACAAGAAAGTTAGAGGCCAATCTTGCAAATGCAAATGGAAGAACACAAAACAATCTGTTAGCAACCCCAGATCCAGCAGTACGTAAGAAAGACACTACCTCGTAACCAATATGTTTAAGAACATACACTTGATTCAAAACAAGAAAACCTACTATGCAATTATCCACATTAATAGATAGAGAAAAATCATCATTCAGTGGAAATCTAAATAAGTCTGTGATTGAATTCCACAACAATTTAGTAATATCTAAATCCCAGCAAACTAAGAATAAATTTAAACACCTCTAGGCTGATAATGGGAATGAAAGAATCTTCAATTATTAGAATAAACAAAATGTAGCAGTGTTTTCTGATAAAACGTCAATATATAAGCTACAAAATTTTTGTACATATCAGTACAATTTTCCAGATATAATATGGATATGCAAATATATAAATACACAGCTCAGCTTAATACATAAAACTTATTTTTGTTTGTATGTATCACTAGCATGCTCAATAAAAACAAATATGCACACAAAAATGTATCTAGGAACAAAATAGAGTATGTTTAATAATTTAAAAGAGAAAATTATAAAGGTTTATAGCAAAATGAAAAATGAAACATAAAAATAATGGACATAAAAACCATGTCCATGAATGGGTGGCGGGGAGGGGAGAGGGGAGATGGGCATGGAGGAGGGCACTTGTGGGGATGAGCACTAGGTATTACATGGAAACCAACTTGACAATAAACTATTTAAAAAAAAAAGCAATTAATCCATTCCCAGCTTATGTTCCAGAAACAGTTCTCATTTCAATTCAAAACTCAACAAAAAATAAAACTTGACGATAAAAAAAAAGAAAACATTCAATATCTTAAAGCAACTTAGATACAAAGTGATGCATAAATTAACAGATATTTCTAAAAATTATGTAACAAAATTATTGACAGGCTAAATTTATCATATAAATGGTAGATTAAGGCACCAAAAACAGCCAAGACATTTCCTCAAAGATTAAGCACCTATTTCTGACATGTGGAGACAGTGAGCTGCTTGAGAAAAAGAACTGTGTCTTTTTTGTAAGTTTGTTTATTTATTTTGAGAGAAAGAGAGAAAGATAGAGAGCACATGTGAGTGAGCTTGGGGAGGGACAGAGAAAGAGAATCCCAAGCAAGCTCCACGTCCAGTGAGGAGCCTGATCCAGGTTTGATCTCATGCATGTAAGATCATGACCTGGGCCAAAATCAAGAGTTGTGTGCTTAACCAACTGAGCCACTCAAGTGCTCCAAGAAATGTGTCTTTTAATCTTCATATCCTTTAACTGTGAGCACAGTTAGAGGGTGCTCAGTCAATGCTCCATTAATGATTCATTATCACCGAGAGTTTTAGGGCTGACATTTTGGTTTGTGTATTCATTATGAGTCCCAATGGCCAGAACAAGAAAGGAACACTTTAAATTACTTGACCCAATGATTTCACTTCTCATTTATGTAAACTGAGGCCTGAAATGCCGATTGGCACGTCTGAAGCACTATAGCCACAGAACTAAGTTGGCAACCCATCTTGGTATCTCTCCTCTCCGGTCTTGTCATTCAAACACTTACTCTCATGGATTTGGCTATTTTTTCTATGTGGAGTTGGATAAAGTCCAGTTTAAGGGTTTAATACAGATATGTTTGTCCAATCCATTCCCTGACTTAGGTGTTTTCCTTAGTGAATAGAGCTGAGGACATTTTAATTAATTTATTATGTCCCTTCAATTAGGGGACCCAATTAATAATTGAAATGGGTTTTTAATTGGTTTATATCCTCTAGGGTATCATATTAATAACATAAATAAACTAACAGGTTTGCATTGAATTAGGATTCATCTATATGCATATCTGTTGCCTCCCAATACATTATCTATCTTGAACCTCCAAAATTGAATGTAACTTTTTAAACAAAGACATTCTGAGGTATTAGTTTCCTTTTGTTATTGTTCCACTTTGAGGCAAGGTCATAGTATTCTCCAGTTGGGATGAGAATGTTGACACTATTTCTTTTTTTGGTACTAAATTCATAACTCCCTAGTTTTCCAGTCTTACAATGTTGAAATCATCTCTGAGTTCTGTGTCTTCACCCTTCTATTCATGGGCGTATCATGTACCTTAGAAATCATTTGTTTTCCACCAATGAAATGAAAAAAACAGAGAGGTTACATAGTGTTTTCAAGTTCATACAGCAAGACAGTAACTGCAGTGGTTTCTATGTAGACATTATAGATTTTCTTTCAAATGTCATTTATTTTAGCCCTTCATTCATTCCTCTTTGGGATGTTAGCACACAAGGTCGCACACTTGGATTGGTTTTCCCTTCTCTTGAAAATAACTGAATGGGGGCGCCTGGATGGCTCAGTCGGTTAAGCATCTGACTTCGGCTCAGGTCAGATCTCACGGTTGGTGGGTTCGAGCCCCACATCAGGCTCTGTGCTGACAACTCAGACCCTGGAGCCTGTTTCGGATTCTGTGTCTCCCCCTCTCTCTGCCCTTCCCCCACTCATGCTCTGCCTTTGTCTCAAAAATAAATAAACTATAAAAAATTTTTTAAAAAAAGAAAATAACTGAATGACTTATCTTACTGAAAAGAAGTCAAATTCCATTATGGTATTTCCAGCACTTAGCCAGATACTCAGGACAACAGTGTCTCTATTACAAATTATTTGGATTAAATTGTCTAAAGACTTTTAGCATTTTCTCCTGCCTGGAGCATGAACTCCATTCACCCTCAGGTTGTACAATCCTCATACAGTCCACCCCTGAATGCTTGGTCTAAATTTCTTTTCTGACTTTATTTCTAATGTTTGCCTTCCACAATTCTCATCTATATGTGTCTATCTCCCTCTTCACTGAATTCCTCTGGCTGACTCTTTCTTCCTTTCCTCTAGTCCTGAAGGTTTCTCTAAGTTGGTGGTTTTCAAAATGTAGTCCTCAGGCTACTCTCAAACTTTTTACAAATGCTAGTTCTTGCTTTTCCTCCCCACAAACTTGGGAAGGGGGTGTCTAGCTATCTCTTTTAACAAGTTCTCCAGGTAGTTCTGATGCAGGCTAAAGTTTGAGAACCTCTATTCTTAGTTCTTGGATGAAGAAATGATCCCTAACCAAATCTTATACCTCTTTTAAAACTCTGTTTTTTTCTAAATGGAAAAATGAAGCCCTGACATTTATCCCTACATAAAACTCTTCCTTCAACAGAATCAGATTTGATATTTGGTTTGATTCCATATTATTCCCAAGCGAAAGCTGAATGCAAGCATTCTAGCCTTTATTCCTAGCTATTCTTCCACATAGAATCTCACATTGTTCCTGAATTAATGAATGCTTATTGAGTAATAGCAATGATGATAATATAATTTTATTGTGGATATTTATCCTGCTCATGGTCCCATGCCATCACTTCCACATTCTTTCTAGGTTTGGGAGTTTCTTCAATTATAGATTCTAGTTTCTCAAAATAAAAGGCCAAATTCACCCAGTTTCTCTTATAGCTAGTGCATGGCCCTACCAGTCAGATGCCTTAAACTCTAGTGATAGAGAAAGGAAGGATTGGAGAATTCCATCTGATTGGTGGTGACAATAACAAGGTTATATGTTGAATTCTCAGCCAGAAGAGGCATTGGTGCTGGAGTCGTCTGCAGTAAATTCAAGTTCCTTAGAAATGGCAGGTTCCAAAGGGTCAGTCGCCCTCCTCCAATGATGGTGGTACCAGGAGTCTCCTTAATTTTCTCATCAGACTAGTTCCTGAATGATTGACATTTAGCCTGGGTCTCTAGCTTGCACAATGACTCTGTGACCACTTACCCAATATCCTTTCAATAAACTCTGTTTCTTAATAAGAGAGTCAGCTTTTGTGGCTTGCAAGCTAGAACCCTGACTGATGCAGTAAACCATTGCTACTTTTGATTGAGTAGTTGATACATCTATTAAGCTTCCCCAGCATTCCCAATATAACAGACAATTGACTAGTCTGAAAAGACAAAGATTGCAGAAAAAGTCACATCTGTTTACCTTCTGTCCATATACAAATACGAATACTTGAAAGTACCTGGCATTCTCATTGTTCCAGAAGAACAGCATGAGGTAACACCTAACATATTCTTCTATGTCATAAATGACATCATCAGTCCTCAAGGGGGTGATAGGCATTGTGCGTGAGTGGGGTTAAGGCCTTCCATTTGTCAGCCCACGTTTCTAATCTTTAAGGTCAGGGTTCTCTGTTCTTGACACATTTTAGATGGGTGAAAGAAAACATTCACATACCAATGTGAATGGTGTAGCATGACTGGGAAAGCCACCCTCTGACCCAGAGAGACTATCTCTCTGGAAAATTACTGAACTCTATGCAATGATACAAACCTTTCTTTGAATTGTTGAACAACGTTCACCACTCTCAGAGGCGGGGATAGGTGGTGTCATCCTCTCTCTACAGATGAGGCTCAGAAAGGTGAAATCAAGGTTATGATTATGTAGCTCAATATTAGCAGAACTAGGATTTGATTTCATGTTCATCTAATTTAACATGCTGTATTCTTCCTGCTGAAAATGCTTTCTTGTCGGGAAGGTCTTTTCTACCATGTTTCTCTGAATACTCCTTTCCTTTTCCTCCCCAGATCCTACTGAACACATTCTCCCTCAAGCCCCAGATACACTTTTGTTATGGCATACAGAACACTTTACCACTCATATTTGCTTGTATATCATCCTATCTGTACTATAAGTTACTAAGCCCATGGATTACACTTTATTCATCTTTGTTTTCCGTGTTCCTATCATAGTACATGGATTATAGCAGTTGCTCAATAAATATTTATTATATAAGTGGTCAATAAATATTTATTATATGATGGGTCAAGAAAAGCAGAGCAAAAACATCAAGTTTGGTAGAGGTAACCATGAAATATTCACTTGGCATTCCCAAAGTTTCCTTGACAACACAGGGAGGAGAGTACTCTGGCTCTGTCCCTTACACACGATGACACTCACTACGGCCCACTTCAGGGAAAATAACTACACTGTCCGAGATGATTACTCATAAACCCCAATGACTCAAACATTCTGATGCAGCTGGCATGCCTCAACTATCTGGATCCCTCACACATGGCCATTTCATTACTGACAAGGGACCATGGAGCCACACAGATAAAGCTTTGTGCGGAGGCTGAGTGGCAGGACTCCTCCTCAATTGCAGCTAAGGAGTCCTCCCTGATCTGGGACAGTGCTTCTTGAGAATTGAATCCTCACCAAATAGTCCCCATCAGGGGGAGGGAAGACACTTTCCAAAGACTCTGAGGCCCTTGTTTACATTAGATGGTCTCTGAGCTCTGGGGATTGGCATGGAATCAGCAATGTATGCTGTTGACATTCAGGGGATTAAAAGCTGCAGCCATTACCATTAAATGGAATTAAAAAGAAACTAAGAAGTGGCCATGTAATCTGATTGCATGGCATTCCACTTGGTGAAATCCAATTTGTAATGTGAGGGCAAAAAATTACAGTCTTGTTTCTTTTCTTTCCCTCTTTCCTTTAAAGGAGGTGGCAGAGTGGAGGAAAAAGTGCTTCAGCTTTGAATTCTGAAAGACCAGGATCTCCTACTGGATTTCTTTCTCATTCATTGCTGACCTTTGCAAAGTTACTTCGTATCCCTGAAATTCCAATTCCTCTTCTGCAAAGTGGGTGGCATAACATCTTCCTCTTGTTCTGCTAGGACGGATTATATAAGATGACGAGTGTGAGGTACCTTCTGCATTACAAGAACCTAGTGATGGTGGGCTTTATTCCTTCCTTTCTTCCTCCTTCCCTCCCTCCCTCTCTCTCTCTTTCTCTCTTTCTCCTTCTTCCTTCCTTCCTACTTTTCTTTCTTTCTTTCTTCCTTCCTTTCTTTCTTCCTTCCTTCCTTTTATTTCCTTCCTCCCTTCCTTTCTTACCTTCTTTCCTTCCTTCCTTCTTCCTTCCTCCTTCCTTCCTTTCCTTGTTTCCTTCCTTCTTTCTTTCTTTTTTCTTCCTTCCTTCTTTCCTTCTTTTTTCTTTATTTCCTCTTTCTTTCTTTCTCTCTTTCTTCCTTCCTTCCTCCCTCCCTCCCTCCCTTCTTTCTTTCTTTCTTTCTTTCTTTCTTTCTTTCTTTCTTTCTTTCTTTCTTTCTTTCTTTCTTTCTTTCTTTCTTTCTTTCTTTTTCTTCCTTCCTTCCTTCCTTCCTTCCTTCCTTCCTTCCTTCCTTCTTTCTTTCTTTCTTTCTTTCTTTCTTTCTTTCTTTCTTTCTTTCTTTCTTTCTTTCTTTCTTTCTTTCTTTCTTTTCTTCCTTCCTTCCTTCCTGCTAATTTCTTAGTGTTCTCCTCATTCCTTCACCTCAGTACAGACATGCCTGGTCTTCTGTCAGGGGAAAGATGATGCAGAAGCCAAGGGAAAATAAGAACATGTCAGTTAAACAGCTATACTTTCCCCAGGAGAAACATTCTGTGAGTGAAAAGAAAGGGATCCATGTGGATGTGAGCAGAGGGAAAGAGCTGTACAGGAAAGTCCATGCTGGGAGAACACACTTCCTTTCAAATGTTGCTGAATCTTCAAAGCACCACATTCAAAGAGGCCAAAAGATGTTCCCTCTGTTGAG
The DNA here is from genome assembly GCF_008692635.1 of Crocuta crocuta. Classification (NCBI taxonomy): domain Eukaryota; kingdom Metazoa; phylum Chordata; class Mammalia; order Carnivora; family Hyaenidae; genus Crocuta; species Crocuta crocuta. The sequence continues at coordinate 18,274,318 of NW_027551568.1, read as the reverse complement.
TGAGGCTGAGACATCTGCTCTTAACTTGCTACCTGGGTCATAAGCTATTTGTGGAAAACAAATGGAATGCACTTTCATTTATAATTTTCCTCTGTATGGACTTTCTCTGATACACAGGGAGGGAGATTGGTAAAGTTATCTGTGAAGTGAGGAAGTTTACTCTTCGTGGGAGGCCCCTGGGAGTCTAGCTGCTTTAAGGTAAACTAGCATTAAAGACCTTTTGTCAGTAAGCGTTCTATCCAGAGCTAGACTCAGGACTATCTAAGTGCGGAGTTGAGTGGGTCTTTACATGTATATTAATGCCTCCAGTGGAGAATATTATTTTACATTTGAGGCTAAACATTTCTTTCCATAGGTTTTACAGTTTCCAGAGTCCTTAAATTAAACAGTGATGTACAGGGACATCTGGGTGGCTCAGTCAGTTAAGCATCTGACTTCATCTCAGGTCATGATCTCATGGCTTGTGAGTCTGAACCCTGCATCAGGTTCTGTGCTGACAGCTCAGAGCCTGGATCATGCCTCAGATTCTGTCTGTGTCTCTCTCTGCCCCTCCCTCCCTCAGGCTCTGTCTCTCTTTCTCTCTCTCAAGTATAAATAAACATTAAATAAATTTTAAAAACCCAGTGATGTACACTTAGTGTTCCCCACCCACTATGATATAATTCCATCCTGAGTTACTTTCTCATCTTTACTGATGAGAAAAGTGAGGCTCAGAATACTATTTGTCTAAAATGATACAGCAAGTTAGTAGCAACATCAATGCCACTATCACCAATAATACCTACCTCACCAAAATGAACACAGATTTTGTGGGGTCCAGAGCTTAATTCTGTATAAATAAATATAGAAATGTACAATATTCTACTTTGTACATTTTATAAACACATTTATAAACAATTATATGAACCCATTTCTGAGGCTCCCCTTGGGACCATGGATGGGGCTTAGGCAAGTGAAAGTCGCAGAGTGCATGCTTCACTATCTTGACAGTAAACCATTTCTGCTGCCGCAGAGGAATGTGCTAGCAAGAGACCTGCACCTGGTGCAACACACATGCTCATTAACTAGTAGTCATTATCGTTCTCTCTGGCTTTATGTCATCTCTACAGTGGCCCATAAATACGTGTTTCTAGATGAGAGCAGTGGGTCATGCTAGACTTCACTGCTGTCTTCAGAACAGCTGCACCCACCCCACTGTCCCTCACTGCTCTCCTTCCCTCCCTGGGACTGTCATCCTTCCCCAGAGTCTGCCCTGTCTGACCAATGGTGCAAGTCCCGTGACTTCTTTACAGAGTGAACATGGCTGCCCCTCACAATACTCAGTACCTGGTTCACTTAAGGGCCTACGCCCCCCATTTCATTCTTTAGTATCTCCCTTCGTTTTTAGAAACTTGTATTATTTTATCATCTCATTTCCAAAGGTCACAATTTGTTTTTCCTCTGGTTCTCTTTTTGCAGCTTTAAACAATGACTTTTGGGTTTTTTTTTTTTGGAGAACCCCATGGAATCTTTGTAAACACCCATCTGCCTTTTCCACGTGTAGTACAACTGTCGTTTGAAACACATACTGGGCTCGTGCAGGATGCAGAGTGGGCAGCTGACCAGGTGTCAGCAGACCCAAGTTCCAATATTGACCTTGTTCCTATCTTCTTATCTGACCATGTATCATGCACTTACTTTTCTGTATTCTGGAAATAATAATCACAGTATATCATGTTAGGAGGAAACTTTAGGCAGTGGTTTCCTTTTAGGCTGCATTGGAAAAACATGGTGCACTTTTTCACAGTGCAGATTCCCAGGTTCGGTCTCGGACCTTGAGAATCACAAGAAGGAAGGAAGAGATAGTCACTACCGTGATCCCCAGTGTATCACCAACAACCAAAAAAAGAAAAAAAAAAAAAAAAGAAGCAGATGAAGGTTCCAATATGCCACAGATAAAGAAGGAATTCAGGGACTATTTCTTTTCTTTTCTTCCCTCTTTTACAGAGGAGATAGCTCAATACCAACACTTTGAGAAAGGGGAGCAGAGGGCTTAACAATCCCTTTTCATCTCAACTTAAGTAATTATCCTCAAATATCAAGTAATTTGAAGTGTGCTCTATCAGCCATGCACAGCTCTGATGGGCACCTTGGGGACTCCAGTTAGCCAAGTAACCCAATGACCTGCCTCCTTCCTGAGCTTCCCATGGTGATAGCAACAAGATTCCTGAAGGCAGCAAGCCACCCCAGAGGCAGAGAGGGTCTCTGAGATCTTTGGAATGCCATGGGCAGTGTCCTCACACATATCGGGACACAAGTGAGGCAGGGATCTGTGTGGCGCCTACTCTGAAATGCCACAGCTGAGCCTGTGAAAGATCCAAGAGTAGATCAGATTCCCAAGTCCTCAGCTGGCAGGTCTGTAGGAAAATCAGATTCCTGTGAGTCCTTAGAGGTCATGGGAGGGTGACTGCTCCTGGTCAGAGACAAAGTGGCTCAGGAAGGAAGTGAATAGGGCAGAAAAGGGAATGAAATGTGACCAGAAGAAACTGACTCCAGTTATTATTTTTCTAGTGTGGCAATCCTAGCTTGGGTATGTGTTTGTGAGTCTTGCACAGAGACTGGTCTTTAGTTTCAACAAATATATTCACCTACCAAGGACAACACACACACACACACACACACACACACACACACATCCCCATTGTGTAAATGACTCAGCTGTCAGTCCCAAAACTCACCAAAAGTAGCAGAAGCAACTAAAAACTGCATGTGCGTGCACACACACACACAAACACACACATGCACTTGCATCACACTCTCCTGGCAGAACCTCAAATTCTAACGAATTATTAACCTTTTATTAGACTCACAGCCTTTAGGACTCAGCACTATAGGTCACTTATATTTATATTTCTCCAAGCATAGTACTTGCATCCTGTGGCAAATGTTTGTAGGATAAATTAATAGAGGAAGCAACAACTATTAGATAGATTATGTTTAGTATTGAAAGGACAATATGATAAAAGCTTTCAGAATCATATTGGATTGGAGCAAAATAGCAATGTTCATCACATTTTTAAATGGAGAACTCTAGGCATCTATGAGACTTGAGAGCTCTTAGTTGAAGGCTGGTCAGCTTAGTAAAATCCATGATATGCATTAAATCCAAGAAAGATACATATATTGATCAAAAGTTGTAAAGTCATTTGTATTGTATAACATAACAATGATCACATGGTACTGTTATTAGTTGCATAAAATTGTCTCTTCCACTAAACAGTGACTACTTGAAGGCAATAGACCTGTATCACTCATGTCTACAGCCCTGGTGCATGGCAATATGTGTCAGATATACTGTAGGGATGATTGTGTTCTGATTAAAGTGCATTATAATGTAAATATTGACAAAAAACCTATTGGAAGTGTATGTTCACTACAACAGCACATATGTACCTCTTCCACTTGACCTTGTAAATGAAATGGTTTACAGCTGAAGGGGAATAGAATGTGTACAGAGATTTTCCAGTGTTTATTTTTACATTGAACATCAACTAGGCCCCAAGGCTAATGCTATTGACCTGTAACACGCATAGAGATATGGCCAAGCAACTGGTCACTTGGTCAGTGAGCTGAAAGGCCAGGAGGATCCTGTCCTCAATGGGACACTGCCATCTGCTGTATGCCCCAGGTTAGACAGCCAAGGGATGTAGCTCAAGGTCAGGAATAGTGGGGAAGCAGAGCTAACCCTTCAACACACATATTGCAAAGCTGCTATGTAGACAAGAATGATCACCTATTGGTGGGATCTTGGAGTCAAAGCTTCATATCAAAGAATTAGATAGAAAGGTTATTCCCAAGAAAGAAGGGAGAAAAAATTCCTCAATGTCTGCAATAGATTGATTGAACATTACACATCAGTTATCTCATTTAATTCTCACAGTCATCTAACAGGTAAATATTAAAATGGTTATATCACATGTAAGGAAATGGAAAACCAGAGAAGTTAAGTAACTTGCCTGAGGTCACATAGGTAGAACTAATAATCAAGCTACTGCTCTTTTCTCTCTATCTTGCTGCTTCTGTGACTTTTCCATTTTATAAATAGCCTCTTAAGAGGAGGGATGGTTCTTCCTTTTTTGTCCAAATGTGATTTTACATAGAGCTAAATAGTTCTCAGTGATCGGCAATCTACTGCAATAGAGAAGTACACCAATAATTCCTTACTGTTTGTAGCTTAATATCTGGGTGAAGAGAGAAAATCACAAATTAAAGTGAATTAACACTTAAAAATCAGTGCAATATCAAGGCCAAAAATACTAGTATAAACATAACATAAGTAGACATTTGATATTGATTTATGAAGAAATGCAGGGGTTAAGGAAAATTCAGTAATTATAATCCTGTCTTGATTTAGCATTTTGATATTTCGTACATTATGTATTTTTTTGCATTAATTTTGACTTTTTTTGCTTTCCAAATGTATTTTTGAGCTTTATAATTGACAGGAGCACCTGGGTGGCTCAGTTGGTTGAGCGTCCAACTTTGGCTCAGGTCATGATCTCATAGTCTGTGAGTTTGAGCTCTACATCATGCTCACACCTGTCAGCACTGAGGTGACTTTGGATTCTCTGTTCCCCACTCTCTCTGCCTCTCCCACCACTTATGCTCTCTCAAAATATAAATAACACTTTAAAAAGAAAGAGATAATTAGCATATAAGATTATGTAAGTTTAAGGTGTACAGAGTGTTGATTTGATACACTTGTATACTGCAAAATAATTACCACCATAGGATTAACTAACACTTCAATCAGGTCACACACCATCTCTTATTTTTTATGATGAGAACATTCTAATATCTACTCTCTTAGCAACTTTCAAGTATATGCTATAGTATTATTAATTATAATAACTATATTGTACATTAGATCCCTAGAAGCTATTCATCTTAAAACTGTAAATTTACCCTTTGGACAACATCTCTGAATTTTCCCCTCCCTTGACATTTGGAAACCACCATTCTAGTCTCTTTTTCTATGAGTTTGGCTTTTTTAGAGTCTACATGCAGTATAAGTAATTTCATATGGTATTTGTTTTTGTCTGATTTATTTCTCTTAACATAATTTTCTCAGTTCTATCTATGTTACAAATAGCAGGATTTCCTTCTTTCTCAGGACTGAATAACATTCCATTGTGTCTACTCGTATGTGTGTATATTATATTATATTATATTATATTGACTATGTCTTCTTTATCCATTCATCCATTGACAGACAGGTGGTTTCCATATTTTGTCTATTGTACGTAACTGCAATGAACATGAAAGGGTAGATACCTCTCTGAGATCATGGTTTAAATTCTTTTGGATATTTGGCCAGAAGTGGGATTGCTGATCATAGTTCCATTTTAACTTTTTGAGAAACCTGGATACTATTTTCCATAGCAGCTGTACTGTACTTTTTATTTTTTTAATATCATTGTGAAATGTTATTTATCTTGAGTGCTGATTTTTTTTTGAGTCTCCTTAAGTTTTGTGCCAGGAAAGAGACCCTAACTAATCCTGACTTTGAAGGATTTATAACTAAAGGTTGGAAATAGTCTAGAAATAAAATCTTACTTCAGCATAATGTCTGTCAAAGAGATATGGTCTTGCTCACTATTACCATAAGACATCTTGTTTTCTTATGTGAAAAAAAGTTATATTATTATAACAATCATTAATGATAAAATATCAGTAGAAGCATGATAATTATGATGAAGTCTATATACTTTGACGTTTGTATGTGTTTTATATGAATAGCACCTGCTTTATCTACATTTAAGTTTAACTAGAAAATTAAATGAGCTATTAGATATAACATCTCAATTTCAAAGCACAATATGTACGTGTTAAAGCTGTTAATCAGAGAATGATGGATACTTGTTTTGATGGGCACCTCAGGAGATTTTGTGTGTGTGTACATAGTGTTAATGCAGGAAAAAAATGCGTTTGCTTCTGATTTTTGAATTAAACCATAAATATCACAAGGGAAATAATGTTTTCTACCAACATGTTACAAATTTAGATTAACTGAAGTGTTAGCCCCTAGGTTTTCACTAAAAACAGGTTGGTGGTGAAAAGTCACATTAAATAAGACTAACTCCTTTCTAATGGGAGATATTTGGGGGGCACCTCTCATGTAGCAGGAAGTAAGAACATCCTTAAGCCACAAGCCATTCCAAAAAGGAGCTTGTGGAGATATAGACACAGATTTAAAATACTTTCAAACAGTATAATATCACTAGAAAAATTCCCTATTGACATTTGAGGATTTTCCCCAGAGGGTGTGAATCATAAAACTGAAGAGACACTGTCAAGATTTTGTGTATGAAGTTAAGTCTTAGTCCTGCTCAGCTCAACTTCTATTAATTATATTTCAACTCATAGCAAGCAGAAATTAAGAAGGATGTGTCATGGTAAGTAATTCACTCGCATTCCCTGATGCAATGTCACAATCTACATCTTTCTTCTGAGAAGATTTAGTTGAAACCTCCATCCTGCAGGTAAGAATACCATTTAATGTTCCATTAGCAAAGCAGAGCCTTTGGAAGTCATAATGAAGGAAATTCTCAGAAGAACTGAAAGAAGACTTGAGGGAGGACCCTGTTTTCATATCAGTCTCGTGGTTAAGTTGGAGTCTGGGTAAAATTGTACAAATTCCGTTGTAATTTATCTGGCAGAATAAGATTTCAGTCAGACAAGGTACTTACAATTGAGAAACCAGCTTCTCTCCAGCCATAAAGCATGCTAATTGGAAAGCTGTGGGCAGAATTCCTGCCAAAAAGCAGAGAATCTTCTCAAATATTAATGATGTCCTCCTGCCAAACTTTTGGGTGCTGTCATGAATCTGGTGGCTTACAGCTTTATGTCACTGCATCATGTCTTTGATCTTGCTGTTGGTATACCCCAAAGAAGTAATACTGTCCAGTGCTGAGGCCATAAGAACCAGTGTGGAAGTGCCTATGAGTTGGGAAGGAAAACTGTTGTCTATGCAAGTGGACACATCCCATAAAGGTGACATGAATTACAAACTGAAGCAGACAATTATGAATATGTTTAGGAGTCATACTAAGCTTCATAAGGAATTTGAATTGTCTTAAACTCATAGAATATGGCTGGCATCACTAGCAAATGTAGAAAAGAACAGGAACAATGGTAATGATCGTAACAGAGAAAATTATCATCCAGGAGAAGCAAGAAGTCTTCCAAGTCTGTTGGGAAAATCTTTTAAGAGAAGGATAACATTGGCTATAAGGTGCTGCTAACTGATCATATACACAGCATATGGGATGTTCAAGTGCTCCTAACTTATTTTTGAGAAGCTTAACAAAATTAATGCTGTTTCTCCAGATGCCTAATTCACTCCACAGAAGTGGTCTCCATCTTGAATCTCGACCAGAAGTTGATTTGGAAGCTGGCAAGCATGCACCCTTGGCAACTGAGAACATCAGCAATGAGAGAAGAGTCTGCAACCTTCCCCTCTGCCCAGGAAGAGGTCAGAACCTTGGCACACCACTTTGGGAAGATTGCCAACTTTGGGTTTTAGACAGCACATTTAAATGTTTTATCTGAACTGCCTATTACTTTACAGCTAAGCGCCTCTCCATTCAGCCAAAATGGTCAGATAGACACTTGATGAGTATTTGGGTTGTTATGCCAAAGTCATTTTTGGCCTTCATTTTTGGATACTTGTGAGAGCAATTGTCAACTCAGTTCCTTGAATAATTGATTGCAAAGAGGGTTCCTGTAGATGGGAACTTGAAGTTCTTATGAAGGCATTCCAAGAGCAGAAATTTCCATGTGGAATAATGGTATAAGAAAAGTATAATAAATCCTCACATTTATATAGTACTTTATAGTTTAATGTAATAGTTAAGAGCACAGGCATTGGAATGAGGCTGAAGTGGGTTTTTGAGTTATGTTAACTCCTATAAAAATCAGTTGCTGATATTCAGATTCCATAGTTTCTTAAGGCCTTTGCTACTTCCTAGCTGTATGGCTTCAAGCAAATCCAACCTCTCCAATGACGGTGTTGGTAAAATGGGGATAATAACATCTATGTAACAGGCTTGATTTGAGAATTCAAAAATATGCTATATGTAATATTATATATATATACATATAATTTTATATTACAGCTCCTAGCAAGTAAGTGATCAATTGTAGATGACAAATCTATTTTATATATTTTTTAAATATTTTTAGGGGCACCTGAATGGCTCCGTCGGTTGAGCTCCGACTTCGGTTCAGGTCATGATCTTGCAGTTCATGAGTTCGAGCCCCGTATCGGGCTCTGTGCTGAGCGCTCAGAGCCTGGAGCCTGCCTCAGATTCTATGTGTCTCTCTCTCTGTGATCCTCCCCCACTCATGCTCTGTCTCTCTCTCTCTCTCTCAAAAATAAATAAAAACTTTAAAAAATATTTTTAATCAATTAATTTTGAGAGAGGGAGAGACAGAGAAAGCATGAGAGGGGGAGGGACAGAGAGAGAGAATTCCAAGCAGGCTCCTTGCTGTCAGACCAGAGCCTGATGAGGGGCTTGATCTCATGAAGCCTGAGATCATGACCTGAGCTGAAATCGAGAGTTGGATGCTTTAACAACTGAGCCACCTAGGTGCCCCAAATCTATTCTATATAGTATGAAAACCTATAGAGTCAGGGATAAAGTTTTATGAAGGTGGTCCAGGCAAACTTGTCAAGGGAGCCAGCCTTTTTAAGCTATCCTGAGCTTAAATAAACAAACCAACATGTAAATGGACTATGGTGTCTATAAGGGACACCTATATATCCCAGCTATTGGAGCATGAACAATAATTCAAGCTGAAGACTGCAGTTAAGTATTCCCTACTGTATTTTCTATGACAAACTATGGGATAATGGTGTCAGGTAAACCTAATTTGCATCCTAATTTGGCCATTTACTGACTGTGTGATCTTGGAAAAATAATTTAAATTTTCTAACCTTAATTTATAAAATGCAAGTAGTAATAGTTCCTAGCTCACAGGGCTGAGAAAATTCAATGGGACAATGCTTATAAAGTGTTCAGCATTGAGCCTGGCATATGGTAACAATACAGTAAATATTAACTACAATTATTACATGTAGATAAGAAAAGAGGACAGGAAGCAAAACAAAAATTTGTTGAGCACCAACTTCATGTAGGACACTCTGCCAGATCCTTTATGTATCTTTTTCATTTTTATCTTCATAGCTTCTTTGGAAGATGGGTGGTATAGTTCTCATCCTTATAAACAGGGATCTGGGGCTCTGAAAATTAAACAGTTAAACAGAGAGAGGTTAAACATATCAACTGTTCACACCTTGCTTTAAAGAAACACGTGCTGAGTACCTACCCTTTGCCAGACATAGTACTAGGTACTATGAACACCCCATCTCCTGTCTTCATAGTGTTTATTCTGTACGAGTGGAAAGAGCTGAGTCCAAAGAGGTACAGGGGGTGTGAGAGTATGGAACATATGGATCATGAGAACCTTGTAGGTCACTATGAGAATCTTACCTTTGACTTAGGACCTCTGTACCTGCTTTAAAGTTATGTTAGTTTTCTCAACATCTTTTTTTTTTCTTTAAAGAATCTTTTTATTGGCTTTAATGTTAAGATTCTGGCTCAGGGTCTCTAACTTAGAACACTAATGGGGTATTAGAGGACCATAGCAGAGATTCACCATGCAGAAAGCTCTGTGTACATTCCTGGGCAGGCAACAGTGCTATACTGGGTGCCCTACCACCATGGGAGTTGTTTCACTCAAGACGTTCAACAGTCTCCTATGCCACTTCAGCTATCCCAAATGATGGTCAGAATAAACCACAGGAAAGATGGAGGTGAGACTTGACCTTGACTCTTTGATACAATTTCTTGTCTCATAATTCTCAACATTCCATTCATGATTTTAGATTTCTCTGTGCTTTGTGCACTGGGACACCTCATATGGTGCCACTGCGTTCACTAGACCTAAGATTAGCAATTAGCATCTCCTATGGACATTCAACCTCCATGATGGAAAATCAATAAATCATGTTCAATAAAGAAATAGAGAATAGTTGAATAAATAAGTGGTTGAATAAATATATCCTCCTTACTATCAAGCAAAACTTACATGCCCTGTGCAATTTCTTTACTGAACAGACTATTTAGATACACCAATTTACTCAATAGTGTCCACAAAGACACAACTCCTAATGTCTTCGCTTTATACAAGACACATACTGTTAGGCATTCTAAAAAATGCTTCAACCTAAAGGGATGATGCTGCTCAGAGTGGAAATTATAGGCATCATGGAAGGCTGGTCAAAAAAATGAATTTTTCTGAACATGAATATATCTTTAAGTCAGTTTTGGAATTTGACCATAAAATTCCCCTTACAGGTACTTTCAAAAATGTTCTCTAAGACAAGACTATTTCCTGTATTCCCTGAGTCTATAAAATAAGAATACCTTGAACATGAAATCAATGCCTTGTTGTTAGGTCCATGCTAGTTGCCAATTTAGAATACTCCCTAAAAGTGTATAAAAAGTTAATAAGAAGAACATTCAAATTGGCACACAAAGTGGGGGTTCTTGGGATATATCCAGACAGGACCATGTTCTGAGGTTTTCTTCTTTGAAATGGAGGAAAAGACTACTTGAATAATTGACTGGTCATATGTGGCAAGATAGTGTTGCTCTCTCAGCTTTATACATTAAACATGAGTGGCAGTAAAAGTAACTAAAATAAATGTTGGTCAGAGAGGGAGGTAAACCATAAGAGACTCTGCAATACAGAGAACTAACTGAGGGTTGCCAGAGGGAAGGGGAGTGGGGTGGATGGGCTAAGTGGGTGACGGGCATTAAGGAGGACAGTTGTTGGGATGAGCACTGGGTGTCATATGTAAGTGATGAATTACTGGGTTCTACTCCTGAAACCAATACTACACTGTATGTTAACTAACTTGAATTTAAATAAATAAATAAACAAGTAAACAAACAAATAAATAAATAAAATATATGTTTCTATTCAACACACACATGTATGTGCATATGTATATGGAAGACTCTTTTTGCTGCCATGAAAAAAATTGATTTTTCAATATGAGTAAGTGACCTTCACTGTACCCTCCAGGTCACTTGTTTTCCCAAGCACCTGAACATTCCTTCACTTGCTAAAAACACCCAGCATTAATCCAATGCCTCTCATTAAGCATGGTGAATGTTCCTTTTGACATAGTAAAACTAAAGCTAGTATAATTTGTGCATGCCAACGGGTAGACTTTCTTGCCGCAGGGGATTTCCCTGCTGCATATGGAAGGTGCTAACTTGTGTCCCCTTGCCAAGAGGTGATGATCACGCACTGTATACAAATGCATAAACAATTTTATGGAGTGTGACACTCCCTGTGGGTCCCTAGAGCTATTAACCAGAGTCCTCCGTTTTCCAGGCTTGAGTTTCCATGAATTGAGGAAATGTAACATCCTTCTCAACACAAGCATCGAGTCCTACATCTGCTGTGACTGCAAAAAACGAAGCATAATCCATGAAATATCCTTTTAAAGGATACTCAGCATAACCATTAGCATAACAGAGAGTAAATGTGGTTTCTCTAACTCTCTTTCTTTCCCTCTCCCTCTCTTAATAGAAATATATAGATATAAAGATATAGATATAGACTTAGACATTCAGGAAGTTTTTATGCAATATGAAATTTGCCTTCCTCCAAACTGCAGAATCATTGCTGAAGATGTGGGCATTAATGGTAATTCTGATTTGTATCTAAAATAGTCCTGTAACCTGCTAAATCTCAACCTTTCTATAAGAAAAAAGAAAAGGAAGAACTACTTTCACCTTTTACCCAAACCAGTTAAGGGATAAAACCAATAATGTGAAAGTACTTGGAAACATGCAGCACATTTCAGATCTGAGGGGTTGGAGGATTCGAATGTAAGAATGTAAATGTCTACAGCATATTTGCATGAGTTTCAACTTAGTAGAACCTTTAAAGAGAAATGTGTTCATCTCCACCCATAATTCTTAAAATTACTTTAAATTCTGCAGCTTGGTACTTGGTGCATTATACATGAGGTAGGACTAGTTTCACAGCTGGACTTTATAGCATGGCAGTACTTAGAATATTTTTGTGGATAATGTAGTCCTCTTAAAGGTTTCTCTCTTTAAATTCTGAAAAAAAAAAGATGATCAAAATATGAGTTTTCCATTTCCAAAGAATACTAAATTGGTTTAGGACATACTTCAAGTGATGCCAAATGTCCTAGATTCCCTTTTACACTTACAATGAGACCTCTGCAGATTAAAAGTCCAGTTCACGCTTAGGCTAACATGAGGAGTCCAGAAGTAAAATCCTAAAGGATGATGTGAGAGGACAATTTAGTTCCTCCTTCAGAAGAAGGTGTTAAAACATTTGGAAAAGTTGGAAACATTTCTGTAAGTAAACCCTGATTCAGCCAAATGACAGCTTGAGATTCACAACTCAGTGACAGTGGGGAGGCCAGTTCCAGGATGATAACCCTACCACACTTCATGAGAAAAAGGTTTTCCCCATATAATCCTCTCAAAGATCTGTTTGTAGGTGATATCATTTCTATTTTTCAAATAAGAAAACCCAGGCTCAAACAGCTATGTGATTACAATCTTATATATTAATTTTAATTTATATCCATTCTTGTACCAGAAATAACTGAAAGAAGCCAAATAGATATAAATAGCCATGTCCCCATCATTTTGCAAATGATAAATTGAACGCGCTTCTTACTAGTCAGTGTCTCTGCCTCTAGCTTCTTACCCCTCTAAGGCAGATAAGCAGGCCATTTCACAACCATCTTCAATGACCATATTGCAAATTATTTTAGGTTTGCTGGTTATACTAACTTTGTTCCAATCATTCAATCTGCTTTTGTAGCATGAAACAGCAATTGACAATACATAACCAAATAGACATGACTTTGTTCCAATAAAGATTTATTTACAAAAACAAAGCCAGCAAGCCAGACTTGGACTATAGCTTATCCACTCTTGATCTGTGGTCTCTTGCAAATGTCGTGAGTTCTTTCCTTCCAAATTCCATTTGAAGCTCACTTCCACCAAATGTCTTCTGAGCAGCATCAGCCGATAATCAGCCCAATATGCCCAGCAACTCCACATTCTTACACATTTTATAAACATTTTGTGTGAGTTTATCTGGGTATTGCTTTATTGTCTGCTTTACAAAATATTTTAAAATTTGTTTTCTCTCTTTTAAGGTTGTATCTTTAAAGACATAGGGCCTATCTTCTCAGGCCCAAAAAGTCTCAGGAATCTTACTGAGATTTCTCATGTAATATATCCATGATGCTGATGAGTACTCAATAAATGTGGCTGAATACTGAAAGGGAATAAAATAATTCAAATTTATTGAAAATTAAAAAACTAAAGATATAAAACTTGTGTGGGAAAGAAAATAGAAATTCTTCTTTAGAAATCTGAAAATAATGGAATGCAAATGTGGTCATTTTCTTTAAAAATCCTATGTTGGGGCAGAAAGTCTACAAATATTATTTTCTTTTGGAGGAGATTGTTCTTTGTCCAAGAATAATAGTCACTGTGTCATTGCATTATGGTGCACCATCACTACTACTCTCCATGTAAAACCCTAATGAGAAGACAACTGCTGGTCAAGTTGTTCTGTTTTAGGTTGTCTCTCAGTTTGGAAACATTTTTGACCTTCATTAAATGCCAATATAATACACTGAATCCTATAAATAAAAAATGTACTTGGGCCAGTTTAGCTAAAGTTCTTGGTATCTGTCAATTTGATTCTACTTCAATTTCAATAACTTTATTGTCATGACAAGGTAAACATGAGCTCAAGGCTTGCCAAAGTCAATAAATCAACACTTGGGTCTGGAGATAGCTTGTGTATGGTTCTTTTTCACAATTTTGAATGAGAGGTAGACCAACTGGCACATATTTAGAAAAGCTCTTTTGACCTTGTATAAAAATAAAGCATCAGGATTAATACTCACCTGTAGACCAACGTAAAGAAACGGTCTTTTTTGTTGAACATGCTTTCACAGGCCAAATCAGATAAAGATCAAGATTTTGTTTCCAATGTGAACCCTATGCAATAGAACTAGGAAGAATATATTTTGTGCATGTCACACTTAAAAGTTATGAGCATTCCTGTGATTGTTATTGCCATAGCATAGACCAGAATTGTGGAGACATTTCTTTCTTTCTTTTTTTTATGTTTATTTACTTTTTTTTGAGAGAGGGGAAACTGGAATAGGGGCAGAGAGAGGAGGACAGCAAATCTGACGTGGGCTCTGCACTGATAGGTTGACAGCAGCAAGCCCAATGTAGGGCTCAGTCCCCCTAACCACAAGATCATGACCTGAGCTGAAGTTGGCCACTCAACAGGCTAAGCCACCCAGGTGCCCAAAGCAGACATTTTCTTAAAGAGCCAGATAGTAATACTTCAAACTTGTGAATGTTTAGCTTCTATCACAACTACTCAACTCTGCCATCATGGTAGGAAAGTACCCATAAATTTTAAAAAATGTTTTTATTTATTTCTGAGAGAGAGAGAGAGAGCAGGGGAGGGTCAGGGAGAGAGGGAGACACAGAATCTGAAGCAGGCTCCAGGCTCTGAGCTAGCTGTCAGCACAGAGCCCGCCACGGGGCTCGAACCCACAAACCACGAGATCATGACCTGAAGTCAGAGGCTTAACCGACTGAGCCACCCAGGTGCCCCAAGGAAAGTACCCACAGAGAAAATTTTTAAAAATGAACAACGATGTGTTTCAATAAAAATATATTTACAAAAATTTGCAACTGACCCACAAGCTATAGTTTGTGAACTCCTAGTATAGACTTTCAATCAGAAGTTGGTCTAAGAACTTGACAAATATTTCACTCTTTATTGCCTGAACCACATTTTGAACTCCTATACGTTTCTCTCCATTCACTTTGGTAACATGAAAAACACTTATAATTTATTTGGCCAATGTCTGGCTTGCTCATGTCTGTGTCCCTACTGTCTATCACAGTATCTGGTACATAGTAGGTATACCACAAATATTTGTGGGAAAATAGTTCCTGGGTATATGTACTAGTATATAACCTAGAAGTAAGATATGTCACTCAAGACTAAAATTGTGCCCGGGCATGCTGGGACTACATAATGGATCTGTTTTTATTTGCATCCAGAAACATTCCTAGGATAAATAGAATTGTGTGATTTTCCTAGACTCTTTGTTTTGCACCCCTTTGAGGGTTTAGCCATGAGTTGAAGAAAAAAAGTAGATATTAGCAACTAATCTAATACTTAAAGGATCTATATAGTTCAATACCAATTGTTCATAATATAGTTATAACCATGAATAGGAAAGCAGAGTAAGCAAAACATTCTACCATATTTCATCATGAACCAAGAATCAACAATGTGATATCTTTTTTCTCTCTAATTCCACTTTTGGTATTGTCTTCAGTTAATTCTTCTATTGAACACATACTCTGTTGCAAGCAAAGATCTAGACTTTGAAGAGAATAGAGAAGAAAAGAAATAGCTTCTGCCTCTGATATTCCTTGTTCACCTGTAGAAGAAGTAATGCATTAAAACTTAATGATTAAAATAGAAGTAACAATGATATGGGAGTACAAAGGAGTAGAGAAGTGAAAAAGAAAATAAACATTTCGACTCCTACTACCACAGGGGACCCTGCCCACACCATTCAACTTTTTCCATAGCCCAGCAGTGTCTTTTATCAGCCTTTACCTTTAAATTTTTTTTAAATATTTTTTTAAAACTTATTTCTGAAAGAGAGAGACAGCATGAGCAGAGGAGGATCAGAGAGAGAGGGAGACACAGAATCAGAAGCAGGCTCCAGGCTCTGAGCTAGCTGATAGCACAGAGCCCGACGTGGGGCTCGAACCCACTAACCATGAGATCATGTCCTGGCCCAAAGTTGGAGGCTTAACTGACTGAGCCACCCAGGTGCCTCTACTTTTTTACACACAGACTCAATTAAAATCTTTATTTGAAAGCTAAGCCCTAACAAATGTGATTAGGCCTATGTTCAAACACAGAATCCAATCTCTTCTTTTCATTCCAATTGTTCCTACCTTGGTCAATGTTACCATCCTTTCTCACCTGAATAATGAGATTCTAACTGATCACTCTGCTTCTCTCTTGCTCTCTTCCTAGTCTTAACCCTTTAAAATGTGAGTTTGATGATGTCATCCTTTCTTTAAAACACACAGTGGATTCCTATCTCACTCATAATAATAACCTTTCTAATGGCTAGCCAGAGCCTATATATGTACTTCCTCCCCATTAACTCTCTAACATCACCTCCTCCCATCCACCTTTCTCACTTTTCTCCAGTCACATTTACCTTAGCGTTCTGTAAGAATATCAGGAATGTTCCTATCTCTATCCCTGTTTCTTGTTTTGATATTATCCATTACATGCATATCTGTGACACACTATATAAGCATTAGGACATTAGAATATTATGAAGATAGAGATATATCTATTTACTCCTATATCCTCAGTGTTTAAGCCATTTCTTGATACATCTTAGGCTTTCATCATGTGGAAGGAATGCAATGAATTAACAAGTGATAGACATTATTAGTGTTCACCAACTATTTCCATCTCTCTTCCAGGACACATGGTAGGATTTAGGCATGATTATGTGATTTGCCTTAATGCAGGAAATGTGAGCAGAAGTGGCATATGTCATTTATTGGCAGAGACACTAAGATACAGTGTGCAATTTATGCAATTCACCATACTTTTGGTGGATATGTTTGTCAAAGGAAAGCCCCTTTGGCTATCCCAGAATGACTACAGAAGAAAAAGCTTTCCTGTCTGACTATGTAGGACATGCAGTTTGAGGAAGAAATAAACTGTTTTGCACTACTTGAATTTGGGATTATTTTGTTCCAGCAGTATAGCCTAACCTAAACCTAACTGATACAGGATCATTTTTAATATTTCTTCATATCTAGGCCATCTTCCCTATTCACTACAACAGTAATCCTCTGATGTTCCAGGAGCCTGGAAAAAAAAAATATATATATATATATAACAGAAGTCTTTGATGTACTGGGGGGCCTTTGATGAGTGAAATGAACATGGATGGAAATAATGGAGGGTTTTTCCCTTCCCTGCAAATCACAACATGTATTTAATATTAATATAGTTTTTAAAAAGAACTACTATATAGTATGATTAGAGCTTCAAAAATGCTTTTGTCATATGACAAACTATTTAACAAAGTTGTATAAATAATGATTATCATCATTTTGGTTTTTCAAGTTTATTTATTTATTTGGAGAGAGACAGTATGACCAAGGGAAGAGAAGAGAGGGAGGGAGAGAATCCCAAGCAGGCTCTGCACTGTCAGAACCATGTCATGATACATGAGATTATGACCTGAGCTGAATTCAAGAGTTGAACACTAATGGACTGAGCCACCCATGTGCCCCTGATTATCCTCATTTTAAAGAGAAGATGTAACATGAGCAACCAGGGTTACACGACTACTAAATATCATAAACTAGACTCAATTACAAGGGATTTTAATAACAATATTTTGTTCTCACACTTATTCACACCATATGTATTTATTACATACTTGCTATGTTTAAGTACTGGGCTCATTTATAATTTAGGTATGTGGGTCCTTCTCTACGTCTATAGAAGAATAAATCTCAATGATAGCAGGTAGAATGGATTGCCTTGTGCAGAATTTCAATATCTAGAAACCTCAGTTATGAGAAGCTTTCCACATTGCTGGGGTCTTATGATCCTACAACTCCTAACAGAGGATATATAGAAGGTGCTCATAATCCTTGCTGATAAATATAATCCAGGAGCTTATCATGGTCATAAAGTGCCACCTAATATTGTAATAAGCACAGGATCATTTTGGTGCAAAGTTGGTGTTAAGGACTGAATTGTGTCCCCCTCAAATTCCTACATTGAAGTCTGAACCTTCAGGACCTCAGAATGTGCCCATATATTGGAGATAGGGTTTTTTAAAGAGCTAATTAAGTTAAATTGAGGTCATTAGAGTGACCCTAATCCAATATAATTGGTGTCCTTATAAGAAAGGAAATTGCAACACAGATGCACTTAGAGGAAAGACCGAGTGAAGACACAGGGAGAAGATGGCCATCTACAGGCTAAGGAGAAAGGCCTCGGAAGACACCAACTCTGCCAACACCTTGATCTCAGACTTCTAAGTCTCCAAAACTATGAGAAAATGAATTTCTGTTGTTTAAGCCACCCAGTCTGTGGTACTTTGTCATAGCAGCTCCAGCAGACTAAGACAATTTAACTGCTCAACTAACACAGTTGAACTCAATGATATGCATTCTAATTCATAATAAAATTATTTATTTACATGCCAAAGTACTTACTTAAGGTAACACTCATGGGGCTGAAGAGGCTGGAATATAATCAAACAGTATCAAAGGGCTCCATGAATATTCATTTGGCTCTAAGCACAATCTTGATACTGACATGTAATGATGCATCACTCCTTTCACTTACACATGTAATTTTTATGAATCTTGGTCTACAATTCTATATGTGAAAGAAATTTACCTTTATTCTTAAATTGAAATGAATCTCTCTACCCCATTTGGTTGTGATAGAATAAAATGAATTTCAGCCCAGCTGAGGCTCCTGTATCCTTTCCCTAGAATTGTATCAATTTCTCAGAGACTTAAGAGGTATTTAATGATGGGCATGCTTACACACTACCACATGTAAGGGAAGATCATTTCTCAACATGATCATTTTCATCTGTTATAAATATTGCTGCTATGGTGTACCTCCCTCTTTGCTTTAGGGTCTTCTGAGTCTGAAAACGTTTTAGCTAATTTTGAATCATCTAGCATTCAGGAATCCCTCCAATATTATTGGGTCACGCTGTTTCTTGAAAGCTGTGAGCCCCTTCACTTTTTCTGTCCCTCTTGGGTCACTAGATTCCTTCAATTACTGGTTTTGCCCTTTGCTACTGTGGTGAGCTGATTGACACTTCCAGTTCATGCACAATACTTATTTTTTTCCTTATTTATGTTAATTTTTTTTTGGTTTAGGAGTGGAACTATGACCAAAAAGAGGCTATACTTCATTCCATCCTTGCAACCAAATGAAGTTATGTCACTAAACCTTGGCCAATTAAGATACCAGATCTTAATACATTGTTGGATGGGACTTTGAAAGGGGGCTTATTCTTTTGCTCTTCTTTTTACTTCCTTTTTCAAAATACGAATGTGATGGCTCATGAAGTCATTTTGGGGCATAAGGAACATGATAAGAATGGTAATAAAGAAACTGGTTACCTGATGATCAGGGAGCTACTATAACTGGATTTCTTGAGTAAACAAACAAATAAAAATCTATTTGTCTGAGTCTTCCTTATTATGATGTTTTGTTATCAACACACGAACCAAATTCTAATTGATCCCTGTTATTTCAGGAATTAACTCTTAGACTAACCATACAATGATTGTTATACTCTGAGATCTTGCCTTATTTTGGGTCTACTTGGAAATGGAACACAAATCCATTATTCTCTCAGATTCTTTCTAAACACATCTTGTTGTTGTTGTTGCTGCTGCTGCTGTTGTTTTTGTTGTTCTAAATCTGTTCCTCCTAAGGTCTGATCCCTGAAAGATTAAGTAGTTATTGGCCATTTTCTCAAGGAAATACTGGCATCTAATTCTTCATTCCTTCCTCTGCAATCAACCTTCTCTGTCTACAACCAATGTTATCATTTTCTATTCAACAGGTTGTAGTACTTAAGAGCATAGGATCTAAAGCCAGATTGCTTAAGGTTGAATACTGGATCTGCCATGTAGTGTATGTGTGAACTTGGAATGTCCCTCTGTGCCTTAGTTTTCCTATCTGTAAAATAAGCAGTACACAATTCATACAGAAATTGTAAGACAACTCTTGTAAAATACTTAGAAGAGTGTCTGCAATATAGCAAGTGTCCAACATATTTTAGCTATCATCATCATCATTTTTGAGATACAAATTCGTAGTTACACCTCATCAGGTATATCATCAAATGTATTGTGTTTCTTAAAAACTTTCCAATTGCTTAGAGGCACTTAACTTGAAATAAACAAAGAAACAACTTACTCCCTGTTGAACACTTTCTCTTGGAAACAGTGAGCATAGAACAGGATACCTGACTAATTATACAGAAGGTCACTGTATACAAGCAAACATGGAGGGAAAAAACTATTTAACATTTAAAATAATATTTACTTCATACTAATATTTTCTTTTAAAACATATTATTTAGGGGGCGCCTGGGTGGCTTAGTCGGTTAAGCGTCCGACTTTCGCTTAGGTCATGATCTCGCGGTTCGTGGGTTCGAGCCCCGCATCCGGCTCCGTGCTGACTGCCAGCTCAGAGCCTGGAGCCTGTTTCAGAGTCTTTGACTCCCTCTCTCTCTGACCCTCCCCTGCTCATGCTGTCTCTCTATCTCCTAGAAATAAATAAAACATTAAAAAAAAATAAAACATATTATTTAGCAAATCTATTGATAAAGCCATTGCATGAACCAACCATCTATAGTGTTGTAAAAAGAGCCTAGAATTTGGTTGGATCACCAACTGTGCCAGTTTGCCCAGGATTGACAGGATGAAAAAATAAAAGGATACAAGGATGCAGTGTTAAAATGGAAAGCCCTGGGAAACTGACCACCATAGGTTTATATGAAACAGATCTGGGATTGAAGCCTGGCACCTCCATTTCCTAATGGAGGAAGCTAGTATAATTCTCCTCTTCATGCCATTCTATACCCAAACTACTATACTTCACCTGTCTGGTTTTCAGTTTGCTCATCTGAAAAATGGGAATAATATTATAATATACCTTGTGCAAAGAATTTGGTATAGAGAAATGATAATTATTTTTAATAAATATTATTTCCCTCCTCTCTACATGATACTTGAAGACTACATTTCCCCAGTAATAAACCCAAGGAATTCAGGGCAGAACTCACTATCCAGGCGTCTTCAGTCATGTATGACCTGAATGAAACTTTTAACAAAAACAAATGGCATACTGCACTTTCAACAGTGATATGCAGAAGCCTTCTATAAAAGACCCTATTTTAAAACCAATGAAAAGAAACTCCATCACTCTAGTTGAATGAATATAGTCATCAGCAACTGAAAATGGAAATTAGTTAGCAGAGGGTCCCTGGAAACCTGTGGAGAAATGACTTAATAATCACGGTGACTGAGACAGAGGTTTCCTTTTTTACCATAGCAAATAAAAAGAAATGTGAAAAATATACTTCCTCGGGCTTTTAGAAATAGCTTATTTAAAACTAACTTATTTATAATAGATACTTACAATTGAAAAGTGACTAGGGAAAAAATAATCTGAATTCAGAAGAGGATGTTGAACCACCTCTTACAGATGCCAGTGCATCTATTTTAATAAGCATAAACATTCAGTTACTCATTATGGTCATGAGGTGAAATTTCCTTCTTAATCAACTATTCTTCACACCGACAAAATACTTTATCTGCCACCAATTTTCCTAAGAAAGACAGTTTTCTATATCATTCATTCCCATGTCCTTTCTTTGATCTGTTATGAAGCCCAAATTGGATAAAAATTTACTCTACCTGGTAGACCCTCTCCTCACCCCAAGCTGCTGAGTGCCTAATCCATACATGGAAAGGAGACCTTTCTCTGCAAATTGAACTGAACAACTGATACAGAACATATTTGAAAAGAAACATGCCAAGTCATCTTAGAACAATATAGTGGGCCTCTAGTCAATAAAACCAAACTGTCAATTGTAGGTAAGAATGACAAAGAAAGAATTAATCTGCCAGAGGAAAAATTGGTCAACTCTGGGAGCAAAGACAAGGGAGTCAGAGAGTCAGTCCTTGGAAATGACCATATATGAACCTTCAAAGTCAGAGCATTTGGTTTGGCCAATGTAAACAGTTCTCTTCTCAGAGTGTGATGAAATTAAACACTAGTTTTCTTATAGTGCTAGAATCCAGCTTCTGGAGAAAATATTTTCATCATACTAAAGACACTCATATTGGCTTTATTGGCCGCTTGTCGCTTAAAAAAATTTTTTTTTTATCTTGTTGTAGTAGTCTGCTCAGGCTGCCATACAGATTACCACAGTCTGGGTGGCTTACACAACAGAAATTTATTTTCTGAATTCTGGAGACTGAAAGTCCAAGATCAAGGTACCGGAAGGATTGGTTTTTGGTGAGACCTCTCTTGCTGGCTTACAGGCGGCTACCTTCTCACTGTGTCCTCACATGGCCTTTTATTTCTGTGCACACAGTCCTGGTATTTTTTTCCTCTTTTTATAATGACACTTCATTTGACATTTATCTCCTCTTAATGACTTTATTTCCAAATATGGTCACATTGGGAGTTAGACTTTCAACATATGAATTAAGGAGAACATAATTCATTTCACGTGTTATGAAGTGTGGTGTCTGTGTGAGTTGGCCAAAATCTATTTTTTAGGTCAATTTATTTCTATAACACCAAATAATTGAGAGGACTTCCAATAATTTGATATTAGTTAGATACTTTTGATTGCGTTAATATTTTCAAGGTACTGTCCACAGACCATGTTCATCAAAAATAATTGGGAAATTTGTTTAAAAAATTAAATTTCTTGACCTCATTCAAAACCTGCTGAATCAGAATCTCTGGGACTGAGAGAAGAGAATTATCATTTTTAATTACTTTCCTAGGCATTTATAAAAATATATTTCAAAATATGGAAAACTAACTATGGACAGGTTATTCTAAGTTTGGTTAGTTTTTGGTTTCAAGATATTAGTTAAAAAAATAGTTCCTGGGACTCAAAATAGAAATATGAATCATAGACTACAGCTCGGGGATATCTAGATTTTTATTAAGACTTCCAGAATGCACCCTGTACAAAATAAGCTTCTTATCATGGTGTACCATACCCCTTAAAATCTTATAATCGGCCCCTGGTTACCTCTGAGTTTTAGAGTTCAAAAGGTCAGCTTCTCTTCATATCTCAAAAGGAGGAGGGGTCTAAACCCGTAAAAACAAAATCTGATTATTCGTTCTTTCAATATGACATGTTCTGACAATCTTCCAATTGTCCTATATGGTTAAATTATAGGAATAGAAGAAATGGAGGGTGAGTCTTATCATAGACTTGTGGCCAGCATATCGTATCAAGACAGATTTTTCACACTTTTTCTGTCTAGTAGGAGATAATCATATATTTACCAGTGGGTTTAAGCAGCTATGCAACAACCTAGCCTTAACCTTAGGTGACCTTACCTTGAACATTTGCAGAGCCTAAGTAGAGACTTACATACCAAATGCCTAAATGTTTAAAAGTTTTATGTAAAACTCACAAGCCGTTAAATAAAGTATATTTAGTGTCCTGGTGTGAGAATAAATGTTTAACAGTTGGGTCTCTGAGGGGGGCTGGGAACAGGTGGGGATGCTGATTTATAGCACTCACTGATTTCTGAGGTGTAAATATTTCAGTTTCCAGCATCCAACATGATATCACTGAACATGGTCTTGGATAAGATAATAGCAGTCAGTTCACCTGACACTTTGTAAGCAGCTCTACCGCACCACTGAATTCATCTTCCTTCCTTAATGGACATACATTCATCATAACCTCTAAGTCCAGGTTCCGATTTCTAGATCCTAGACTTCTGAGAATTCTACACCAGAAATGGGCCTTTTCCACCACTGGCCTCTGACAACATATCTCATATCCAGAAACAACCTATCTCTTCTTTTACCACTCCTGGGTCCATCTTTTACAGCAAGAGACCCCACATGTTTACATATTGACAACCCCGTCATATCTCTATTCTTTATCCACACAGATCTATGCAGCCCCATTTCCCTTGGACACCTCTTGGGAATAGTACTCATGCATCCAAAGACTTGGAACCGCTTGGAAGGAAAATCCCAGGATTTGAGGTACCTATAATTTTTGGCAGTGGGAGTAGTCGTATATGGGCTCTAGTGTGGTCATGATGTTACCTAAGTCCTATGGATTTCTCACTCCATAGAGAAGAATATGGCCCTGGGACAGCCAGAGAAGAGGTCCTTAAAGGTTGGAACCTAGGGAAACCTGAATCTGCCTGAATCTGAGACTGACTGAGACTAAAGCCCTAAGAGCAATAAATTTCAGGCATTATTCCCTAAATCTCCAGGCATAAATGGTCTTTGCAATATTGATTAATAAACCTGAGCATCTAATTTCCCAGTTAAAAGTTTTTGTGAGTCACTTTCCAATTATGAGAGCAGCAGCAACATTAGGTAGCCAGGAATTCTTTAGTGTGTGACAGAAGAACTTTGGAGAGGAAACTGAGATTCCTGTATGTTCCAGAGTAGCCCTGTCTAGTCTTGGGAATGATTTCTAATACCCTCTCTAGTTTTATCCCACTCATTTTTTAAAAATATATTTAATGATTTACTTATTTCTGAGAGAGGGAGAGAGAGACATCATGAGCAGGGGAGGGTCAGAGAAAGAGGGAGATACAGAATCTGAAACAGGCTCCAGGCTCTGAGCGAGCCATCAGCACAGAGCCTGACATGGGGCTCAAAATCATGAACCGTGTGATCATGACTTGAGCTGAAGTCAGACACTTAACCAACTGAGCCACCCCATCCTACCCATTTTTAAACCTTCACTTTCTTCCTGCTGTCCTCTGTGTAAGTAACCTCTGCAGATGCCAGGCTATTCCTTAGTACTCTGCCTTTACTAGAAATGTTGTTCCAGCTGAATGCCTCCTATCTCCCCTGCCTCTGGTCTGTGCCACACTGTTGCCTGGGTGATGATCATTCAGCTTTTCAGATACTATGCAGGTCCCATCCCAAGGGCATTTCTCAAAAAATAAAAAAACAACAACTTTTTTAATTTTTTTTTTTTTTTTTTTTTTTGAGAGAGACAAGGAGAGAACATGAGCAGAGATGGGCACAGAGAGAGGGAGACACAGAGTCCAAAGCAGGCTCCAGGCTCCTAACTCTCAGCACAGGGGCTGGAATTCGCAAAATGTGAGACCATGACCTGAGCCAAAGTTGGACACTTAACCAACTGAGCCACCGGGCGCCCTGAGAACTTCTCAAATATTTGCCTCAAATACCCTTAACCCAGAGCATACTGATCATAGTTCTAAAGACCTAAAATGCAGATCCATGAAGGAAAAATTCTTTTTTTTAAGATATCTTGTTTTATGTTTTAAATAATCAGCATCAACAAAAAATCACACCATCATGGTGGTTGTTACAGTCTTATGTTTCTGTCTTATGCATTTGGTGGCTTCTAGGGTCCATGAGGAAAAATTTTCTTACTCCTTTTGTAACATCAGTATTTAGCAGTGTCTGGTACACTGTAAGATTCGATAACTATCAAATGAATAAATAAATAAGTGATTGAACATTTAATGAGGAAGGAAAGAAAGAGGGAAGCAAGGAAAGAAAGAAAGCATAAAATAATGGAAAGAAGAAAGTTAGAGACTCTATGAATGAATAAATTAAAGGATCTCAGAAAACAATTTGTTATAGTTTGAAGATAATTCCCATAAGGACTTTTGTAAAATATCAGGAATGCTTTAATCTTGCAATCTAAATAATTAGAATCTATAACATTCTATTTCTGTATGTTGTTGAATAGCAAAGTATTAAGTGGTATAAAGGTTTGTGGACAGGATGCTTTCAGTATCATTTGACACTGTCAGAAAAGCAAAGTTATGGCATAGGCTGCTGGACAAAAGTCCAAACATTCACAGATGCCAATCTTTGGGGATCCCAATTTGTGAAAAGACTATTGTATAAAACATAAGGTGTCCTACCGAAGAAATAAAAACTTAGTGCTCACTTTTTTACCACTAAATATCACTGAAAAGTCTTGTCAGAGACTGTTTTATTAGTACTTCTGTTTTTAAAACATGCTCTTAATGGCATTGGTACAACTTGACAAATTACTAACTACGTAGCAGACACATGAAAGCTAGGAAAACTTAAACTGACAAAGGACTGACCCTTAGATAATCAAAAGTCTGTACAAATAGTTTAAATAAAGCCATGGGTAATGAAAGACTAATGTAGGTACTGAATAGCCATTTTCTCTCAATGGAAATATACATATTGTTGATATTTTTAACGATAAGTTTAACATGCACTCATAAAAAAGTCAATAAGAAATAGTTTTGAGTAGTTCCTTCTACATTTTTCTGTGGACACACTGCAAGTTATGTATGTATTCAATTTTCTTATGTTATTTTTATGTTATGTTATTATATACTGCATATACTGTTATTTAACCTACTGTTTTCACCCAACAATATGCCACCGATATACTTTCCCGTCAATAAATGCAAACTCATGCAACCAGTATTAATAACTGTGTAGTATTTTACCCACAATCTATCAAAGTACCCTTATCTTGATGGATATCTAAAAATTCCCCATTTTATTTCCCTTTTTTTTACCTTGAAACTGATGAATATTTGTATTCTACTCACATCTCTCTGTACTAGCCCAGTTTAGATAAATCTCTAAGAGTTGAACCCTTATGACATGTAAAATTTGACTTAACATTTAATATTTTTTAAAAAATGTGTGATAATGTGATGTCACCAGGAAATCTTGTATTCTACCTCCGGGATATATCCTGAATAAGACTCCTTATCACCAGCTCTGCCATTTTCACCCTCACCTAAGCCTTCATTATCTCTTTCCTGTTGCAATTGCTGCCTTCTACTTTTGCCTCCATGCCATGTATTCCGGACATAGAAGGCAGAGACATTCTTTAAAATTATGAGTCAGATCATGTAATTTCCCAGATTATATAAAAATCTCCAATGGTCTCTCCTCTCACTTAAAATATAACATAGTTTCCTTACTCTGAAAAATCCCTGAAGGACCCCTGTCTACATCCCTGCTTAAATCCTTAACTCTCTCTCACACCATTCTTCCTGGACTTCTTTTTTTCACTGGACTCACTGGTCTCACCGGACTTCTTTTTTTCTCTACAGGAAGTTAAATCTGTCCCTCCTTTTTGTCTTTGCACCTGCTCTTCTCTTAGCCTTCAACACTCTTATCCTTCCTTTGAAGATGGCTCAATCCACTTGGCAATTCAGATCTTCATGTCAGCTTCTTAGAAAAGTCTTCTCTGACCATTCATAAAAACAACCTTCTGGTCGCTCTCTAAGATGTTATATATTCTGTGTCTCAGTTAAGCATTTATCACTGTGTGAAATTCTTGTTTATTTTCTTATTTACTTGTTTAAATGCTAGCTCTCCCTCAATGGAGCAACATTTCTATAAGAGCAGAAGTGTTTGTCTGTGTATCCTTTCAATACCTGGAAGGTAGTAGGAGTTCAATATTTTTAAACTGAATTCATGTTGCTCCTGGAGTTTCTTCTTAAACTTAAGAGGTACACTGCAGTGAAGGAGTATAGTCTCGAAAATAAGTGCTTATTAAAAACAAATCAGACCGGTAGTGGAATGAAATTGTCATCATGAAAACATTTGTCTGGAAAGAGTAAGTACAAGGTAGCTAAGCACATATTAACTGTTACACTTTGTGAGCATAGGGCAGCCTTTATAATTGGATCCAGATTTTTCAAAACTCTGCTTCAAATCATAAGGCATTAAGGAACACAAATAAGAGCCTGTAGTCCAAACTTTGGCACATCGATGACATGGTTCCTTTTATGGTGGTGGCATGAAGGTTTTGTGCAACTTTGGATTTAAGATACTGCAGCTCAGAATTATTCCATTAGGTTCAAGTGAATTGGGCAGCTTTATATGCTCCAGTGATATTCCTGATTTGGAGAAACACTCTGGGGGCATTCCTCAGAAATATCAAGGATCTCTTTGTTAAGAAGATTAAGGAGATTGTTAAGATTTGCACATCTATATTTTTCTTTACTAAAAGATTGTATGCTCTTTCAAGGCTAGAACCATGTCATATATTTCTGGTAACAAAAAAAAAAATAATTGAATTAAGTACATTGCAATTCTTTATTCCTTGGCATTCACATTCTAATGATCAACCAGACATGTTGTTTTCTGTATTGTGTGTTATTATCAATCAGCACGCTATCAGATCATCAATAAAATAGTCTAAGAACTGCTCTGTGGAAGGATGTAGAGAGGTGGGTCAC
Organism: Crocuta crocuta; assembly: GCF_008692635.1. Classification (NCBI taxonomy): domain Eukaryota; kingdom Metazoa; phylum Chordata; class Mammalia; order Carnivora; family Hyaenidae; genus Crocuta; species Crocuta crocuta. Next base: position 18,246,116 of record NW_027551568.1, on the reverse strand, counting down.
TAATGTGGGACTAACCTCTTTGTTTTAACACCCACATGAATGATCTAAATGCCACAAGGAAATCCAGCCCAGTATGATGTCTCGATAGTTCTGTTCTCTTTGGTTTATCAGAGACCCTGAGCTTGGGCATGGCTCCAGCCATGGGAGTAACTCATCCTAGTATCTATTAAGCTATGAGATGTGAGTCCTTGTCTCACTTTCCCGCTTGAAGGCATCCGTTTATGCTTATTTTCATCCTTCAATTGATGGATTGATATAGAAACTTAAATACGTCATTTGTTTTTCCATCCATTCCCTTTGTAGCAGTTGTGGATTCACTTCTGTAGCCAGATTGAGTCCAGGGTGATTTTAAAGTCTAATAAAGCAAAGAAAATCTCTTCTCCCGGTTGTATTTTTTTACGTGTTTGTTAATATGCAGCAATCGGGGGAGAGATGAAGTCTGTGGCTCATTTTCAAGGGAGGAATCCAATTTGGATTTTATAGATGTTGCTGTCACTGGTCCGACATTGCTTTATTCTTTCACCAAGGATGAAGCATCAGGGTTTACTGCTGTTGCCGCTAATGGAGATCTCTCTGGCTGTTTGGGTTGAGAGCATTTCCGTTTTTATGTATTGGAGTAATTAGCCCTCCTGACCATATCTCAGGAAGTGTCTGGATTGGAGGATTAGGATAAACATCTTCAGTCAGGCTTTCTGAGTGTGATCAATGTGGGGCGTTAGCATCTCATTTGATGGGTTTTTATCAAGGCTATGGGGTTTCCTAGCTCCCTCTTTGAAGGGGAGCGCTTTCATTTCTTGAATCACCAGGGCCAAGCTTAAATAACTGGGACAAAGTTAAAGATACTCTTTCAAGCAATTTGTAAGTCCAGGGCCCTGCTTAATAATGGCCTCTGCCTGGGCCCTTTTCTAAGCACCCATAGAGGGGTATGAACTCTCCTCCCCTTTGCTTCATAGAACTATGATTCTTAGGGAGTCCCAAAAACACCATTTACCAAATTCAACTTCTGTGCATCTCTTAGAATTGACTAGCCTGTCGGTTTTTTAAGGAGAGACACCATGCCCTTTGTTCCATGTATTTCTTTCTACAAGATATTTATGGATTATTGGCTAGTTGTTAGATAATCTTCAAGGTGCTGAGGTAATAGTAATAAGCATAGTAGATAAGGCCCATGCTTTTATACAACTTTTAGGTAAGCAAAAAGGTAATAAACAAATTAGGGAGAAAATAGTTATAGTAGTGGCAATTACTTTGAGGAAAATAAACCAAGTTCTTATAATAAAAGGTATCTATGACAGGACAGAGGGTGGTGGCAACATTGGATTTGAGATTTAAAAGACAGTAAGATCTACATGGAGAGAATTATGAACATCCCACCCCTTTACTACCTCTGTGACCTTAAGAAAATTACTTGTTCTTTCAGAGTCTCCTTCACCAGTTACTATTTGAGGATAAGAGCAATAGGTTGTAGTAAGTAAATAAGTTAATGCATATAAATCACAATGCCTTACACATAAAAGCACTCAATAACTGCTGCTATATCATCATTATTAATATTATTTCCCCTCTTGAAATACCTAGATTTTATTCTGCTTTCATAGTAAAATCATTGTCATGTTTTCAGCATGACATGCACTTGAATTCCAAATGAGGTTTAGCATAGTGAGTGCTGAATAGTTCATTTCATATCCTATATTTTTTTTCCTGAAACCTCTAAGTAACTTAGATGAGCTCCTCCATGGCTACCTGGTCTACATTTTCCATTGAAGAGAATATAAAATACAGGACATGGATCTTGGCTTCAAGAATATTGCCATTGGTTGAGGGTTTTATGAAGTTTGTTTGTAGCTCTTTTTCTGGAATGCATCAAATAAGTTCCTCTCTTTTGATTGGCAATGCTGTACCAGTTCTTCTTTCATGAAGAATGATAATGTTGGTGAAGAAATCTGAAGAAAAAAAAAAAAGAACAGTAATAGTCAATCATATGAGATTGGTCAAACAAATTATAAGCATGAATACTTCTATCAATAAAAATCAAGCTGAATAACAAATCATGATATGATCAATTTTATAAAAGTAAAGTATATTATAAAAAATTATGGGACAGGGGCGCCTGGGTGGCTTAGTCGGTTAAGCGTCCGACTTTCGCTTAGGTCATGATCTCGCGGTTCGTGGGTTCGAGCCCCGCGTCAGGCTCTGTGCTGACTGCCAGCTCAGAGCCCGGAGCCTGTTTCAGTCTGTGACTCCCTCTCTCTCTGACCCTCCCCTGCTCACACTGTCTCTCTCTCTCTCTCCTAGAAATAAATAAAAACATTTAAAAAAAAATTATGGGACAAAATGTTTCAAATATTAACACTGAGTCTACATAATGAGATGGTAGGATTATGGATTACTTTAATTTCTTTCTTTGAACTTTTCTTCATTGAACATCTCAATGGAAAGATGCATTTGTTTTGTAATCCAATAAAGTGAATTATTAGCAAGATTGAAGAAATAAGGATAGTCACAATCACTACGAAATAAGTTCAAAGAAAATGACAGATTATGTAATTTAGCAGGATATATTCCTAGACTAAAATATAGACCACATTTTCAGTTAAGCCCTGATATCTTCCACGGTGTTAAGACAATGGACCCTGTTTTGAAGAAACAAAGAGAGTATCCTCTAGTTCTTGTCTGGGCTTTTCCCAACCCAACATCCTACAGATAGGAAATGATTTGACTGTGCACTTGTCACAGAGGCCCTACTAATTTCTCTGCACTGCACTGTCTATACTTATGTCATCAAAATAGACTTGAATATGATGAGACATGAGAACGTTCCATTTCCTTTGTTTTGTTCTACTCTTCACTGCCCTTCAAACCTTTCCAGCTATACTCAGAGTGTACTTCTGTTCTGTTCTGTTCTAATACATAAATTGTTCTTATCAGCCCTTGGGCTCCATGAAGCCTGAGACGTGGTCTAACTGAATTTCATATCCATGGTGCCTATACAGTACCTGACCTATTACTGCTCTGCAAACTGTTGTAGAATTTATTGAGTTGCTGCCTTTTGCTCCCCAGTTCTCATTAGACATCGTAAGTGTGGGTGCTGTTAAATTCTTAAACTCTAGACTCCAAAGAACCTGAAAAACAGTTGTTCATTTCCTTAAGGGAACCTTTATATTGTACTAGCAATTCAAGGAGTGCTCTGCTTTTCTTTCTTCTCCTGCTTAGAAAGTCCTAGCAATGAAAAGCTTTCGAAAGCAGCTCCATGTCTGGCAAAATCTTTGTTTTCTGACCTGGAACAGAAATTAAACTCTCAACGAAAGAGCAATTCTCTACCTGCAGCCAGAGTACAGAGCTTTAATGTAAATGACAATTGCAGGAGATCTTAAAAGGGAGATTGGAGGGGAGGGTGATGTCATGTGACAGGATTCCTACTCTGTCTCAGCCCTTCTCTCTGGCTTTTAGATGAGTTGAATGACAGGTAAAGCACAGGGCTGGGGCTGCCAGGAAAAATAAATGTGGGTAATTTTAATCATTTGTTCAAGTCTTTAAATATCCTGTATAGCTTTCAGGCACAAAGCAATCTTCCTATAGAGAAGCAAACCCAGGATGTGGTTACAGTACAGTTCTACCCCTTTGTGTTAAAGTGCCTTAATGATCTGGAAAAAAAATAGATTTGCATGAATGCTACTTATGGAAAGCACTTAACACAACAGTTACTCAAGACAAACTTCAGCACAAGTAGATGTAACTGATATGATGAGTCATCCTATGTGGTTTAAAGCCACCACAAGTGAATGTCTTTTAATTCAGCCTTCATGAGCCCAGAACATCTTTTATAAGACTTTGAGAATATCCATGGCATTGACAAAATGCATTTAGCTATTTAGCTATTAGATTTAATCATAAGATTGAAGGACAGTCTGATTTAAAAATTATTCAGGTGAATGGCATATAGATGCCAAAGCTTCTATTCAAATCAGCTTAGATCTTTTCTTTCGCTTTCCTGGTCTCATATCATAAGTTATACACATACACACAGGGTGACATCATCTTAAGATCTGAGTAATATAGTCAGTTTAGAAATGTAATTGGCAGCAATATCTTCCCATGTGAGCACATTAGTGATGCTTACATAATCTCCTGGCATCAAGTCATTCTCTGGAGTAAGAAGTATGGTTTTCTGTTTCAGATGCATGCCTTTAGTTTGGGAAAAGCTTTGATCTTTGAAGAAAGTACAGTGTAAGATGTTTATTACTACGCTGGCTATGTCTTTGATGCTTATCTTAAAACTATTTGGAGATATCCTAGAATATCTAAACCATGAGTGAGAAAACATGGCCTGATTGTCATTACTAGGCCATGGCAGTTGTTACTAATTGCTCATGGTGTTCCTTTCTGTTGGCATCAAACAGGATCAAAATCCTTCTCAGTAGAGTGCTTTAGGAAGACATAGCAAGTCAACTATAATGATCATGAGCAATAAAATCTACTTTTTATTCACAGCTTATATCAGATAACCTAAAAATCAAGGCTGTTATTCTGAGGTATCCATCCCTACCTGAATGAGCATTTGGTAACATCAGGTTCTGCAATAGCAATTATTAATACAGGTTTTCATTTTATATTGCCTATTACTTTATTTTTCTAGTATTTCAATGCATTGTCTCCATACCATATATCATATACTCTTTTTATTTTGCATTCCTTGTAGAACCCAGCACAATATGGAGCCACTGTAGTACAATCAATAAACATTGGTTGACCAATTAATTCATATGGTGGTTATTTGTCTAAAAGCTGTATTGGCTTAAAAGAATTTTTTTTACCAAGAGTCAAAACATTTGAGTTCTATTCCCTTTTACACCTGCAAATAGCTGTGGTTTGGAACAAGCCTTTCAAATTCTCTGGATCTCAGTTTCCCTGTTTAGGAAAATGGAGTGATGAATTAAACATTTGGAAAAAACCTCTTCCATCGGAAAATACATTAATTCTTCTGAAGGGGTGACTATCCCAGCATTTTTAAAGGGAAAAGATACAGAAAAGATCTATTTTCAAAGGTATAACTCTTTTCTTTTTCTTTCCACTTTTATTCTCCCTATCTCCCACATTTGTTCTCTCAATTTTACATTGACTAGAGAGCCCTAATTTGGAGTAGATCTTGCCTCTGAGAAATGGCAAAAACATCCCTCTTCTATGCACACTCCATCCAACACACACACACATGATAACTAATAAAGAAATTCCCTTGAGTCACCAATTCGCTAAAATTTGGATTTACTACCAAAAGAAAGTATTAGAGACCCAATAATCCCACTGGAATCACATCCAGAGAAAACCTCCCCATTCCTCAAATCATTTCCTACCGTGTTTGCATATGCTATCCACTTTCCTAGAAACACGCTTCACCAGGCAAATTCCTGTGCCTTTTTCAAGACCAAGTCAAAATGCCAGCTCCTCAATGAAGACTATAATTCCACGTGGCAATTGGACCCTCTGCCCTTAGTGTTTTAACTGTGCCTCTGCGGGAGCAGTTGTATATTATAATTATTAAAACATCTTTTTAAATGTTTGTTTCTCTTCACAACTTAAAACAGTCATAATTTAGGTACATCAAGTTTATTTTACGAGGATATATTAGACATGTTCCTGTAAGATTCTGCAGCGCACCTATCTCACATTCCAAGGTAAGTCCCAGGATGTGGTGGCATTGTTGACCTTTTTCAATTCCTATGAAAACTGGTCTTTGACAATTATGTATTTCGAGTCCAGAATCTTCCTCATGAATCTCCCTAAAGTTTTCAGTCCATCTTAAAAATGAAGCTTATCAAAGAAGATGGTGAACAAGAAGGCTTTAGGTCCTGTGATATAAATTATTTTTAAAGAATAGATTATCATATTTTAAAACTAAAATCATAATTTCCATCAAGTTACTTTCCTAATTATCTGTATATATTGCTAAAGGAACTGTGGTCTAAATTCTCACAACCCTGTTCTTGGTTTTATAGTCTTCGTAAGAATGCTGACTTAGACAAGTAACTGACTGGCATTTGACAATTCCCAAAGGATTTACTTTCAAAGTATGGCATTTTGCATTAATTTTCTCATCTTTAAATTTACCTCAGATGTCTATCTTCACATGGGTATGAGTCTCTGTGTATGGATTTCCTATTAACAGTACATTGGATCATAGGCTTAAAGCATCAATTAGAAACTGGCCCAAAATAGCAAATGCACTTGCCAAATTGTTGGAAAATGACTTTTTTCCTTCTTTACTTCCACCAACAGCTCTTCCTAGACAAATCATCATTCTTGGTGATCTCTGACAACAGACCTTTCTATGTCTGATTCTGTCATTTACTTGGTAGACGTGTTGACTGCAGCAAACAATCCCCTATCATCAAGTTTTCCAGATGTTTGCACAGCGGGTTCAGTGTTTTTAAACTATCTAAATGACGGTCCCAAATGACAAATGTTCATTTTCAAAATTAAAGCTTATTACGAATTACCTGCCAAGTACAATGTGTCAGGAGAGATTGAATGAATTAGAATTTTTGTCCATTGAGAATGAATGAATAAGAAAAAGCATAAATGAGGCAAGCTATTACACATCCTGGAGGTACATAGAAAGAATTTTAAATAACAGTAATTTACCAAAAGCTGTTGCATTAATACTTAAGACTTACTTTTTAAAAAGGCCCATCCCTACCTTTTGTCATGAGTCAGGCTTCAAATTTTTTTAATGAAAAAAAAATTGGCTAGGAAAGAGAAGGATAATCTCTAATGTAAACCTGTGCTTCACTTTTTGGTCATCATATTCACAGGCTCAGCTTTGACATATTGGGAAGAAAGAGTATGCCTGATATAGCCATCAAAGACTAAGCTCAGTTCCCTCTTTACAGCCTTCTGGTGGTGTGGTCCACTCCTGCTGGTCATTTATCCTTGACCTCCACTTTGCTCATCTATAATGTGGGAATAATAATACTTAAACAGGTAGTGGTAAAAATTAAATAAATGAAAATAGTATTTAGTACTATATACAGAACTAATAACATGTATATACTATTATAGTAGTCTAAAGTACTATAAATATATAATGATGTCAGAATAATGTTAACTACCATATATTAATGATGTACTATGTGCAAATACTATGTAAAGCTTCATATGTATTCAGTCTTTCAATTTTTACTATTTGTTTAAGATAGGTAATATAATCTGCATTTTATAGATGAGAAAACTGAGTCTTGTATAGAAGTTAAGTAACTGGCCTAAGTAACTGCTAACTTGGGTTAGACAGGATTGGAAACAAAATGGCTCAGTCCCAAAACATGCATGTAACCTCTGTGCTGTGCTACTGATCTTTAATCATTAAAGCCTAATGTCTGGTGATGCTACTTTGGCTCAAAATATTTTGGTGCTACCATTTAAAATTGCCTTCAGATGCAAATATATTGAGGCATGAAAAGCAAGATGCTGGGGACTCTATAGACAACTTTTTTTTTTTTTTTTTTTAACCCCAAAGAGCATCACCCAGCCTGATCATCCTGCATTCTAGGCAGGAAGGCAATGAATAAACATGGCCAAGAGTTCTATCTTTTAGAAGACTCTACAAGATTGAAATTCCTTTTCAAGATGGATGTAGATCTCTTTTCCTCACATCCCCATAGCTCTGGGAATAACATCAAATGTTACTCTAACCACATGATATTTTAACTGTTTACCTACATATACAAGCTCTAAGTAGCCAGAATGTTTTAATTACTGTATCTCAGAACCAAGAATAGAAGTTGCATAATAATGTTTGAAGAACTAAACAATGCACATTTCTTGTTGCCTAGGAAAATTTTGGTCCCAGATAAATATGACACCAGGCTGACCACAGAGTTAGAGATTGTTTCATAGGACAAAATAGAACATCTAGATTTTCCATCTTTAAAATTATAATCAGCAGCAGGAAGCAAAGCAATACCACTGCCCCTGTTATAGGAATCTAAAGGCTTTTTATAGAATGCACAGCAGCAAATGTTATCGCTATGCTTGAAAAAACCATTTTCATTATCAGATGCCTTTTTTCCTCAATTGATTATGACTTTTCCTTTAAAAAATGCATTTAAGCAAAAATTTTCTATGCTTGATTTAGCCCAAGGGAAAATCTGGGGGGACTAAGAAGGGAGCGAGTAGTCTGAACAAAATTCCTTCTGCCTTTAAGCTATGCACACATGGACAAAATATATCACACTCTACTTCCATCTTTTTAAAGAAAAATTCCTATTACTTAGAGAGAGCCTAACAATGAAAAATCCAGCTTTGTGGTATTGTAGTTTTACTGTTTAAGACAATGAACAGACAAGGGTAAGTTTTGGTTTTTGTTTTAAAGCTATAACATTCTTAAAGTCATTTCTTCTTGGTTTAAAGGAGTTGCATTGGACTGAAGTTTCTTCAGCATACTTCTGACAATGTACCAGTTCATGTTAGAAACCTTCAAGGTGAAAGTCATTGGAGTTAAGGCTAGTGTTTAGTTAAGACAAACTGAATTAATGGGGCCCACTCAAGGTGGACTATGAATGTATTTCTATGTCTGGTTTAGCTTAATGTGTCTCTTACCATGAAGGGAGGGCTAGAGATAAGGATTTTTTAAGCTGATAAAAAGCTCTTTAAGATTCTTCAGAAAAAAATTACATAGATGAGAAATCTGAGGTTAAACCCAATATGCTAAACAAAGAGGTTGTACTACTTTAGAGCAAACACTAAGACGTGTTCTAGTGAAGCAGGTGATTTAAAAGTCTAGGACAAAACAGCCCTTTCATTTCATAGAAAGAAAAGACAAATAATTTTAGAACAACATTTTGATTTAGCAGCTGTAAGGGACCTTTGCATTTAAATTTCGATATATAAATCCCAATTTTGCCATGCAAAATTAATAATGGATTTCTCTAAAGCCAAACTCTCTTCAACCTCCGCTGTAATTCTCTTAAGAAAGCATTAAATGAAAGCATTTCACTTTATTTGAAAATCAATGGCACTTCAGCGACACATGCATCTCCCAAGTATTATGGAGTCAAGAATCATACAGCTCCCCTCGTAAGACATGGGGGCCTGGATTTGGCAATAATAACTTCATACAACATATGAGTCTTTGAAAAAATTAATATAAAATGAAAAGATTGAAAATCCAATATGACCATGCTCAAATTCTCTTTGAAATGTCAACCCAAATGCATCATGATATAATTAATGTTAATGATATGGTAATAATAGGAATAAAGATAGTAATAAGTAGAAATAATATTTAATTACTGATTATTATAGACCAGACATCTGGTAAATACTTTATAAGTATCACCTCATTTGATTTTTTCAAGAATTATGTGACTGGATGCTATTAGCTATATTTTTAGAGTAGACTTGAATAAGGAAGATCTACCTGTGAAGATATAAGATATATTTAGGAAGGATTAAAAGATTTCATTGTAGGGGCGCCTGGGTGGCTTAGTTGGTTAAGCATCCGACTTTCGCTTAGGTCATGATCTCGCGGTTCATGGGTTCGAGCCCCGCATCGGGCTCTGTGCTGACTGCCAGCTCAGAGCCTGGAGCCTGTTTCAGTCTGTGACTCCTCTCTCTCTGACCCTCCCCTGCTCGCGCTGTCTCTCTCTCTCTCTCCTAGAAATAAATTTAAAAAAAAAAGATTTCATTGTACATTAATCTGTGACCACTTGGAAAATGAATCAAAAGATATTATAAACTCCATCTATTTGAAAAGTTTGCTTTCCTTTTACTCACTGATAAAACCGTATTTATCTTTTACTGTTGTGATTATAAGGATAAAAACAATATAGCCCCTGCCCTCCAGAAACTCACAGTCTTAGAGGGAGATGAAATATGCACTGAAAATCCAAATATAATTTATGGTGGTTTATGGTAAGACAATGTAAAAGGAAAAAAACAACAACAATTCTTAGAGTTTGGGGTTGAGTTAGAGGAGAGAGGGATCCTCAAAGGAAGAAGCAGCTCTGCTGGGTTTGGAAGGTGGGCAAAGTTTCAACAGTCCGATGAATATGAGACCCAGGAGAAATAGTGATGTGCAATGTCTTCAAAAATATTTTCAGGACGCCAATGTTGCTGGAATTTTTGACATATGAATGAGCAATAATGTTGACTCGATTACATAAGATCTTTACTGTCATTCTAAGGTGTTTAAATTGTATTTAGAATTCAGTAGAGAGTTTTGGGGCACCTGAGTGGCTTAGTTGATTAAGTGTCGGACTTTGGCTCAGGTCATGATCTCGCAGTTCATGAGTTTGAGACCCACATCAGGCTCTGTGCTGACCCCTCATAGCCTGGAGCCTACTTCAGATTCTGTGTCTCCCTCTCTCTCTGCCCTCCCCCTCTTGTGCTCTGTCTCTGTCTCTCTCAAAAATAAGTAAACATTAAAAACCTTTTTTAAAAAAGAATTCAGTAGAGAGTTTCATAGTGGAAGTCTAATATGGTCAGATCTCTTTTAGGGAAGATTAGTCTAGCAATACATTACATTCATTTATTCATTTTTTTTGTTGTTGTTGTTACTCCATTGATGAATAATAATTTTCTTGTTATCATATGCCAAGACCTACATGAGGCAATGGGAATATAATGGTAAAAATGACTCACTCTGTGCTTTCAAAGAATTTATAATAAAGTTAAACATAAAAATGAATAGTGTCACCACTACTATAAGAGAAGAAGTACAGGATAGCATGTAGGAGGAATACCTTTTCTAGTTTGGGTATAAACAATAATAGCAACAAACTTCGAATTGTGTGTATTGCATGTGTGTGTATATGTGTGTAGGTTTATTGGGTAGGAAGGTCAATATAGGAAATGGCTCCCAGGGGAAAATGTGTTTTGGGAACTTGATGTAGGGTTATTTGCCTTCCAACCACATATTCTTAATAACCTATTATGCGCACAGGGTTCCTGATGTTTCATCCTGCAGAGAGAGTCTGACCGTCAGTCAACTTCCAAGAGAACCAATGAAGCATTATGAACAAGGACTTTATGAAAACGAATTTTGTTGAATTGAATTGGCTCTCTTCATAGACCTGGAAATCATCTGGTCTGACTTTTAAAAATATACCAAGTATGAATAATTCAGTCAAGCCTGAAATCACCACCTTGAATGAGTATGGCTTTTAGTGCTCATTCATTGACTCAATTATTTTGTAATTATTTGTTGCTTATCAGAACCATGGAACCCACTGTACTAAGCATTTTCCTTATGTAATGATTTCATCATAATTAATCACTTCCCTAAATATCCTAATTTTCCTGTACCTCCTTATAACACATGTACAGTTTGTTTCTGTTGCTGGGTGCTGTGTATGTAAGTATCCTCAAGTAGACTATAGCATTTTGAAGGAAGGAATTGAATTCTCATTCCTGTGTTCCATTTAGCCAATGGCACAGATATAATAGGGATTCTGTAAATGTTTGCTGAATGAACCAATGAATGGATAGATAGACAGATGGATGATGGATGGAAGAATGGATAGAGACAGACTTGAATATGAAATCTTCCCTGCCCTCATGAATCCTATAATCTAATGCTGATCATGTACGCATAGTTAATTAGAAATATTTTTCAATATTCAAATTATGATCTCTTTTCAATTTCTGTTTACTGTTGTAGTGCCACAATCTTTCCATGATCCTAAAGATACCATCAAAGAGCTCCATAGGATATTTAGAGTTTAAATATTTATCTCTTCCAAGTTAACTGAAGTTTGATTTTTAAGTCCCCTAAAGTACTGATTCCTGAGTTTTCCCTTAATTTTATTAAAAAGGTAGTCCCAAATCCCCCACTAAACCATTTTAACATGCTGTTCTTTTCCTTCAAGTTAAATAGAATTGAAGTGGATAAGAACAGAATTGGAATTTAAAGAAAGTCTGCAGTCATCATTAATCTGAGAGCAAAACAGAAGTATGCCTTTGCATTAGCATCATTTCCAACTATTCTGTGGTCCTATTTGATGTCATTTTTCCAAAAGTCTTCCCATATTTTCTTCTTTCTTTTCAACACATTCAGCATATCTTTTTTTGACTACTTCATGCCATGGACATTGGTCTGGTTGACCAGGCATAACAGGTTCAAAAACTCCAATGGAATTATCTATGTAGACATTTGTTGCTCAATAACTTGTTTTGAGAAAATAAGATATTTCTTACTTTTGCATGCATTTATTAGAGAAATGCAACTTTATATTTCATTTGAGTAAACTGATTCAATAAAACAGTGTTTTCTCCCTTAAAATCAGGGTGTGTTAATTATATAATATACTCTACAAGTTAAGAAAGTGCATGCTGTAACATGAAGGAGATGACAGAGATGGAAATTATAGTTGGAGAAACCAAATTCTGAATCCCAAATACTCTACTACTATGTTTGATATGAGAAAAATCCCTTAATCCTAATAAGTCTCAGATCCATTTTATGTAAAATGATAACAATAGTAACCTTACTATATTGTTACTATGTCACTGTGAGAAGTGTGAAACACAATGGATATCAAAATACTATACATTGTTCTAGTATGTGGAGAACTATCATTGGTGGTGATTACTGTACAGAGGTAGTAGACTAAGCCATCTACCTGCAGTTTCTCATTTAATATTTTCCCAAACTCTATGAAGCAGATTCTACTTTAATCATTATTTTTAAATGAGGAAATTGATACATAAAGAAGGTAAAATTTGATGTAGATCATAGAGCTGTGTGGGAGACCCAGGATTCAAACCCCAGAGCTAAAAGGAACCAAGTGTGAGATACAAGGGTTGTGTGATCTGATAGCAGAATATAGAATGTTTACCTCTGACGCCAACCTATTCCCAGGAGTAAGATGTATGCAGACTAAGGCTTAGAATGGGTCAAAATTCAGGAGCTAAGGGAGGAGAGAAACTCAACCAAAGTTTGATTAGCAAATATTTTGTTCTAACTGATCATTGGGAATAAGCATTCAACTAATTATCTATGGGGCAAAGAATAAGACATTAGATCCTATATCTAGCCCCGCCAAGGTAAACAAAGGGGTATTCATAGGTCTTATGCAAATCATATTGGAAATGGTGACTCTTTCAGTAAGCCATTTCTCAGAGCACAAAAGAGTGGAGAGATTTCTTAACCTTTACTGTTTTCCAGAATCATAGGACTCAGGTAAAGTTCAACATTGTACTTCCCATTGGTTAGACATGGTGAAGATAAGATTAGTTTTGGAAGCCATATGTTGAAGGTGATGGGGTCGCCAGATGACCTTGTGATCTCCCTTCCCTGGAGTGTTAATTGAGTCAGGGAGTTTTAGAGAATCTTTGTTACAGCAGCTTAGATAGTAGCCTAAATAGTAACGTTCTCCATTTTAAAATCCACCACCTTTGTGATTTCAATTAACTCACTTCACCTCATGAAACTTAGTTTCCCTGCCTGCTAAATAATGGAATCGTACTAGACAAATCCTTGAAGAGTCTTCTAGCTTTTACTTTCAAAACTTCTTGAAGATATAAAGATTTGTCCAAGTGCCCCATGGTTTGACATGTGGAATTAAAGGCTGAAGCACACCTTACTCTTCCTCCCAATACTTAGGCAGCATCAGTGTAGGAGCCACTTAGGAATATTCCGGCTTTGGATGTCATATAACCTTTTCATAAGCAATTCAGAATAATGCCATCAAGGCTGCTTTTGTCTTCCATTCTGCCAATCAATCACATGTCCTTCCTAAGCCTGCAGTACCCTGTTTGCACTGCCTTGCATAAATGGGGTGATTCTTTTCTAACCCTTCTGATTTTCTACATTTTCTTTCCATTGTCCCTCTGAAACTTTTTCTGTGTCATGCAAACTCAGTTTTTAGTGTTGTTTCATGTGTTCCTGAAGGCCAAGTTTGTTTCCTACTTAATATACAAGAAGCATTCTTAGAGCTCATCTCTTTTGAAAAAGCCCACAAAGCTCACCAGTGCCCAGCCGATGACTTACTTCAGGATCTGTCATTTCTCTGCATTGGGATCTTAGCATGTAAGCTAGTTGAGGCACAACTCTATGGGCCTTATTTATCACCCAGTGCCTTGGACGTAGCACTGTAATAGATGTAAAATTTACCCAATTACCAAACCTTTAGGAAAAAAAGGTATAATGTTACTGATAGGTGGGCTTTGTATTATAAATATGGGTAACAGCCTAAAGTGAGATTTCAATGAAATAAAAGTAAGTTACAACTTCAATTAAGCAGAGCACCCAAATTTTCTATTATTTTTGTTCAAATTGGAAAACATCAAGTACAATTTTCGGTATAATTTTGGTGGATAGTGGATGATAGGGTTTTAGAATGGTGGTAGTAGAGGTAGAGCCCATGGCCAAGAAGAAATTCTTGAGATATCTTTGGTGCAAAAGGTGATTTTATTAAAGACAGGGACAGGACCTGCAAATAAGAAGAACTACCCCAGACCACACCAAGGAGGGACTGATTATATATTTGGGAGTTGGGGGAGATAAAATCAAGGGAAATTTCCAAAGGGACTTTCATACACTAAAGAAGACTCACAGGATATGGAGGCCTAGCAATTGTCAAGCTAAGGTTGTTTTTCCCTCTAGCGAAGTATTAACCTTAAGACAATAGGGAGTTCCTGGAGAAATGCTCGACTCTGCCTCCCTCAAGTATTTGTCAATGGGCTTCAGGTTATAAGGAAATTTAATTTTATCTACCATTTCCTTCTGCATGTGTTTCCCACATCATTGGACATATGCCAAAGAGAGTAGAAGAGATACAGAACCCATCTTAAAGACCTAAACCCAAAGACCTGAAGGTCATAGTGCTTTTGGACACAGTGCCTGTGTAATCTTGAAAATGTTACCTTACCTCTCTCACCTTAGTTTCCTTGATGATAAACTAGGGACAATGATTACCTTAAAGGACATCAGAAGGGAATGAATAAAATAATGTATGGAAAATACCTTTGGCTCTGTAGATATATGGTAGACATCCAAGAATGTTGGAGTTGTTGTTAATGTCATACAGTTAATTAACATTGACTTACCCAATGGGACATAAAGATTCACTAGTGAGAGCTTTTGTTTATAAACCCAGAAGGTAGGGGATAGAATCTTGAAGCTCTGAATGTGGACCACTCTGTGGATTTTTAAGACAAGTGCTCCCTGTGGAAAGAGAAAAAACAGAAATTTGAAGAGTCATGTCTACAAACAGCTCTAATACTTGGGTAATTAAAATAGTCTACCATCTTTTCATGTCAGTCATTATCAACCTTTTCATTCCTTTTCCTGTTCCACTCATATCACTGGATTCTTAACTATTCTTTCCTTCCTATTTACCACTTACTAGACTCCATGAAGGCTGACACGTTTGGGTCATGTTTTCAGATGTAAACGATCCTCCTTTATCTACAAGGAACTCTGTGAGGAAACAACTAGACCAAAAAAAAAAAAAAAAAAAAAAAAAAAAAAAAGAAAGAAAAGAAAAGAAAAAAAAGAAAAAAGAAAAAATAAAGAAAAGGAAAACAATAAAATCAAAGTCCTAAAGAGAGGAAAACATTAGAAAATAGAGAAAGGTACAAAAAGAGAGGCCAGAGATAAAATTTGTACAGATGGAGTAGTTTTAATGTGACAAAGAGAAAGGAGAATGGCTTTTGCTTGCTCATTTGGTCAAAGAAGATAATTTGGATGATTGAGTTGCATGGTTTGGAGTTATACAGAACGCATATTTATTGGATAATTGAAATCTCTCTCACTTACTTTGAGCTAATAGAGTCTGTCCTTAAAGCTCAATGCTGTCAAATGCTGGAGTTATATAACTAAAAAAAAAGAAACAATAATCTTAGGGAAAAAATGATTCATTAAACAAAGTAAGAACTTTATCCTTAGGAAGTTCATAAGTATATTTGGCTGGCCATCGCTATATGGGAACTTTTTGAATGTTGGTGGCAGTAATGGGACAGAAATTAATCAGTTGGGGCTGGTTCTAAGGAATGGCTTCAGCCCCTAAGTGGTCTGCCAAGTTTCTGTTAAACATCTCACATTATTGAGGATACAAGTCAAAATCACTTATCAGCAGTTCTTCTAAATAGCAAGGAACATGTATCAAAGAGGCCATGAAGGAATTTCTAATGAGAAAAAATGCTCTTACTTTTTGAGAAATTAACTGCTCCAATAAATTGCAAAGATAAAGTAGGAAAAGTTATCACAATAATGTCTGTTGTAATAAAACTAAACTGTACAGCTGATAACAGTTAAAATGCCAGAAGGTAAGTTAATGAAATACCATTCTCCTAAAAGCCCCTTTGGTCCTTACTCTGAAATATAATTCTGACACTCACATATAAAGGATATGGTGGAAACTACATGGAGATACTGTATATGTACATGTTCTACAGATTCATTGCCTATGAACTTTTGAATACATATAAAGTTTAAAAAGCAAAGTATATTAAATGAAACTTTCAGGAAGGTGAAATAAAATAATCCTAGGACCTAAAATTGATTCTTAAAGTGTAAAAGAGATGGAAGTCTGTGGAGAGAGAAATCAGTCTGAATTGCTAGCTGGCATTGGAAAATTTCTATCAAAGATCACGTGAACGGAGCAAAGGTGGAGTCACTGAAATTTCCCTAACATCTGTGGATTCATGAAAGTAGGAGATGCCTAAAGCTTCTGTTATGATTTTCCACCAATTCCTAGGCAAAGTGAAAATTTGTAGTAGTGAGAAGGAATTCTTAAGGATAATGAGAGAGTGGAAAAGAAAACAAACAGAAATAGCAAACATAAAAATTGGAAGGTAGGGGCGCCTGGGTGGCTTAGTCGGTTAAGCGTCCGACTTACGCTTAGGTCATGATCTCGCTGTTTTTGGGTTCGAGCCCCGCGTTGGGCTCTGTGCTGACTGCCAGCTCAGAGCCTGGAGCCTGTTTCAGAGTCTGTGTCTCCCTCTCTCTCTGACCCTCCCCTGCTCACGCTCTCTCTCTCTCTCCTAGAAATAAATTAAAAAAAAAAAAAGAAAGAAAAAAGAAAAGAAATTGGAAGGTAATCTTAAGTAGGAAAACTTGGGGTAGTAGCTTTGCTGTTTATTACTGAACTTCTCTCATACATAATAATTATCAAAATGGCCATGAATGGTGAAAACCTGTGTGTGTGTGTGTGTGTGTGTGTGTGTGTGTGTATAGAAAGAGAGAAAGAAAGACAAAGAAGACAAGTGAGTGAGCAAGGGATGTGGAGAAAGGGAGGGAGAAAATGGGAGGGAGAATAAGACAAAAGACCAAAGTTGCAAAAGCCTTAGAAAGCCAAAGATACTATATGCACACATGCTCAGATACCAGGCTGAAAATGTCAGAACTCAGGGCCAGCTTCTTGTCACGTAGTGAAACCCAAATGGTTCTGGGCACCTTTCAAACAAACATCAGAAGAACAATAAACAGAGTTATTTTCAGTTACCATGAGTTCAAAGGAGCCAGGCAAGGACCCTATACACTTAACCCACATCCTGACTAATTAAGTAAAAACAACAACAAAAACAGTGGACAATTACACGAGAAATAAAAGAAATTGAAAGCCACCAAAGCTCTGTAAGTAAAGGCATGAAGAAATAGTACAAACCATGACAGAAACAAACCTCTCTCTTTTGAGCCATCTGTGCCACTCATCAGCTGGTAATAAGATGACACTGGGTAGCAACAGAAATAATCCAAGGAAGGGCTTTAAGAAGGCATGGCAATATGAATAGATTTTTTTTCTGGGTTCCTGGTTTTTGTTTATGGATAATTATAATTTGGCAGTGTTCAGAGGCCCATCCCATAAATGGGTCTTCTGTGTATTACTTAAGCCACAGCTCACAAAGGAGCTGCTTCAGTTTTCCACCATACTGGCTAAATGTTGTAGAAGGAGAAAACCTCCAAGTGATGTGTAAATTTTAAATTATAAGCCGACTTAAAGTTACAGAAAATTCTCCAACCAGAATTCCAGATAAGTGTACTTAATATGTTTACCTGTCCTGTGAAGGCAATTTTGTTTATCTTAACATATTTGAAATAAGTCTTGCTTTCAAGTTATAGCCATTTGATCTTACTCTATTTTAGACTTTACTTTCATATTCCCAAATACATACTTATATATCCTTGTGTTTGTTGAAATCTTAAAGATATGGAAAGTGAATAATCTTGGCTTTAATATACATAAGAACAGGCTATTCTGAGAATAAGGAGATATTTTGTGGAAAGGGCATGGAAAATTATAAGCTGGTTAAACTACCCTCATCTATATCAAGTCAGATCTATCTTCAAATACAGCTTATCTTTTTGTTAAAAATGAATTCTCAGAATATCAATGTATCAATGGATAGTCTTTGGGTGCATGCAACAGAAACAAATTCTGATTAATTTGAGCAAAACTGGAAATTTATTAGGAAGAAGATAGAATTGTTTGGTGATTCAAAGGAATAGTTGAAGAAACACACCAGCAAGGGGCCGATAAGGCAGTTCCAGGAATCCAGGCAACAAGAATTAATGGGCAGTTGGTTCAAAATGCTATCCTTGGGATGAGTGAAACCTGACCATTTTCAATCTCTGGATTGCTCAATTTAATTTTCAAATTCCTGGAAGAGAACTTAGTTATGGCCTGCTTTGAATCATTTATGTACTCTTTGCGAATGAGAAAGCTGAGCCACATGGTTGGTCAGTTTACCAAAACTAGCTAATGAGGGAACTTGAGCTTCTGTTACCAGAAGAAAAGGAAACTGATGTCAGGAAGACAAAAAGCAATCCTAGGCTTAAGTACATTCATGGTAAGAGATTAAAGATATAATATTATGAAAAACTCAACATGATTAATAGATCAGAAACAATTAATGCTTTGTTAAAATTTAATTTATTTCTACTCCATTCAAAATAATGAAGAAAATTACATTCTGTCCATTAATATTGAAACAATATTTATTATAGATATATTATGTAGTAGGCATGTATTATATGTATTATCTCATTAAATTATCACTTGAAATTCCTATTAGAACTAACATTTCTTTTTTGTGCTTATGAAAGGATCAGAATGTTAGGCTAACTTCTTTATTGTCACTACATAAGTAATTTTGGTCCATTTTTTGGTTATATTTTTATTATTTGTGCAGAGTATCTTCACTGAATTGTTTCAATGCCATTGCACTGTAACACTAAAATAAAGAAATAAAATCAGGATAATAACTCAAAATCAAACAAATCAACAAACCAAAATCCTTATGACACTGTCTTTTTTTAAATTTTTTTTTTATAGTTTATTTATTTTTGAGACAGAAAGAGACAGAGCATGAGTAGGGGAGGGGCAGAGAGAGAGGAAGACACAGAATCTGAAACAGGCTCCAGGCTCTGAGTTGTCAGCACAGAGCCTGATGCGGGGCTCGAACCCATGATCCATAAGATCTGACCTAAGCCGAAGTGGGACGCTTAACCAACTGAGCCACCCAGGCACCCCGACACTGTCTTTAAGATTAGTGCTGAAACTACATCTGTAGATTTAGAACCTTGTATACAGTATGATACCTGTGCAGATTGAACATATACCACCACTCTTTCTCATAATCTCACTAAAAGGAAAAGAAAGGAAAGGTATAAAATCACCAGGGGAAGGACCAGTAATCCAGATAGGACAACAAATTTTTGGAACATAGAAAGCAAAAGAAGAGTTAACAAGACAAAGTAGAATACTAATATATTTTCTTAATCTGAGTTTCCATTTATTATAAGATGCACCATTAGTTTGTTTCATTGAGAAAGAAAAAAATCTCTGCCAAATATAATTATAAATTTATGATTATGAATGTCTACTTATCTTGTTATGTAATAAACTATCCCAAATTTAGAAGCTTAGATCAACAATAATAATTTCATTATTAGCTCTCACAGTTCTAGGGGATGCTATACCTAGCTGGATCAGGAAATCTCATGTAATTGAGACCACATACTTGCTAGGTCCAGCATCATCTCAAAGGCTTCTTCACTCACATGGATGATGATTACTGTTAGCTGTCATCTGGAACTTTAAGTGGGCCTATTGCCTGGAACACGTATATGCAGCCTATACATGTAGCCGGGCCTTCCTCAGAGCATAATAGCTATTTACAAGAACAAATATCCCAGGAGCACCTGGGTGACTCAGTCGTTTAAGCATCTAACTTCGGCTCAGGTCATGATCTCATGGTTCTTGAGTTCAGACCCCACATCGGGCTCTGTGCTGAACTCAGAGCCTGGAGCTTGCTTCAGATTCTGTTTCCCCGTCTCTCTACCCCTCCCCCACTCACGCCTCTGTCTCTCTTTCTCTCAAAAGTAAATAAACATTAAAAAAAAAAAAAGGAACAAATATCTCAAGAAAAACAGCTGGGCAGAATCATATTGCTATTTAGGACCTATCTTCAAGACACATAGCCTCACTTTTACTCCACACTATTAAACAAGGAAGCCACAAATGTTCAACCAGTTTCAGTGGCAAAAGATGTATATTTGTTACCTTGATGGAAGAATAGTAAGGTCTCTATCAAAAAGAGCATGTTGGATGAAGATATTATTTCAGCTATCTTTAGAAAAGACAATCTTCCATAATGCAATTTAATGTAATGTGGTACCCCACATTCAAAAATATTAAAATGAGAAAAAATATTTCATCTTAGAATCAATAAATATGGTAATTACCTACAATTGAAATATCAAATAAAAAACAAGAAAGTCCATGTTGTAGAACCTTAGAAAGTTTAGAAATTTGAAGCATCAGCTAAATTAAAGTGTTTCTTTAAGATCTGTAACTCGTTGAAAGTTTGAATAAAGAGCAGTTTCCTCATCCACCATAGCTGGGTTAGCATCCCTCTCACTCTTGGCAGGAGATAACTTGCTATGTGGGGAAATTAAGCCAATTCTCAAGGTCTGGCAAATAAGAAGCACATTATTGAAACCAGAGGTATTTTTAAAAAGTCTACACATAGAACATAAGATCCTCATCTTTCTTCTTGTTAGTTCCAAGAACTTTGGCAAGGAAATTTATTTTTCATCCTTTTCCCTCTACTTTTACAGATTATGGATTGGAGGACTTTTCTTCTGGAAATATGAGGACGGTTTCTAAACAAGTAATGGCTTAGAGAGTGCACAGAAAGCTATGCAGAAATGGACATTTAAGTATGTTGGGACAAAGAGTGCTATGATGCCGACACAGTCACTCGATAGTGAAGTCATGCACACAGAGCTTCCAATCATCTCTTCAGTGCTTTAATTCTAAGTATGAGTCAGTAGTCAAGAACCATCAGACAAATAGGAGAAGGCTCAGCATGAAAAAAGGAGATTGATGCAAATAACAGAGGGAACTTGCCATAAGTAGGGACAAGCAGAGATCAGAATACATCTTAAAACATACAAATTTTCAACCTTGAAGATTTTAAGAAGATATTATTTTCCTGAAATGAGGACAGACTTATACAAAAAGGAAATTTTAAAAAAGAGACAAGGGAATAATTAGAGAACAATAAACGATAGTACAGGATAGTTTCAATTAAAAATTCAACAGAAATCTTTTCTTATTACTATAATACATATGCTTAACATATGTCCCTAATCAAATTTTAGGTGTGCAATACAGTATTATTATCTAGAGGCACAATGTTATACAACAGGTGTCTAGAACTTATTTATACTTCATAATTGAAATTTTATACACATTAATTAGCAACTCCCAATTTCTTTCTCCCCCAACCATGGCAACCACCATTCTATTTTTTTAATTCTATGAGTGTGACTATTTTAGATACCTTGTATAAGTGGAATCATGAAGTATTTGTTCTTCTGTGATGGCTTTATTTCACTTCGCATAGTGTTTTCAAAGTCCATCCACGTTGTCATATATTATAGGATTCCCTTCTTTTTAAAGGCAGAATAATATTCCATATAGATATGTGTGTGTTTACATACACACATATATGTACGTATCACATTTTCTTTATCCATTTATCCACTAATGGATATGTAGTTTATTTCTACATCTCAGTTATTATGAATAGTGCTATAGTGAACATGAGAAGGTTAATATCTCTTTGAGATCCTGATTTCAATTCCTCTGGAAAAATACCTAAAAGTGGCATTTCTGTACCATATAGCAATTCTACTCTTAGTTTTCTGAGGAGCCTCCATACTGGTTTCCTTAGTAGGAGCATCATTTTGCATTCCCCACACAGTGCTCAAGGGTTCTGATTTCACTAATACTTGCTGTCATTTTTAAATAATAATCATACTAACAGGTGTAAAGTGATAATCCCCTTGTGGTTTTGATTTGCATTTCCCAGGTGATTAGTGTCACTGACTATTTTTTTTTAATCTATCTTTTGGCCTCAACAGAAATCTTCAAGAAAATAGAATAAAAAGGCTCAGATTTTCCAAAAATAGGTAAGAAAGGAGATTCTTAAATGATAGATGATAAACCAGTAGGTCCATCATCTGACTAATATAAATGCCAGGAAAAAAGAAGAGGAGAAATTTGAAAAAACGAAATCACCAAAGAAATAATGCGAGGAAATTTCTGATAATTAAAGTCCAACTTCAATTCTGTGCAGAATAATGAGGGGAAGAAAACCCACACTAAAGCTTATTATCATAAAATTTCTCAAACTGAAATAAATTAAATTAAGATCCATAAAACTCCCATGGAGAAAACAAACAAGCTCTCTCTAAAGGATGGAGAAACAGAATGGCAATTGACATCTCAAAACCAGAAACTAAACAACAGTAAAACAATGCTTTACAAATCTTGAAAATAATGTGTTTTTCTTCTTCAACAGAGATTTCTATCTCTAGCCAACTATCAATCAAATTTGAGAGTACACAATTTTCAACGGTAAGTTTCAGACTATCATCAGTCACCCTCGTTTTAGGCAACTATTCTAGCATCTCAAATTATGTTCCATAAAAACAAGAAGGTACCTGAGAAAGAAAATCCTGAATCAAGGAAAGCGTGGACCCTCCATGAAGAGAGGAGAGCAGCATAGCAGGTGTGAGATGCAATTTGAGAAAGGGATAGTAGAATGTGGCCTTTCGGAATAATGTCTCCAGGGGAATGGAGAAACAAACAGATGACATAATGTTTTAGAACACATAGAGAAGAGGTTTTGAAAGTGCTTTGATATTTTTTGAAGACTTAATGAAAAATTAATGATAAGGACATAGAAAATTAAACAAAAGTTAATTCAAGAAAATTATTTAAATCTGGAAAAAAACCCAAAATATTGCACAAGAAAGGTAATTGAAATATAGTGCTTGACTTGGCTCAGGAGTAAAAAATAATTACTTAGCAACTATAATGTAAACACTGAAAATTGCTTTATCTGAACAATTTTGATAAAATTGTATTGGAAGACGGAAAAAATGCAAAGTAGATGGTGGGGACATTTGGGTGTTGTCTTCCTATTTCATAATAGCAAGGCAATAAATAATGTCTAAAGTTAATAAATCAAAAAAGGGGAATATTACCATGCCATTGGAATTATGAGTGAAGAGGAAAAGGAAAAATGTTGCTGTCTTTCATTTAAAGTCTTGCAGCACCACTTAACTTTTAAAAATGATGCATAAGTATTATGTTGATAAAAATAATTTTTAAAAAGATAAGAGAATTTCAAATTACAGAAATAGAGTCTATATCCTGACTCCTCTACTTATTACCTATTTGCTTGCAAGCAAGGTGTTTTTCTTTTATAGCCTCAGTTTGGGACATATGAAATGAGGAAAACAATAGAAGTTACTGTGTGTAACACTTTGTTACAAGAAACACTTGAATGTATTATTGAATTTAATCATCACAGAGTTCCCATGACTTTTCACACTCTTATGATCCCATTTTATAGATGGGAAAAGAGGGACACAGGAAGGTTAAGTAAATTGTCAATTTAATATTATAAATCATTGATGAAAATGGAATTTGAACTTAGGTACCAAAATACCAGAAATAGCCCCAACTTTTGTCATTGTAAAGTTAATATAGAATTTAAATGAGAGCACATAGCACTGAGCTTGCAGGAGTAAATGTCCAATAAATATTTGTATGTGAATGAGTAAATGTTCACTTAACAACTTCATTAAATGCATAAAATGCATAAGATCCATTTTATAATGCTGATGTATTGAACTCACATAGTAGTTATCCATGGATTGCCAGAGCTTTAGTGTATCATTGGGCCACTTAGATTGAAATATATATATCCCTGCAACCACCAAAGGATTTGCAAGTAAATTAATTATACTATAGGCATGTGGATGGCTCAGTTGGTTGAGTGTGCGACCTTGGCTAAGGTCATGATCTCTCAGTCTGTGAGTTAGAGCTAGCATGGGGCTCTGTGCTGACTGCTCAGAGCCTGGAAACTGCTTCAGATTCTGTGTCTCCCTCTCTGACTGTCCCCCACTCACACTCTGTCTCTCGATCTCTCAAAAATAAATAAACATTACAAAAAAAATTATATTATAATGGTGGTTTACTACTAATTTATATAACTACGCTAGTTAGAAAATGTTTGTAGATCATGAGGGACATTTTTTTATTATGACACCTGGGCAGGTAAAGAAATTTCTACTGTTAAATACTAGCCAGGAAATTATATTGTTCAAATTTAATTGAAACCTTCAAGAAAGTTTCAAGAAGGAAACCTTCCTCTGTCAGTTCTTTCTTCTCGTCTTTGTCCTGGATCAATTTTCCTACCAATTATGCTAATGTGCATCAGACGTGCCACCCAAAAGTGAGGATGTCTACAACTGGAGGTCTGTTAAGGAATATGAATGGATTTCTTATCACTATGATTAGGTTAGCTTAGCCTTTTACAACATTTTCATTGATCTTTGAAGAAGAAGGTTATCAAATTTAGTTCAGATTTTATTTCTCTCTATAGTTAATTATTATATATGTAAAAGAAAAGTTCTGTAATCAAGTGTTTAAAATCCTAAATGCCTCAAAGAAGTTTCAAAGAATAGCAAAAAAAGTAATTAATTAATTTAATTAAAGGCTTTTAAAGCTATAAAACAAATAAGATACATTTTATTAACTACATATAGAATTAAAGTTCAAGAAATGTGTGGGTGTTCTTTTAGGTTTTAAAAAGAAGTGCTGGAAAGGTGTTTGTGCACTGCTAAGAGTTGTGTGATGCACCAGATTTACAAAGTGTAAGTTGAAACACAAAACTGTCAATGTTAAATTCCATGTTTTATGTCATGTTGCCTGCTGTTTAAAATGTTTTTTTTTTTTTCTAGGAGAGAGAGAGAGAGAGACAGCATGAGCACGGGAGGGTCAGAGAGAGAGGGAGTCACAGACTGAAACAGGCTCCAGGCTCTGAGCTGGCAGTCAGCACAGAGCCCGAAGCGGGGCCCGAACCCACTAACCGCGAGATCATGACCTAAGCGAAAGTCAGACGCTTAACCGACTAAGCCACCCAGGCGCCCCTGTTGCCTGCTGTTTAAAAACAACAAAACAAAACAAAAAAAACAAAAATTCTTACTAAATATTAGTTATGCAATCAAATGATTGAAGATTAATAAATTTGAATATTAAATAAAGAACACTATCACTGACTATTCATATATGTCCCCATGATACCTATTCAAAAATCCCAGGAGTTTAAAACAGCAATCTGGGTTTTTAAAAGGTTTCCATTACTATCATACAAACTAATTTCTCATTACTGTTTATGACTATCAAACTCTAAGAATTGATTTTATTTTTATATGAGCCTCAAAAGAATTAGTTTTAAATGAAGAAAATACAACTATGAAATAAACCATGGTTTTAAAGGGATAGACTGTAGAAAAACTGTTTTGTTTTGTTTTGTTTTTATGAGATTATCCACATTGCCTGAAGTTTCTTGGGAACATATCTCGGCATGTTTTTAATAAGATGCACATTTTAGTGTATGTTCATTCTTACTTCTTTTAGGCAAAAGAAATAAAAACCTGGAATTTCAGCATAATACATTAGGGGTACTAAACTTGAAGTCGTTTTTGGTTTACTTCTTGCTGGTTATAAATGACTACTAGATGCTAATAAAAGATTTGGTTGATTAGTCAGCAACTTTCAGAAATATATCATGAGTCAGTTTTTTTTAACATATTGAATCTCTTTTCCATCCTTAGTAATGCAAACATTATCAATTATTATAAGCCATCTTTTAAAAATTATTTTGGCACTTAAAATTTAGTAGAGGGTTGTTAAAAGAAGGTAGATTGCTGGGTTTTTAAATTTTTTTTAATTAATTAATTAATTTATTTTTCTTAAATAATCTATTGTCAAGTTGGTTTACATATAACACCCAGTGCTCATCCCAACAAGTGCCCTTCCCCATGCCCATCACCCCCCTTCCCCTTTCCCCCACCCCCATCAGCCCTCAGTTTGTTCTCAGCATTCAAGAGTCTCTCATGGTTTGCCTCCCTCTCTCTCCCCAACTATTTTTCCCCTTCTTCTCTGGCTTCATCCTCCATTAGCTTCCTCCTAATTCACCTATATGTGCAAACATATGGTATCTGTCCTCTGCCTGACTTACTTCGCTCAGCATAACACCCTCTAGTTCCTCCATGTTGCTACAAATGGCCAGATTTCATTCTTTCTCATCACCATGGAGTACTCCACTGTATAAATATACCACATCTTCTTGTCCATCAGTTGATGGACACTTAGGTTCTTTCCATGTTTTGGCCTTTGTTGAGAGTGCTGCCATGGTCATTGGGGTACATGTGCCCCTATGCAACCACACTCCTGTATCCCTTGGATAAACTCCTAGCAGTGCTATTGTTGGGTCATAGGGGAGTACTATTGTTAATTTTTTGAGGAACCTCCACACTGTTTTCCAGAGGGGCTGCACCAGTTTACATTCCCACCAACAGTGTAGGAGCGTGCCCATTTCTCCACATGCTCGCCAGCATCTGTAGTCTTCTGATTTGTTCATTTTAGCCAGTCTGACCCGTGTGAGGTAGTATCTCAGTGTGGTTTTGATTTGTATGTCCCTGATCTTGAGGGATGCTGAGCATTGTTTCAAGAAGGTAGATTGTTAACCTGGATCATTCAGATTAAAAATCAGTCCCAACATCAGCATGCATTTGTGACTATACCTACCAAGAAACCAAAAAGGGATATCTTCCAAGTGTTTTCAAGATGTATCTGCTTTGAGAGAACATGATATGAAAAAGTATTTGTAGGATGTCCATCCCTTTGGGATATGATAATTTGGACATGGTTGATCACCTTGAATGGCTTCAGAGAACTGAACACTAATAAAACATTAAAGTATGTGATCCTTGGGACAAATGATTATACAAAAGAAAAATTGGGCTCTGGAAAAAGTCCAAAAAGATGGTATTTGAGTTTGGTTCTGAGCCCTTCCAAAGGTCACCATTGCTAGCGTTTGGGAACATCTCTTAATAGGAAAATTAATTGATTTAAAAAGGATAGGTTTAAGGTTCTATCCTAACATCAAGCAGGTTGCTTGGGAATTCAGACTATAGATCAGGTTGTAGCTTGATAAATTGGTGAGATTATTCATTTGAGAGATATGCAGAGGCATACCAGGGAAGCAGGAAGATTGCGTCATGGCGCTCCACAGCGTGCCTTCATAATTTGTATACAAGTCGGTGCAAGAGCACTGAATCAAGAAAACTTAATTTTGACAGGTCTGATATATAGTCTATTTTGGTTAACCAAAAGGAACACATACATTTACTACATTAGAGAAATTTCCATTATTTTTCTCTCAGCCATGAAAATCGATTTTGATGTGATTACACTCAGAGGCTGCTTGATATGTCTCTGACAGCACAAAATGGATAGAGACAGTGGGTGGTAGAGAATGTGGGAAACTGTGGCTAAGGGGACTCTGGCTAAGTGAAA
Source organism: Crocuta crocuta (assembly GCF_008692635.1). Taxonomy (NCBI): domain Eukaryota; kingdom Metazoa; phylum Chordata; class Mammalia; order Carnivora; family Hyaenidae; genus Crocuta; species Crocuta crocuta. The sequence goes on along the minus strand of NW_027551568.1, from coordinate 18,218,232 downwards.
ATCGTAGGATTCAAATATCAATTAGGATAATTTGTGTGAAAACAGACCTAAGGTAAAATAATGATGACTATGCTATATTTGAATGGTAAGGGAAAAAATATTTCAGTACATCAAGTAACGAAGGGTTTTCATCATTTCATTTTTATTATAAGCTTTATCTAGAGAAATGCAGGGATATCACTAATTGTAACCAGAGAATATTTTATTTCTTGAATAAAATGAGCCCTTATTACATGCGAGGCATTTATTTAAGAAATCTTTATTGAGGTTTATATTTGATAAAGAAAGAAGTGAGAATTAGAGATTTTGTGGTTGTAACTGGAAAGTTCATTTCTGTTTCTTTTCAGAGCCCCTTTCTTATTTTTCGTAAAACTATCTTTACTTTCATTCGTTTGTTCATTCTATAATATTTATCCAGCACCCAAAGACAAGTCACTTGACTAAGTATCTGGTACACAAGAATAAATAAAGTAGACAGTACTTGTCTTCATGGAGTATATAGTCTAACTGGGAATGCATACAAGTAAAGAGAAATTACTATGAAGTGTGGTAAGTGTTGTGATAAAAGATTAAGTCCAGCCATGGAAGATGAATGAAGTCTATTTAAGGGAGCAGTTAGCTAGCAAAGGGATGGGTTTAGTGATCTGTAAGGAGGGCGATATCAGGAAGAGGGAATAGCTTATTCAGAGGTCAAAAGGCAAGAGTGTGCATTCATAATACAAGAAAACAAGATGAAGTGTTTATATTGACTGTAGTGAGGAATGTGAGAGGCCGGGTGGGATGCTGGTAAAAAGTAAGACCAGAATGTAAGCAATGGTCATTTAATCAGACCACAGAAAAAAACTTGTGTCTGAAAGAGAGAATGTTAGATGGCTTTAACTAGTAAATATATATGTTTTAGACTTGCACTTTACTAAGCAGACTCTAATTGCATGGAAGAAAATGTATTGGATGTAAACCAGATTGGGAATAGGAAGTTAGGAGATTATTAAAACAATCTCAGTGGGAGATGGTGGTAATCTTTACAGGAATACGAGCAGTAGGTATGGGGAGAAATAGTAGATGTTAGAGGGTCGTGGCTTTTGACTTTTTGTTTGTTTATTTGTTTGGAAGATGAATTGATATAAATACATAGCTGATTGGATCTGGGGATTACGGAAGAAAGAGTAAGAATGACTGTAGCAAAACAACTAAAGTCTGCAATGAATATATTTGAGGCATCTGAAGTTTTCCAGGAGGAGAGACAGTTCCTAAGTTCTCCATTTCTTCTTAATAAAAAGAAAGAAAGACAGAAACACAGGAATCAAGGAAGGAAGAAAGGAAGATACAAAGAAACAAAGAGCATATATAAACTGGAACTGAAGAGCATATATAAACTTTTAGGCTAAGGCTAAAAGACCAGGAGGAAACCAGATCTGCTGGAAGGTCAATGATTTTGGTCCCGAGGAATCAGCAATAGCAGTAATGACATCAGGAAATTTTAAGAAGTTGGGAAGAGGGACTTGAGTCCCTAGTGTTGAGCGGAGGTCCTCAGAAAGGGCTGAAATGCTCCAGATTTCTGGATTCCCTTGGCTATTAGCTCCAACACTTCCCAAGCCGTTAATTTATGCTCATAGGTCTGTCACTGATTAAGTTCAAGCAACAAACACATAACTCAACAAAAGAATGCAATTCCTTATGTCTGAGCATCAGCAGAAAGGCAAAAACAAGAACTTAAAGCAAAAATCCCTGCAGCTGTTGGAAATTTCATACAGTGAATATAGAACTGCATGTACTTGAGACATAATCAGCTATACACTTCAGTCTTAAATGTTCTCGATTAAAAGTTTATTAGAAATGGACAGATAATTTTTTTAATTTTTAAAATATTTATTTATTTTTTGAGAGAGAGAAAGAGAGAGGGTGATAAAGAGAGACAGGGTGTGAGTAGAAGAGAGACAGAGAGAGAAGGAAACAAGAATCTGAAGCAGGGCCCAGGCTCTGAGCTGTCAGCACAGAGCCCGACACAGGCAGGGCTCTAACTCACAAATCCTGAGATCATGGCTGGAGCTGAAGTCATATGCTTAACTTACTGAGCCTCCCAGGCATCCCTGGACATATATATTTTTAACTACATAACTTCTAAAACTAAACATATAGTGGTTGAAATAAAAACCTCAATTGACTAGATTAAAAAGAATGATTACAGTTGAAGAGAGAATTAATGAACTAGAATATATATCCAAAAATAGTCAATAAGAACGAGAGGGACCAAAAAAATTTTTTTAAAAGAGTCAGAAGTATGAATGATAGGTTACAAGATATAAAGGATAATACAAGTGGTTTTAGCATGCGTGTAACTCAGTCCCAGATGGGGAGAATAGAAGAGAGACAATATTTAAAGAAATAATATATTTTTCAGGATTGATGGAAATATTGATCCACAAACCCAGGAAACATCTTGATCCTCAAACAGGATAAACATAAAATTGAAACTGAAACAAACTGCAGTAAAATTATAGAAGAATACAGACAAAGAAAAACCTTTAAAAGCAGTTTAAGAGACATGGTAAATGTTCAACAATGTTAGCTATTTTTGGTGATTAACGTATATAACTTTATCAGACTGCTTCCCTGGACTTTGACAACTCTGGCAGCTTATGTACAGTGTCCAACTGGCAATCCAAATCAGAGGTTAATAAGTGTACTTTTCTTGTGTCGGAGACCGGCTCCGGCCGGGGCCAGGGGTCCCTGAAGGATGGACGGTGTCGGCGAGGGAGGGGTGAGAGAAGCCCGAGAGTCTTTCTGGTCACCAGGCAGGGATCTCCACTCTGACTGGGGATCAACTTTACTTTATAAGTGTTTGGGGGATGGCACAGAAGTGGCATTTGCCTTAGACAATGATTTCTGATAACAAACATCTTTGATATGTAAGAATTTCCCAGAACATAGATCTGTAGAAGACTTTGTGCATAACCTTTATCAATAGTGAGATAGGTGATTTAGATGCAGCATATCAGACAATGTTTTTAGCCTAAAAGGGTGAGGTTACTTCTCTGTGAGCAGGGGTCAAACAGGTCTTTCAGGAGACACCTCTGCTCCCATAATCACACAAGAAGAAGTTCCTCAGTAGGTTCCTCCACAGGGAGCAATCAGCATATTCACGGCCAGAATAAGTCACTCCAAATACTTGATAACAAATGCCTTGAGGTGGGGGGCTGCTAGTGCTCCAGGCAGAAACAATTGGGTGGGGGTGATATCTGCCCTTAACTCTAAATTAGGCTCTTTGTCTCAGGGGCACACTCAAGCCCCCTTTATTATGTAAGTCTTGGATCTGCAAGGCCCTTAGGAAGAGCCTTTTAACAATCATCCACAATGTTTTCATCTGAAATCTCTTTGGAAAAGGCAGGAGTATGCCTTTCCTTATGAGCAATCTGTGTGGGGAATATCGGTCTGATCTGGAATATTGTGAGGCCTGGTCAATACCAGCAGCCTCATTTCCAACATGAGCCAGTAATCGCAGAAGGAGACACCAGTTTTCATTTCTCATGGCTGGAGCTGTGCAAACGCTACCGTTTCCTCGCTGTGACTGTCATACAGCGAGGCCAGTGCGACTCCCAGCATTCTTGACTTGGCATATCTCTTGAGTACTTCTCTGAACTAGGCACGGAGCTCCTTGTTTCTACATCTTTCTCATTCAGTGCTCTTGACAATCCTTTAAGGTTGATATTGTTACCCTCTTTTGAACAAGGGGGATTCTGGGATGTTAAGAGATGTGATCCATCTTTCATTCTTTATTCTAGTGAGTCTTATATTAAATTATCTTCAACTTAAAAAGTAGAATATAATTCTTTTATAACCTTAAAATAAAAAATAATTTAAATAATTAAAATGCAGCCAAAGCAAAAGAACAGATGACTGACAAATGAATAATTAGAACATCATTTGAAGCCAGAAGGTAGTTGGAAGATATCTTTAAAGTGTCAAGGGAAATAACTGCTAATTTAGAATGGTATAACCAGCAAAATTTACCTTTCAAGAAGAGTATAAAATAACCATGTGAAGATGAATAAAACTGAGAAGTCAACACAAGAAACTGAACTAAAGTAAATTTTAAAGAATATATTGAAGGAAGAGGGAAAGTCAATCTAAAATAAGATATGTACATATTATGCAAGTCAGGAGAATGATCAATTTATTGCATTCCATGGTTGTTAAATTGTTATGAAGGAGGATTAACATATTATTTTAGTTTTGATTTTCTAAAAATAAATTTGAGTGATAAAGGTCAAAGGCTTATAAAAAAAGAAAATATGAACTCAAATTTTAAAATAGTAAGAATAATGGCAAAAGAAAAACAAAAATTAAAAAGTAAGATGGTAGAAACATACATAATATCTCATAATCACATAACTATATGTATTATACATATCAAGGAACAGAGATTTTAAAGTGAACTCTATGCTGTTTTTAGAGACAAAGCTAAATTATTAAAGACATGAGAAGACTTAAAGTAAAATGATGGAAAAGATATACAAAACAAATACCAAGAGCAAGCTGACATAACTATTTTAATAGGAGAAAAATATATCTTAAAGTCAAAAATACTTTTAGGGATGTAAGTTATTATCACATAATGATAAGAGGCTCAACATATCAGGATCTTGAATAATTATATATAAAACTATCTCAGAATAAATATAATGTTGATAAAGTTCCTGAAAAAAGTTAATAGATCCTTCATCCTTTTAGCAAATTTAACATTTCTTAATTCCTCACAAAATAATCTGGAAAACATAATAAATGAAGATGTAGAAAATTTGAACAAAATTATCAATCTAGAGATAATAAACTTCTATGGAATCCTACACCCAAGAATAAGAGAATAGGAACTCTTTTCAAACATCTAAAAATTTTATAAAAATTATATACTGAATCATAGTGTAGGTTTTAACAACTTACAAACTCTGGTCAGTATAAGACCACAAACTGAAAAAAAGACATTAGACACACACATACATACACACACACACACACACACACACAACCATAAATAACTCATGTATTATTCTAATACCGTTATAACTGAATGACAACACAACTATTGCATATTGAAACTTATTTAGAGGGGTGCCTGGGTGGCTCAGTTGGTTAAATGTCCAACTTCGACTCAGGTCATGATCTCGTGGTTTGTGAGTTCAAGCCCTGCCTCGGGCTCTGTAATGACAGCATGGAGCCTGCCTGCTTCAGATTTTTGTCTCCCTTTTTCTCTCTGTCCCTCCTGTACTCACCCTCTGTCTCTCTCTCTTAAAAATAAATAAATATTTTATAAAATGTAAAAAAAAAGTATTTAGAAGACAATTTACTGTTTTCATATTTAAAAAAGAAAAGCTGAATATTAATGAGTTAAATGTGAAACTAAAGAAGATGGAATAGAAACTTTGACATAAAAAAGGACACAATAAACTTAAGAACAGAATCAATAAATGCAAATCAAGTATAAAATTATTTTAAAACACATAAAAGTTGGTTCTTTGAAGACAAATACACAAATCTCTGGGAGGATTCATCAAAGAAAAAGAGAGGAGAAAAAATAAACCACAGTATTAGAAATTGAAATGGTGACAATGCCACAAATGCACAGATATGAAAAAGATACAAAATAAGAGACTAGTGTTGGGAATGAACTTCTTATTCGGTAACTATGCCACCTAATATACAAAGAGAAGGGCACACGAGGGAATATATATTCAGACTTGGCATTCAAGGACTCCATGGGTAATCAAATGGTTGTGTCAAATAGCCAGTTGTCATACAGGCTAATAGAAAGATCTAAAGGTAGAGGTGATCAGCAATAGATAAAATACATTAAATATTTTTCTATACATAATCAATTCTCTCAAGCAACATATACTTGTTTTCTTATGTAGAGTATAAAGCAAATAATTCTTATGGTTATTTTACAAAGAACTGATCTGAAGCTTAGACAAGTGAAGTGATTTCTCCATCACTATGTAGTAACTAGCTGAGTAAGAATACAAACCTTGAACATAGGTCTACAATGTCCAGAATTCATGTTCTTAAACACTGTCCTACATTTCCTCCTGTGAGCTGGCGATTGATAGGATGGGATCCATCGTGTTATAGATGGAAATTGATGCGCTGGAAGCAGAAAATATTAGCCTGGGGGATTTTTTAAAATAAGAAGGTAAAAGGGCTTAGGGCAGAATTCTGAAGATTGCCAATAATTAAAGGGTAGACCAAGGAGAAAGAGAAGCTCACAAAAGAGATGAAAATGAAACGGTCAGAGAAGTATAAGGCAAACAAGGAGAGTGCAATAAGAGATAAGTCATAAGAAGAGGGCATTTCAAGAAAGAAGGAGCAGTCAATAGTGTCAAACTCTGCCAAGTGTTCAGGTAGATAAGGCCTGGAAATTATTTATTGGATTTAACTACAAGGCCATCATTACTGACATTGACAAGAGCAGGTTCAGCGGAGTGGGGAAATTGAATCCAGATTTTAGAAGGTTGTGGAGTGAAAAGGAGAAACAGATGTGGAGACAAAATTCAGACTCTTCTGATATGTTTGGCTGTGAATGGGAAGAGAAAAATATGTTGGGTCCTGAAGGAAAACATGAAGGCATTTTTTTTTCTAAAGAGTGTGTGTAGATGCTGATTAGAAGAAGTGAATATAGTCATAGAAATTAAGTATATAGGAATGAGGAGATAGTCTATCAACCACAGTTATTGTGTTTACTCTTCTAAGGTCTTTATAAACATTAACTTTTTGAATCTCACCACCACTCTATACAATAAGAATATTTCTATTCCCCCATTCTATAGTTAAAAATGAGTATGAAGATATTAGGTTAAATGATCATGATCATTCAGGCAATTACTGAGGAGCCATAGTCAAATCCAAGCTGCAACTGCTCCCTTAGACAGATTATCTATGGATAAGTATCAAAGCAAAACCTTTGCAAAGGAGCCCAAAGGATTCAGCAAGCAAGTTGAGAGGTGTCTTGGATAGGAAGGACACTTCTTACATTGCGATAGAAGGAAAGAGGCAATCTTGTGCAGAAGCATATCATCGAGATTGTGGTAGTTCAGGAGTTTCCATGAAAAGGATTCTGTTCTTACTGTCAAGTTGTCATGTAAGGACATCTGTGAAAGATGGGTGAGGTGATGGGGTTAGATATTTGAAAAAAAAAATGGAGATGGTTTATCATAGTATTAAAGAGAAAAGGAAAAAATGAGCTTATTGTGGACACAGCTATGTACATTGGTGACTACAAATTAGTGATGATACCAGTGTGCAAGATTGTGTGTGTTCCCTCTAGCAGTGTCTGAAACCTCAAGGCATTAGTTTTCAATGAGGATTAAACTTTGCCAGGTAGGAACAATAAAAGGGATGCAGAAGAAGGGAATTAATGACAAAAGAGCAAATTGAAGTGATGGCAGTTGGTATCCCAGCTGGATAGCAAAGACAGCGAAGAAAGAAACAGAAGTAGAGACAGAAGAACCCCACAGGCAGTGGTTCTTCAACCTGCCTGCACAGTACTTAGGCTGGTTAATACGAAAGCCCAGAGATTCTGCAACAATTGGCCTTTGATGGAACAAAAGGCATCCGCACTTTCTTAATGTCCCAGGGTGATTTGAATGTGCAGCCAGTCATAGTCACAGACTTGGGTGCTCCAACTAGGTGGAAGAAGAAATCTAAAAAAGTTGAGCTCAGGAGCTGGAAGAATGGGAGGTCAGGGAGAGAGAGTGAAGGCACTGAGTTAATTATTTGAGAGATAAGGCTTTCCCTGATGAGGACAAAGTCCAAGTATCAGCCATGTTGTGGTTTTTGGCCAGTATTGAATGCATTCTGTCTGTGGCTTAGAAGTCACCCTGGATCACGGTAGGATTTCAGATGGAAAGGCAGTGTGAACTAAGGGCCAAAGTCTGTAGTTGAATAAGAGGATTAACCCAGATGTTTGTGGATGATAGCAACGAAGAGGAGTATAGAATGATTTAGCCAGATGGCATGTGTTTTAAAGTAGGAGGTTTAGGGTTAGTTTGGTTTGCTTTGGTTTTTTTCTTTGCGGAGATGAAACCATAGAGGTCATAAGAAGCATGTTGGAGGGAGTTGGACATTGAATCCATACATTGACATGATTTGCAGGGGTGTTTTCTAGAACCTGCCACTTAAGAAAATGGAACCCTTTCGGAAGGGCCAAGTTATAATTAAGATCAGATGCCAAGAATAAAAGATCAGGCAAATAGGTTGATGTTGCAACACAGCCTTCTAATAAAGGACTAATAAGAAAAGAAAGCAAATAAAGTGGAATCAACTAGAATTATGTAGAACTTAAGAAATTGAAAGGATGAGATTATCTTGGAAAGGCAAATAAGTAAACAGATTTTATTTTATTTTTTTAATGTTTTATTTATTTCTGAGAGAGAGAGAGACAGCATAAGCAGGGGAGGGTCAGACAGAGAAGGAGACACAGAATCTGAAGAAGGCTCCAGGCTCTGAGCTAGCTGTCAGTACAGAGCCTGACATGGGGCTCGAATCCATGAACCATGAGATCATAACCTGAGCTGAAGTCGGTTGCTTAACCTACTGAGCCACCCAGGCACCCCAATTAAACAGATTTTAATACTGAGTGTGGCAAATTCACATTGAAATCACAAATAAGACAGAAATGTACCTTACCACTAAATTATTTTAATAATTCTTTTTTAAAAATTTAATGTTTATTTATTTTTGAGAAAGCGAGAGAGTGACAGAGCATGAGCAGGGGAGGGGCAGAGAGAAAGGGAAACACAGAATCCAAAGCAGGCTCCAGTCTCTGAGCTGCCAACACAGAGCCTGATGCAGAGCTCAAACCCATAAACTGTGAGTTCATGACCTAGGACAAAGTTGGACGCTTAACCTACTGAGCCATCTAGGCCCCCTCTAAGAATTCTAAAATCTGTTAATTCCAATCTGTTCATATTGGTTTTCGCTGATTCTATTCCACTGTCTAGGGAAATAATATCATTAATACATAATTATTTTGTTTCTTGTTTGCCAATATCTGTGCGTCCATTTCTCTTTACATTGTTTCACTATTTAAGAAAATGTTTTTGATATGATTTTCTGTAATATATAAAAAAGTAGTCTCTATTCTACTTTGCTTATGATAAGTGAACACTTAATTTTATCAAATGTATTTTGAGCAACTTTCAAAATATTTTTTGAACAACTGATTATATATGCATATCATACATTAACACAAGCATTGTAATGTTATATAAACAATGTAATAGAAGTAATACGATGTAAGCAGTGTAAGATAAGCCCTTGAGTTTTTTAGACCCAGTCCATTTCATCATCTAATACATCCTTAACATAATATGAGGCCCAAATAGATAGTGTTTCCTTGAGGATCTTCACATCTCTAATCCTAAGCAAGTTTACAACATGGTATTTTGAAGGTTTTGGGGTCAATGTTTTGTCTACTTCATAAACTATTTCTATGTTCTGAATCAGTCTAAGTAGCATGAGAATAATCCTGACATCTTTCCCCCAAATTCATCTGCATTATACTTCCCTGGCAACATTTTGTAGAGATATGTTTGGGTTTTGTTTTGAAATTTTATACTTGTCATATGTCTTCATGTGATGTGTCTGTCTTAATTAATATTTACTGTATTAATGTATTTTATATTCTATGACACTGTTTCCAATTTTTAGCTCATAATGATTTAATAGGAATAATACTGTCTATAATTTTAATCTAATCCTCTTTTATTCCTGATGTTTCATAGTTGTGATTTCTTGCAAGTTTATTTCCTCTCTTTCAATTGACATTGCCAAGTTTAACTATTTTTTAAATCATCTTTCATATTTATGTTTCCATTCTGCTACCTTTTGGGTTTCTAACTCATTCCTTTCTGTTTGTATTTCTTATTTATTAATTCCTTTATCCTGCTTTACTCATTTAATGTTTGTTTCAGTTTGTTGTGAATACTTGAGCTGCATGTTGAACTCTTTCACACCTAGTATTTCTCGCATATAAAATATCTGTATTTAGATTTATAAATCCTCATCTAGGTGGAGATTTGGCTGTATTCCATTAATGTAACATGTGACACTCTCACTTATATTGTATTTTATGCAAATGCTATGACAAATTTAATTTCTGCTTTGACCTCAAAGTTACTCATATTTTTATTTTCCAAGCATTTTTATAAAGATAAACTTTTCTTAATAAATCTCATTTCATTGTATTATTATCAGGTAATATAGCTCATTGACTTCTTCTGAAATTTATTGAGTTGTTTTCTTCTTAACTTTTGTTCAGCTTTTACAAAACATCTGTGAGGCTTAACGGTATATTTTCTCTTTGTAGGTTAGAATGTGTGGTATGTAATTCTATCATATGATATAAAAATTCTATCATATAAATTAATAAAACAATAATAACTCCATTATATGATATAATAATACATAGTAATATGTAAAGAATCACATCAATTAAGGTATAACAAAATAATACTTTGCATATATAGTATATAGAATAAATTCATAACATTCATATCCTGATTAACTTTTGCTAGCAAGATTTGTCAAAGACATAGGTAAGTATGTTAACTCTCATTCATATATTTTAACTTCTCTTATACAAATTTTGAGACAACAAGTGCCAGATATGTATATTATTGTGAATTTGTATTACAATAATTTATTATTTCTGTAAAGAGGTATTTTGGCTTGTAAAATGCTTTCTTTTTAATTTTTAAAATGTTTTTTTATTTCTGAAAGAGAGAGACAGCGTGAGCGGGGGGTGGGGGTCAGAGAGAGAGGGATACACAGAATCTGAACCAGGCTCCAGGCTCTGAGCTAGCTTTCAGCACAGAGCCCGACATGGGGCTCAAACCCACGAACCATGAGATCATGACCTGAGCAGAAATAGGATGCTTAACCAACTGAGTCACCCAGGCGCCCCTGTAAAATGCTTTTTTGCCTTGAATTTTATTTGACTAAATATTAATTGTGTGAACTCTGTTTACTTGATATTTACACTTACCTGAAAATATGTTTGCTCATTCTTTGTTTGTAATCATTTAGCTTCACCTATCATTAAGCGTTTTATTTTAAATTCAAATCATGGGGCAGGCTTGCAATTCTGTCATGCCCCGTGAAATGCCAAGCCTCCAAGCCTTTGCCCTGATGCCTACTTGGTCTATGATGTCATCTTTTGAGATTCTTCCGTAAAGTGAGCTTTCCTTACAAGATTTGATTTTGTCTACTTTACCTCCAACTGTATTCTCTATACCTCAATAGCATCCTTCTCAAATAATATATATTATTGCATTCACATTTTTGTAACATTATTTATTTATTTTGAGAGAGAGAGAAAGCATGAGCAGGGGAGGGGCAGAGAGAGAGGAAGAGAGAGAATCCCAAGCAGGCTCTGTGCCATCAGCACTGAGCTGATATGGGGCTCAATCTCATGAACCATGAGATCATGATCTGAGCCAATATCAGGAGCCAAATGCTTAACTTACTGAGCCATTCAGGTGTCCTGAATTCACATTGTTATATATTCCTTCCCATAGTAGCTCTGTTTTCCTTGAAAACAAGAATTGTGAGTTCTGTGTATGTGTTTATCTGAAGTATGCAGTAACAGATACCAATAAATGTTTACCAAATAAATGGAGGAATCAATGAGTAGATGGAAGTGTCTATAAGCAACATCAGGAAATGATGAATTTTTTGCACTCAGAGGAGATATTCCAATAATGACTGAGTAACTAGATTCTATATATTAAAAATGAGAAACAGAAACATATGTAGAAATATTTTATTTTATTTATATATATGTTTTTCATTTTTATATGTATTATAGAATACATAGTGTATGTATGTATATACATGAAAATAAGGAGAGACAGTATATATAGTTATGTATGTATTCTAAGGTGTTTTCCAACCCAAAGAACTAAGTGAAGGAGAAATATTTGTATAGTGAAAAGTTTTCTTTTATGTCTTAGAGAATAAAATTATCAGGGAATCTCTTTTTTGTTTCTTACAATATTCCCCTTAATCCTCTTATTCTTATTTTCTAGAGAAACAGATTTTTTTTTCTTAAATGTCAAGCCATAAAAATGTTCCACTTTATTATTTTCTAAGCCATTTATGAAACCAAAGCACTCCTGTTACATGGGAGAAAAAAATATGTCCTATAGCCAGCTCATTAAATTAACTTATTACACTAAGGTATACTTCCTAAACAAGTTCCTATAGTTTATGGTCATCTATTCAGATCTTCAAATAAAGTAAGTGAAAAATGCCAACCAAATCCTGTAAGCATCAAACCAGAATGAAACATTTTAATAACCAATGGATACTGATTTTATATTGTGTAACTGTACTCCTCTTCTAAATTAAAAATACTGTTAAGTTTTCTCTGAGATGCCCATGGGTATGCTTTCCTTTAATAGGAATTTCCCTTAACAGGAAAATTTTACATATTAAAATCAATGGGGTTATGTTCAGTGTTTAAGGAAAAAAGGAAATCACCCCAAGATTATGCTTTTCATACTATTTTGCAAATCACTTCATAGTTGAATAGGAATTTAATCATACATATTTTTTGCATACCCTGCAAATATATCCTTTTACATTATGAATTATCACATATTATGCACTTTTAGGTTATTTTTGTGTTAACCAACTGCTTTGGAGTTTTCTTCCATCGACTTCATTCAGCATAGTTGGGAAGACATAAATAGGGCAGACGGCTCTGTGTTTGCCTCTCGTTTGATGGTAACTATAACCTAATGGATTTTTCACTAAATTTTCTTGTTTCTTATGTTGACCCAGGTATGTATTGTCTGGCACAGGTGATTGATAATGTACTCTATTTAAAACCTTGGAGCAAAGGATGTGAGGGTGCTACGAGTCATAGACTTTGTGATGCTATGGAACAATCTTTCTGTGCCCTTACCCTCATGCTTCACCAGTTGAGTGAACTTACATCATCTCCTTAATCCTGAGTCTCTGCTTCTGCCACAGATATCATGGGAAGTCTATACCAGAGAAATTAGAACCTTGATGGGGTCTTGAGAGATGAATACAAGGAGAAATCTAATGATAGGCAGGTGGAAGTGTTCCACGCAGAGTGGAGGACAGAAGCAAGCACTGCGAGGTATAAATTCACTGGGTAATTAACCAACAAGCCGAGCAATGGAAAATAAGATAGAACATGTTACTTGGGGTGGAATTATTAAAATGTGAAATGCCACATACGTTTTAGAACCTGACTTATTTATATTGATGTTTGTTGGGAGCCATTCTGAACTCACTAGTCGAGAAAACTCCTGGTGAGGTTAAAGCAAGTTTGCATGGTCTCTTGCCAATCAGATGACGACCGATATCCACCCCCACTCAATTATTTCTGCTTGAGCACTGACCCCTAAGGTACCTTGTTCATCAATATCGGGAGTGACTTGTCCCCTTATTCTGGCCCTGGTATGGTGATTGCACCTTGTGAAGGAGCTTATTGTGGGAACTTCTTCTTTTGATTATGGAAACAGACATCGTGTCTCCAGAAGGTCCTGTTTCCCTCCATACTTTCCCTTGAGCTATGAACAGGCTAATGACCCCTAGTCATAAAAGATTGACCTTTACATGTACAATTCTGTTTCTACCATTGCGTTAGTCCAAGATGTTCATACAGCTCAACATGTAAATCAACTAACCAAAAATGTCTCTCATGCCCTAGCTATTCAAGAAATCATAAAACTAGACACAAAGGTAAATGCACTCGAAGAGGCTATTCTATGTATTGGAAATAAGCTAAACTCTTTAAAGGTATGGTTGGCTCTCTGGTGCAATAAAGCATATAACTGGAAAATCAAGTCTTGCCCGGAGACAAAGAGCCTAACTTAGAGAGAAGGAACAGATAAGGGCAGAAGATAAGTTACTACATACACCTTTGCTAACTGATGGTGTATAGCAGCCCCTTCCCTAAGGCCTACTTTCCACAAACCCTTTCCCTTACCCTGGCAGCTGTGAGGAGGATGGATAAGAGTGTCTACAAACCTATGACTTAATCTTAGTGTTATTAAAATGTGAACACCTTGTTATTTTTTAGTTACTCAACCTCACTATAATTGGGGCAGTTCTGCAAGAAGACTTCTGTAAAACCTGTTTCTGTACATTTTCCAAAACACCTTATCACAAAGAGCTATCCATTGTAAAAATTCCATTTTCTGATGCCATGCTAACTTTTGACCTATAAATAAAGACACCAAAACCGACAGGACGGAGATGCCTGCCTGGTGATCAGAAAGGATCTCGGGGCTCTCTCACTCTCTTTCGCCGACACCGTCCATCCTTCAGGGACCCCTGGACCTGTCGGAGCTGAAGCGGCCTCTGACAGATGTTACTCTGATTGTTTTTCAGACTTTGGTTCAATTAGCCTCTCACTTTCACCTACATATGGTTTGACATTTTCTTACTCATTTTCACTTTCTTTGTCTGTATTCTGTTTTCATAGATCATATATCTGGTTTTGCTTTCCTGCTTTGTCAACATTCCATCTCCAAAGCTCTGATGTCCATGTTTCCTTGTATATTAAAGAATTGTAAAAGGTATCATGCCATACTTAAAGTTCAAGATATGTCGTTACTGGAGATTTTAAAGTATTTTGCCAACAAAATTCCATGGATTTATCTAGTACCTCTCTGTAATGGACAAGTAAATAAATATACAATTTACTGTGTTGTCTTTGCTGAAGGCAAATATGTCAAATGAGAATGTCTGGAGAGAGAGTAATAATGTTCTTATTCGTCAATAAACTCACCAATCCATTTATTCATTAAATTGATATTTATTGAGCCCTTTCTGTGTGACAGTCAATGTGTTAGAGGGTTGAGGCATAATCCTTTTTTCTCTAGACACTTAAGATCTAATGTGTAAAACAGACAGTGGACAAGTAAACACAAACCTAAAAATATAATTATAAATTGTGATATGCTATATCGATGCTATGTGCTTTATAGATGTTATAAAGCCGAGAACAAATAGCTATGATTGACTACCAGAAGTGGACATAATTTATATTATATAGTCAGCACAGGACTTGCTGAAGAGTATGCTCTTAATTACAGACCATGGCTTCAACTTCAAGATAAGTAGTTCTTTGGAAAATACTTATCTCATTTTGGCAACTCTAGTGACTATTATCTTCCACATCAACCCATTAATTTTTTTTAAAAATTTAGTGATTCTTGAACTTTTCATGTCATTAATGGGTTTGATTGAATTCAACTTGTTGTGGAAGTGTATCAGAATACATCTTGATATGGAGTTCTGACTTGAAATAAGAAAATACTTCTCGTTCTTATTTTAACTTAAGTAAAAATTTTGACTTGAGACCCCTACTTTTTCCCAAGGATGGATAACTTGCAATACCTCTCTATTTAGTCTTATAATTAGTGTTCGGATGCCAAAAATACTTTATAAGAACAATTGGTCAGGAATTTGTTTCTATGTGCTTCCAATATATTTATATTATTTCTGTCTTTACCACAGTTCTGCAAAGTAGGTGAGCCCACCATTTTGTGGATGAGAAAACTGAGTCTAGACATTTTAGTGACCTTCCTAAGATCAACAATACAGCAAATAGTAATGCCAAAATTTAAATACCTAGCCAACTAAATTCATAGCCTATATTCTTTCTACTCTGTTTGATTTCTAAGTACTTCAAATTTTTGTGTGAACTCCAGAAATGACTGTTGTGGGTTGAATTCTATCCCCCCAAAATATGTATTGAAATCCCAACTCCTAGCACCTCCAATTTGACCTTATTTGCAAATAGGATCATTCGAGATGTAATTTGTCAACATGAGGATACTGGCGTAGAGTGGGCTCTTGTTCCTATAAGAAGACCATGTGAAGACATAGACCCATGAGGAGGGGACATCACATAATGACATGATAGACACTGAAGTGCTGCAGCTGCATGCGGAGGATTGCCAGCAAATCACCTGAAGCAAGAAGAGACCAAAAATTATTCTTCCCTACAAGTTTCAGAAGGAACATGGCCCTTACCCTCCGATGCAGCTGATGTTTTGGCACAAAGTGAGCTAAGACAAAGGGAAAACTAAGTAATCATACTACAGGCCCTTTCAGCATGGTGGAAATCCTAGAGAAATATCTTCAGGTCAAATGTTTCTGGGGAGACTACACATTTATTCTCCAGGTTCCCATTTATATGTCTAGTCTGAGGACATGGCAACCACTGTTTCAACCCTGCCAGACATGTCTCTGCAGTAGACATCTTTGATGTTACCCTCATTGGGAATGACAGATGTAGGGCGCTCCTTCTTTCTGGTGTAAGGTGGAATGCTTGCTCCTTCTCTGTGAATATGATCATGCTTTGTTCAGAATAATTTGCTTTTTGTCAGCAATACATTATTTTTCAGGATTATTAACTTTTCTGTTCAAATGTCATTTTCTCAAAAAGCCATTTCCCAACCACCTCTCTCACTCTCAGCTACTGTCAGTTTTTATTCCTTCATTATGCCTTTTATTTAGATTATATTTCCTTCCACTTCTTTCCCTCTCCTTTCTCTTTTTCTCTCTCCCCTTTCCTCCCTTACTCTCTTTCTTTGTTTCTTTATTTTCTTTCTCGTATTTTCTCTAACTTTATCTGATTCAGAACTGAATTCCTAGCATCTTGAAGAGTGATTGGGCCCATGAGAATCTGCTCAAGAAATATGTTAAATATGAAAATAGTTGTAAACGTGCATATATTTGGAGGAAGACATAAAACACAATTATGTTCTATATAAATTATAAACTTCCAGTAACATTGCTTTATAGGGGTTTGGATCAATAACAGTAAGAAGAAATCCAAATAATTGAAAAGTTATGGGTTTATATCACCATAACATATTCACAACTACGGTGATATTTGTAATCCTTTATAAGCAACATACATGAAGTGAAAATTTGATAAGCCAAGGGTAAGAATTTAATAAAATAATGTTATTCTCTTTGAAAAAAATGTCTTCAAACTTGTAAATAGATACAATGTTTAAGCAAAGTGAGAAAAGTGGGTACCCTTGAAGGATGTTTCAATACAGTTCTTACCTTGGGCTTCTATATATGTAAAACTGTTATTCTGAGAAGGTTTCAAAATACTGCCCAAATGGCACAAAACAGGTTAAAACCCCTCACCTAGCATGGCCTGTGCTGACAATGATGGGCAGTCCCAACAATTTATAGCTATGACTCTAGTTAACACATAAGACTGAAGTCAAGTACTGCAAACTGTTTTGATAATTTTAAGTGAAAGATGTAAAGCAAATGGATAATATGCTATTATTGTCAGTTTGAAGGGTATGCTTTTGGAAATTACAGCATTTTCCCCAAGTAGTCTTGGCGGAGATGGAGGTCTTCTCTGTCCTCCTGTGTCAAGTTAGACTTGATAGATATTTCCAACTGTTCATTAAATAATATCTAAATCATAAAGCAATAACCATCATATGACTCTCACATAACTATCTGTTTCTAAAAGAATTATAGCAATGATGGCTTTTAATGGCCATTTACAATGCCAGAATACTCTTAGGTGATCTCCAGTGGAATCACTCCAAATTGGTTACCCAGTGGAATTGATCTTTAGTTAAAGGTCAAATTCAATTTTACCTTCAAAATTGAGAAGACTTGGATGTGAAAGTTCCCTCTTAATAATAATCTTTAGTGTAAAATTCACTCTATATTCATTGTTTTAAACCTTTATTGAAGAAGAGGAATAATACCATTCTTTTCCCACCTCCAGTATTCAAAAGAATCAGCAGATTGACATGAAGACTATCATAGGGAAATTCAAATGATCACTTTCATTCTGTACAAAACTCTTTGGAGAAAGCATCCATGGAACTATAGCAAATAAGACTTACTAACTTCACTAAAGATTTAAGTTTAATGACATAATCAACACAATTGCATAATAGACATACACACCCCCACTAGGGCTTGACTTTTTAAAACTTGCATTACAGGGTTAAAGGATGCACTGCCCCCGCCCCCACCTTGTAAAATAAGAGAGTGAAAGAGCTGGCTAAGCTAACTGAGCATGTCCACTTGTCTTTTTCTAAATCTATCCATTAAATAACTTACTACTGGGGAATGATAGAAACTAGAAGTCCCTCCACATGGAAAAAAAAAGTGAAGAATGAATCTCTAATACTCATTTAATAATATATCCATTACTGAGATCCTAATCTTCCCATCATTCTTCCTATAACTTACTTTCCTCTCAGTTTTTCCATATCTTTCAATGGCAAATTTGTCTGTGGTTATTTATTTTTCATACATCCCAACTCATGGTAGGTCTTCCTCCTTCAAATTCTGACATTGGGAGCCTATTCTCAATACTGCAACTTGAATAATCCTATTAAAATTTAAAAAATGAGGCACCTAGGTGGCTCAGTCGGGTAAGTGTCCAACTATGGCTCAAGTCTTGATGTCATGGTTTGTGAGTTCAAGCCCTGTATCAGTCTCCGTGCTGACAGCTCAGAGCCTGGAGCCTACTTTGGATTTTGTATCTCCCTCTCTCTCTACCCAACCCTCACTCGTGCTCTGTCTCTCTCAAAAATAAATAAAACATTTAAAAACATTAAAATGAAAAATAAAGGTTAGATCTCACCACTTTTCCACCTAAACCCCGCACCAACTCTCATTGCACTGGGTGTGAGCCCAGGTCCTTACAGTGGCTTATGAGGCTTGTGATAGGCAGCCTCTAGTCTGTTTATCCTCTGATGTCCAGTTCCTTACTGGTACCCTTCAGCCCTATCACCTTCTTGGGGTTCCTTAAGCCTTGGGGCATGTATCTACCCTAAGGGCTTTGCTTTAGCTGTTCTCTCTGCCTAGAGAACTCTTTCCTCAAGTATCTGCTTAACTGATTCCCACTCCTCCCTCAATTATTTACTGAAATGTCATCTACTCAAGGAGGCATGTCCTGACCATTTATTATCCTAATTCACCACTGTTGTCCTTCTTCACCCAAGCACTTTTTTCTAACAGTACTTAACAAAAGGTAATGTACTATTATGTTTTATTTATTTCTTTGGCTCGCTGTTTACTACCTGCATATCATCATTATATTTTAATTTCTGAGAATAGAAATTTTTGTTTGGTTCACTGTGCTATCCCAGGAATCTAGCATAATGCTTAGTCCATAGTAAGCCCTCAATAAATGTGTGTGGAATCAATGAATCCATTAGAAAATCAAGTGGGCTCTAGTTTCAAAATATGTCTTAAATTTAACTGTTTCATACTTCATGATCAACAAATCCATTGCCACTAACTTAGTTTTGGGCATTGTTATCATTCTCCTGGATTAGTGCTATTAAGTTCTTAAATAAGCTTTTTAATAGATTTTTTAAGTAAAAAAAAAAAAGTGACCCAGCATGGGGCTTGAACTCACAACCCCGAGATCAAGTCACATCCTCTACTGATTGAGCCAACCAGGTGCCTCTTAAATTATTTATACCTTTGCTTGCCCTCCTTTATTCTACAATACACACCCATGCACACACATATACTGTAAAACAGCCAAATGCAAAAGCAAATGTAAAATGTAAGTCAAATTGTGCCAGAGTTTTAAACCTTCTAATATCCCCCTTTTTTTCACACCAAGTAAAATTCAAAGTCTTTACAGTGGTCCTTGGGATCCACTCATTTTATCTCCTCTCCTCCCTGACTTTTCCTATTCTATCATACTGGTCTCCTCATGGCTCCTTGAAAATACCAGGTCTGTGCATGGTATTTGCATTTGCATTTGCTAGTCCCTCTGCCTGGTATGTACCTCACCAGAAATAGTCATGGCTGGCTCCCTCACTTCTTTCATTTCTTCACTTAAATGTAATTTTCTCGATGGAACCTTGCCTGGACTTACCACTTTCACTTTCCACCTCTTCCAACATTGCTACCCCCCTCCCCTGCTTTATTTTTCTTCATAATACATATTACTATATCTCATATAGGTTTGCATACTTATCTTATTCATTGTAATCTTCAACTAGGATGTAAGCTTCACAAGGGCAATGGTTTTCATCTATTTTGTTTGCTGCAAAGTCCCCATGGTCTGGAACAGTGCTTGGCACATGGTAAGCACTCAATTAATAATTGTAAGGGGGGGGAAATGAAGTATGTACTCTTGGCAATTGGAAAGGCTCAAAGGAAATGCATATGTATTAGTCAGTGTCTCAGCAAGAAACAAATGGCACATTCAAACTAATGTGAGCAGAATTTAATAAAATGACTATTTACAAAGGTGAGGGCAGAGTGTAGAGAACCCACATAAGAGAGTGTTTTATTTTCCAGGCCAGAATCAATGTCATCCCTGCCAACCTCCCAAATGGAAAACAGAGCTCTTTGATGTGGTCAATCTCCCAGGCATCAAGCAATAGGGAGAAGAATATAGAAGGGAACTAAAGGGTCAAAGAGATGATACTCAGAATAATAGTGTTGGTGATTTTTAATAATATGATTGACTGCAAGAGAGTCACCAGTATTTCAACAGCTCTCCGTATTCTCTCTCTCCATAAAATTTTTTTTTAGGATTTACTCACAAACTACCACTATTTGCCAAACTAAAGTCTAACCCATGCTCATCTTCCAACACTGACCTTAGGTGCCATCCTATGTAAGACTTCCTGGATTCCTGGAGACACAGATTACTGTGGTGCCATTGAAGGAGGAGTCATTTAATAGGCAATTATGGTATAAAGTTGATGACTTTGTGAGCGATTGTAAATGACTTTTACAAACAGGTAATATCAAGAGTTGAAATAATTGGGAAGAAAATAATTAAGGCAAAGTGTTAGAGCATAACAATGGGTCACTTTAGATAATGTGGGGAGGACAGCTCTGAAGAAGCGCTCTTAGGTCTGAATGATGAATAGGAACCACACCAAGGGAGTGCCAGAGCAAACAGACGAGAGAGTGTACAGGCTAGTCTGGGAATGAAAATCTCAGTGAACTCACAAAACAGTTAGCAAGGCAAATTGGGAGAGGAGATGAGGTATAAATTTGGACAGGAACCAACCAGATGATTTGTAACTTTGCAGGCCATTGAAGAAGGAATGGACCAAGCCAACAGAGGGCTCTGAAACTGAGAATTACATGATCCCATGTACATTTAAAAAATATTCTCTCGTCAATCTGTGAAGAGTTCTGCAACTTTCATTTTTGTTAAAATGTGACTATAAATCTCTTTCCATCACCATACCTCCCAATTCATATATCACTTGTTTTAGCTGTCTCTTGAAAGGCATTCCTTTTAAGGTTTCTTTTTGTTTTTCTTTAAATTTCTATATTTTATTTAAATTTATATCAACAACTTTATTTTGATTTCTTCTCCATGTTATCTCTTTTCCTGGAGCCATCTCTCAGAACTTTTCCACCGTTCACAGAATTGTTGGAAAGCTCTTTATTGCCGTTAAGTTTCTCCTATCTGTTTGGATATCACTATTGTACTTCTCTTCTTGTATGCAATTAATTTTTAGCATTGAAATTTAATTCACATAGTGGTTAGGAGCATAAATTCTAGGGGTGTCTGGGTGGCTCAGTCAATTAAGTATCTGACTTCGGCTCAGGCCTTGATCTCAATGGTTTGTGAATTCAAGCCCCAAGTCAGGCTCTGGGCTGACAGCTCAGAACCTGGAGCCTGCTTCAGATCTGTGTCTCCTTCTCTCTCTGCCCCTCCCCTGCTCACACTCTTTCTCTCTCTCTCAAAAATAAATAAACATTAAGAGAAAATTCTAAAAAGAAAAAAGAGCATAAATTCTAGAGCTAGACATAGATAAAGACATAGCCCTTTCTTGACTATTTACTACCTGCATGGCCTTGGGTAAATTACTTAAACTCTCTGTTCCTCAGTTTCCTTAATAGTAAAGTGGAAACACTAGTACATAGTTCATAGGGTTATTGAGAATGTTGCATCAGTCAATATATATAAAACTACTTGAATAAAGTACTTGATATAAGTACTATAAGAGTTTATTTTTGTTTTTAATAAATGTTAAAGCACTGTAGTGGGTTAAACTGTGGCCTCCCAAAAGGCATGTATCTACCTATGACTATGATCTTATTTGGAGAAGGTATATCTACCTATGATCTTATTTGGAGAAAGGGTCTTTACAGATATAATTTATTTTTTTAATGTTTTATTTATTTCTGAGAGAATGAGAGAGAGAGAGAGAGTGAGCAGGGAAGGGTCAGAGAGAGGGGAGACACAGAATCTGAAACACACCCCAGGCTCTGAGCTGGCTGTCAGCACAGAGCCCAACGCGGGGCTTGAACCCACAAACCGTGAGATCATGACCTGAGCCGAAGTAGGATGCTTAAGCAACTGAGCCACCCAGATGCCTTCACAGATATAATTTATATAAGGATCTTAAGATGATATCATTCTGGATTAGGGTGAGCTGTAATCCAATGATGGCAAGAGACAGAGAGACACGCAGAGGGACAGATTGATAAAGATGAACATAGAGATTGAGGTGATGCATTGACAAGGCAAGGAACATCCAGAATTGTGGGATCCACAGAAAGCTAGCAAGGAGACATGGAATAGATTTCTTCCTTAGAGCCTCCAACAGGAACCAACAATGTCAACACCTTGATTTTGGATTTCTGACCCCCAGAACTGTGAGAGAATAAACTTCTATTGTTTTAAACCACCCAGTTTGTGGTATTATGGAAGCCCTATGAAACTAACACATACATTTACAGTGTACTTCTATTGTTTTAAACCACCCAGTTTGTGGTATTATGGAAGCCCTATGAAACTAACACATACATTTACAGTGTTTAAAAGTATTTCAATTCCGGGGCGCCTGGGTGGCTTAGTCGGTTAAGCGTCCGACTTTCGCTTAGGTCATGATCTCGCGGTTCGTGGGTTCGAGCCCCGCGTCGAGCTCTGTGCTGACTGCCAGCTCAGAGCCTGGAGCCTGTTACAGAGTCTGTCACTCCCTCTCTCTCTGACCCTCCCCTGCTCACGCTGTCTCTCTCTCTCTCTCTCCTAGAAATAAATAAAATTAAAAATATATATATATTTAAAAAAAATATTTCAATTCCTCCCTCAAATCAAGGCAAATTCTTGGCTTGCTGTTATGTCTCTCTCGTATCCAATGCCATTCCATGTTGTTGAAATCACCTGGGACTTTTACTTTCATTTTGTATTAGGTCTTCACATTTTTACAATCCTTCTCTAATGAATGTCTTAAGATTGACAACCATTGTATTAATAGTTATTTATATGGTCATAAAATGTACAGATGTCTTATTNCGTATAATTTTTCCCCCTGGGATTTATATTTGTTTTGGAAGCATATATTCTTAAATAATTCGTTAAGAAAAAGGTTGAGGATGGAAAATGTTCTTTCCCATATATGTAAAACCGTCTTTGTCATGTCCTCACACCTGAATGCTGTTTTGGGTGGTACAGAAAATGAGATTCAAAGCATTCTTTCCTCAGAACACTGGAACATCGCTCCCTCATTCCGAGTCCTCTTTGTTGGTAATGTTGGTCAGATCTTCATTGCGTTTTAGGTAATCTGTGTTCATTTCTTTGTGGTTTTAGATTGTCTTTTTTTTTTCTTTCTGGCACTTGATGGCCTTTTTAAGTCTTTTGTTAGCTCTGAAAACAAAGTGTTTAATTTCCTCAAAACAAGGTGTGTTAAGTGTCCAGGCAGGGTATATGGATGACTGCTTCTCTGAGTAGGGAAGTCCCCTGTCGTGTCTGAATACCTTTATCACAGCCTATTTTAGGACTATACAGATAATATAGATTATTTCCTGTGAGGAAATGTTGGAGTCAGACGCCTTATAATTTGAGAACTGTTAGAGGTTTTTTTCTGAAATAATTTACAGTTGAATTTCGTCCATGTCCAGATTCTTCTTCCAGATTCTGTTCCATCAAATTTCTTAGCATAATGCTTTCATTCTTCTTGATAACACTTGGTTTGTAAGTCTTCCCTGACACCTGATGGTATAACAGAGCCATCATGTCTACTGGGCTTTTCTGCCAGTCTCCAGAAATCCTTACCATTCTGGTATACTAGTGATACTTCTCCTAATGTTCCAAGGTTGCTATGAAGTTATTCTTATATTTCTTTAATAATTCTGATGTAGTTTGGAAGAAAAGAAAGTTAAAGAAGGCTTTTGGCCAACCATCTTTTTTTTTTTTTAAGTTTATTTACTTATTTTGAGGGAGAGAGAGAGAGCGAGAGAGCACACGCACAAGCAGGGGAATAGCAGAAAGAGATGGAGAAAGAATGCCAAGCAGGTTCCATGCTATCAGCACAGAGCCCAACTCAAGGCTCAATCTCGCCAACCGCGAGATCGTGACCTGAGCTGAAATCAAGGGTTGAATACTTAACCGACTGAGTCACCTAGGCGCCCCAATACTATGGTGAGTAACTCTTTTATGCATATGCTCAGATAAATACAGTTGTGTAGGAAATTAGATGGAGGAGAAAAGTGACGTGTCAGAAGTGGTATTCAATCCATGTCTCCATTTGGAGACCAGAACCCTTAGCACACAGAAGCGAAGCCTGAGTCTGGTGCCTTAGGCAACTTGGCCATCCTGACTCTACGGGCCAACCATCTTCAATCATAATAGAGATGGATTTCTGGGACAAGTTAATGACTTAAGTTTAAGATATGTGCAGTATTCTAATTGGAACTGGTATATGGCCCTGTAACTGAGAGGGAGATCTAAGTTAAACATATCTTTAAACAATAGAGAACAGTGGGGATCAAAAAAGCAAATCAAACTATCAAGACAGAGTAAAGAGAATGTGTCCAAGGATAGACCCTCAAAGCTATATGACCTCTATCACTTTAAAAGATGTATTTACAGTTTGAATACATACTGGAAGTTTACAATATGTAAGGCAACATGTAAGAAAAAGGCCATATGTAAAAAATAACGTGTTCATTTTTTTTTCTGTTAGGAGGTTTTAAACATATAAAGTATGTGGCAAGTGGAGCCCCAACAATTAGGTTTACAAGATGTGGTGGTAGTACACCTCCCCTAACCTAACACTTTCCTGGAAAATGGGTATGCAATACCTAGTATAAATTGATTATATACATATATATATGAAATGTAATTTATACATGCTAATGTTATGATTATTATAACTAGCATTATTGTTATCATTATATTTAAGGAAGTATGGCATATACACTCCCCAACATTTATGCTGCAAGAATTAATGGGTGAAAAATGCAGATCGTGGAGGGATCATGTGTGTCTGTAATAACATTTTGCTTTTGCTTTTCACTTCCTTTTCCATTTATTTCTCCGTTTACTTAAAGATGTGGTCTGAGTGCCAGTTATTCAAACATGATTTAAAAGAGGGGAGAAATTTGTCATGTGTATGATTTCTATAAAGCGTATCTACAGAGCCTAAGATCTACTAGAGGAAATGCAGTCATCTGTCCTTTCCTGCTCAATTATTTACACAATTTTGGAGGAAGATAGCAGAAATATCAACATGTTTTAAAACATACATTCACTAATTTCCAAATAAAATTGTTTAAACTGCTCAGAAGTGGTAGTTCTGAGCACCTGTGTGGTTCAGTCAGTTAAGCACCCAACTCTTGGTTCTGGCTCAGGTCATGATCATGATTTCATGAGTTGAGTCCCACATCAGGCTCTGTGCTGATGGCACAGAGCTTACTTGGGATTCTCTCTCTCTCCCTCTCTCTCTGCCCCTCCCCCACTCATGCTGTCTCTCTCTCAAAAATAAAATAAACTTTAAAAAATAAAAAAAATTTAAAAAGACAACAACAACAAAGGAAGATGGTGGCTTATACCCATCTTCCCCTATAGACATTCATTTATTCCACAAAGGTCGTTTGGCACCTGCCTTGGTGGGGGGGAGGGGGAGGAGGGAGATGGGACGGGGAGGGGGTCATGTTATTGGCACAGGTATTCCAGAAGGAAAAGACACCAGACAAAGTTCCAGCTTTCATGGAGTTTCCCTTCTAGCAGGATTTCACAGACCATAAACAGGCAAGCAAATGAAAAATGCCAGTTGAGGCAATGACAAATGTCACAAAGAACTAACAGTCTGAGTGGCACAGTGCAAAACTATGCTATTCTGATAGGATTTGATGATTCTCTGTGAATATCTGTGTTTTCCAGCTGGCATTTCACTTGTTGGTTTGTTTTTCTCTTTCAGTTCTAAGTTCACCCAGGACAGGCCCATGACAGTAAATACCCAGGAAAGACTCTGAGAAGAGGCAAGGAAGAGCCTCACTGGGTCACAATAGAGGTTCTCACAAGCTGTATTCACATCCATTGCTCAGGAGGAGGGGCATGGTGACAGCAATTCAACAGAAGGCATGTGTGACAATACCACAAGGATTAAAAGCAGGGTTATGTCTAGAATATAACTGAGTATGACAAAGAGCTCTTAGACCTGAATTCTAGAAATGGAGAAAATAAAGAAAAACAGAGTTGGTGGTCATTAGCTAAGGCCATCCTAGCACAAAATCATCTATTGTCAATGACTATTTTATCAGTTAAATACATGTATATTTATATTAAATGTATATTAAAAGTATTATATTTAATATTTATACTAAATATGTTATGCATTTAATTTTTCTATAAAATCTGTTTATTCTTCCTATTAATGTGTTTTCTCAAAAAAATGCTCTGATTTTTAAAAATTCTTATAATCAATTCTCTACATTATTTAGCTTCTCTTGAGAAAATTCATTTGGATTTTAGCTTTGTGAATGACCCATTGCTTTAGTCAAACCTCCAGGTCACTGCCCAAATTGAAAAACATATACTAAAGAAAAACACATACTAAGGGAAAGGGGGGCATGTTGAAATGCACAATCAATTTCAGTAATCAAGAAGCACCACTAGGCAGTGTTAGGGTCCAAGAGCCTAAAAGAGATGAGGATTCCAACAGAAGAAAGATAACAAACAGTAAGTTTGCTCTTTTGAACATTTCTTTTGCCTAAGCCAAGGCAGTCTTTGTAGAGAGCTGCCATATTTTTTACATTTGAGTAATCCTTCTCTTATACCTTGATGTTCATTGAGTCAGTTTTTAAAGGAGCCCAGAGGTTTCAGCAGTAGCCTAAATGATATTGACTTTATTTTTGCTATTTAAAATATGTGCTAAGTAGATCAGAGTATTCTTGACTTTATGGCATGCATGAAGTAGACAGTCCATTTAGGAGTAAAAGACCCTTTCTGTGTCTCCTACCAACCAGATTTTCTTACAACTGCAATGCATCTTAATACTTGAAATCTTATGCACACCCCGTTTAGGATAGAGCTCCTAAATAAAAACCCTCAGCATTTGCTCTTTTGCTCATCTTATTGGCATTACTGTAAAACATGGTTCATTCTCATTCCACAGAAGCAGCAGAATTTTTAACCTCATCTTTTTATATTGATTTGATGGGTATAAAATGCAGGTAAATCTTGATATCCACGTTGTTGTTTCATTGCAATGGAAAGCTATTGATATTGCAGAAAGCAGGTATTCACATGTCTTTTAAAGTGGTTCAGTCCCTTGTAAAACACTGTTGTTATTGTTTTCTCCCCAGTTCCCAGATATTCTGAAAGGTATGTCTCTTCAAAATGGAACTGGCCTCCCCCTTCAAACTTGCAGACAAGATTTGCTAACATCTGTAGTGCTAATGCTTCCGGTTGAGCTATTTCAGGTTTACGGTAAAATGGTCCAGAACCAAGGAAACCCATGACATTCACAAGTGAAAATGGGTAGTCCCACACTTAAAAATGAGATATTTTCCAAATGGCTCTTTGTAATGTGAATTTTAGGAACTTGGGGACGTTTTCCTATTAATCTATTGTTTTAGTTTGGCAGTCTGTTAGCTTACGCTAAAATACATGGGATGGCAGCAGTTAGCAAGTGAAAATGAAGGCCTCCCAACTCCAGAACAACCAGAATAAGTTTTATATTATTTACTTAATTGTTGAAATTTATGCTCAAATGTCACAGCTAAAAACAAAAAAAAAAGCTGAAAAACTATGGTACCAGCTTTTTTGTTCAGCATTATGAAATTCCAGTTATTCTCAAATATTCCAGCTACAAAATACCTAAATATGCTCATAAAATTCTGCTTTAAATCTCCTTCTCATGGGCCTCCTACATGGCTCAGTCCATTAAGCATCTGACTTTGGCTCAGGTCATGATCTTGTAGTCTGTGAATTCAAGCCCTGTGTTGGGCTCTGTGCTGACAGCTCAGAGCCTACTTCGGATTCTGTGTCTCCCTCTCTCTCTGCCCCTCCCCTACCAGCTCTCTCTCTCTCTCTCTCTCCCTTTCTGAAAAATAAATAAACATTTAAAAAAAGTATTCTGAGTACATAACTAACATCCCCCCAAAATAGGAGAAATCCTCAGAAGTCAAGACCCCAAACAGAAGATTATCAAGGCTGGTAAGAGGGAGAAGATGCTAAATTACTCTTTCTGCCTTATGCAAATGTGGTAATCTAGAGCTTTAGCCTTTAATCTTCAAACAGGTGAAATAAAAATAATGGTTGCATCTGCCCAACATGAGAACTGGAATAAAAACTCCAGCATGAAGCTACAACACCCAAAGCCTCTGTGCTGAGGGAAGGAGTAGACAAAAACATCTGTAAAAGGAAATGACAAATAATAGTTTATTTACCATTGTTATGATGGCAAGGGGAGGGAATCAATGGATATGTATATACATAAAACAGTCTAAACTCATTACCAAGTCTAAATTTTTATTTTCTAATTTGCTAAAAATGCCCAATTAAGAAAATAGTATATAGTCATACAGATTTGATAATTTTCCCAGAAGCCTAGCAAAACCAAATGCAAATAATCTCTTTGCATTTGCAACCTAGATATCATAAAATTCCCCAAAGTAAAGACCCAAGAAATATGATTAGACAAATTTAAAAAAATGAACAAGCAAGAGGGGTGTCTTGGTGGCTCAGTCGGTTAAACATCTGTTTTCGGTCAGGTTATGATCTCCCCATTCCTGAGTTTGAGCCCAGCCTCAGGCTCTGTGCTGTGGGGAGCCCACTATGGATCCTCTGTCACCCCCTCTCTCTGCCCCTCTTTCCATGCACCATCTCTCTTTCTCTCTCTCTCTCTCAAAAATAAATAAACATTAAAATAAAGAACAAGCAAGATATATAAGATTAACAAAATATACTAAAATCTATGATGAAGCATATTTTTATAAGAACCAAGTAAGTTTTCCATAAATAAATTTATTCTTGAAATTTAAAATCCGATGGATATGTTAAATAATAGTCTTGATTTAGCTAAAGATGAAATTAGTGAGCCAGAAGATGGATCTAATAAAATTACCCAGAATGAAGCACAAAGATATGAAGAGATATTAAAAGATACAAAGAGCAGAATAACACCTATCATAAATCTATTCAGATTTTCATAAGGAAATAATACAGAGGGTAGAGTTGTATATTTGAAGTTATAATGGCTTACAACTTCCCTGGAATGACAACTTCAGACAACAAATTAAGAAATATAGCAAAGCCAAATCAGGGTGAATTTTAATAGAAGAAAATCCATACCTACTCACCCTCTACTGAGCCTTTAGAATATAAGATCTTAAACATGGCCAGAAAACAAGACTACCTCAAAGAAATGAAAAATACATTGACTTCCAAGAACAGAAATGGTGTCTAGAAGATGGTACAATAAGGTTACAATAATCACTTTAAAGTGCGGAGAGAAAATAATTGCCAACTTAAAATTGTAAACTAAACTTAAAAATTCAGACAAAATAACATTTTCAAATGAACAAAAAAATTAGAGAATTTACCACCAGTAGACCATCACTAAAGGAATTTCTAAAAGCTTATTTCAAGAAGGAAAATAAATACAAAGAGGTAGCTAAAATGCAAGGAAAAGCAAAAAAATAATAATAATAAGGAAAAGAATAAGTGTAAATAATCTTAAATGCCATAGACAACAATAATAATGTATAATATGTGAAGATAGAAGACAGAACTAAGTTTTTTTAGGTGTGCTGATTTATTTTTGAGAGCCAGTGAAAGCATGAGTGGGGAAGGAGCAGAGAGAGAGGGAGAGCAAGAATTCCAAGCAGGCTCCAAGTCAGCCCCAACACGGGGCTCGAACTCATGAACCATGAGATCATGACCTGAATCAAAAGCAAGAGTCGGCTTAACTGAGCCACCCAGATGCCCCAGAACTAAGTTTCTTGACATACATCTTAACTATGGAGTATTTTGCTCCAAAGTTCTCTAAGGTCTTTATGTTATTCAGGATTAAGTGTCTGTTAAAACATTTAGAATAATCACTAATAGAATTGAAATAAGTAGCATAACTTCCAAATACATACTGATGGATAAATGGAGTGAGTTATTTTTTAAGTGTATTCTGAAGAAGGCAAGAAAGAATAAGATATCTAAAAATAGGACAAAACAAATATACAAAATAAGATGCTAGGAAAAGCCCAATAATCACTCAAAATGTAGCCTAGCCTTAGTAGTTAAAAGATAAAAGTTTTGGGGATAAATAAATAAAACAGTATTTGATTATATGCTGCTGATAAATGATATACTTAAATCAAAGTAGAACAGGAAGATTCAGTAGAAAATTGCCTAAAAATTTCCAGGCATTTACCAACCAAAATATAGAAAGTGTAGCTATATTGATATGGAAGAAAGTAGACATTAAGCCAGAAGGGCATTGCTGGAAATAAAGACTATCTCCCCATAAGAATAACAGTTTCAATTTAGAAAAACCATATAGCAATTCTAGACTTATAGAAGTTTTATAAGTGTCATAATATATAAATAAAATTTTTCAATATTAAGAGGGCAAATTAAGAAAGCACCATCCTAGTAACAGAGTTTAACACACATCATTCAGTAATTGTTAAATCAAGTAAACAAACCACTAAAGTTCAGTGAATATAAAGTTACAGTTATACAAGATGAATACATTCTAGAGATCTGCTGTATACTCTAGCCCTTATAGTTAACAATATGGTACCGTGCACTTAAAAACTTAAGAGAGTAGATCTCATGTTAAGTGTTCTTAACACACACACACACACACACACACACACACACAGAGCAAAGGAACACAACAATAAGAAAACAAGTAATCCAAATAAAAAATGGGCCAAAAGCCTTAACAGATACTTCACCAAAGAAGATATACCGATGGTGTCAAGTAAGTGTACGAAAATGCTCCACATCATCTGTCATCAAGAAAATGCAAATTAAAAAACAATGAGATATTAATACACACACTGGTTCTATTTGCTGAAATTGTAGGTTAAAAATGATGGTTTAAATATTGTTCTTTTTAAAAAAAATGTTTTTAATGTTTATTTGAGAGACAGAAAGAGAGGGAGAGACAGAGACAGAGACAGAGACAGAGAGGATGAGGCAGGGAAGGCCAGAGAGAGAGACACAGAATCTGAAGCAGGCTCCAGGCTCTGATCTGTCAGCATAGAGCCAACGCAGTGCTCGAATCCATGAACCACGAGATCATGACCTCAGCTGAAGTTGGACACTTAACTGACTGAGCCGCTCTGGTGCCCCTAAATGTTGTTCATAAGATTTGATCTCCTTGCTAGTTCCTGCTTTCTCCAAACCACGGCTTCATTGACAATCTCTTTGTGGTAATAGGATGGCTGCAGTGGCTCCAGTTTTCTCTCTCAGGTTCAAATCCAGCAGAAGAGGAGTAAGCACTTTCTCTGATCTCCCTAACAAAATCTCTGGTACTGGTTCTGACTGGGTTTGACTCTCTTGGATTGAGTCATGTGCCCGTCCATCCCTGAACCGCTCACTGTGACTGGGGCAGGTAATGCTCTTACTTACTTACTTACTTCCCACAGATTTCACCTCTGGGGGCAGTGGTGGTTACTGCTCATTTCCTAAAGGGGCACGTGCTGAGTTTCAGAGTGACATTTGCCCTAATCCCATTTAGAGTGTTACAACCAGGAAACTGGTAAATGGGATAGAGCAGGGAAAGGTGCTCCATATACCTCAAAAGCCTATTTAAATTCAAATGAACTATAGTTCAAATAAAACCTAATTACAATTCATTAATTAATTTATGGAGAAAGCATGCGTTATAGTGGTTAAGGATTTGAGTTTTTTAATCAGACAGAACTGGGTCAAGTTGCAGATTTTCCCCATGCTACCTGCATAACCTCGTGATTTTCTACAATATGGAAATGATATTTCTACCTCACTAGAATGTTGTGAGGACCAAGTAATATATGCAAATTGAGTTCCTACAACATAGCAAATATGCAGTAAATGTAAACTATCTTCATCATTTTTATAATCATCATAAACTTCATTTCCATCATCATCAACATCATCCTCATCACTATTGTCATGAACTGAATATTCACCAGGAATATGTTTCTTTAGGAAGTAATTTTCAGAGTTTCTTTTAGGGCCAGCCATCAGGAAAAAGAAAAATCTTTCCTACATATCATATCTTTTTTTTGTATTTTTTTTTTTACATTTTTCTAGTATGGTACTTACCACAGTGAATTCTAATTGTGTTTACATTGCTATTGTCTCATCAAATTGCCTCACCAAATTAAGATAATATTTAATCCACCATTGTATCCCCTAGTACAGTTTTTTGTACACAATGGGAAGAGAAGGATTTTGTGGCTTAAAAAGAAATCCATATTACTTAGGAACATACAGTGTGTAAAACATTATGTGACATACGTTGTATACATCATGCTATGTCTTCCTCATAAGGGAACCGTTATATGGCCAGCATTTTCTCATTAAATACTAAGATATCAAGTCATCTAATTTGGCTAAAATAAAACATCTCATAAATTCGAGAGCCAAGATTAGAATTCTGGTCTGTCTGAATCTCAAAACTATTCATTTTCCCCCTACGCCAGCATTTCAAAAACTGCAGAATATGGTCTTTGGGATTCTTAAGATAAATTTTTCTAAGACCATACGATCTCTGTGATTTTTTTGTTTGAGTTTCTATGATGATATTAAAAATAAATATGAACATATTCTTGATTGCCTTATAACTCGGTCCTGGTATAATGTTTCAAGGGCTCACATTTGAGTTTGTTTTCAACAACATTGGTATCAAGGGAACAACTAAAGTGACAGCCTTTAACTTTTACTGCAGTGTTTCACAAACTGGCATCTGTAGACCCCTGAGGACCATTACACTCTACTTGATAAATGTTGGTTGAATAAGCAAATGATTAAGTTCTTCTCAGAGAACCCATCTCCCTGTGGCAGAATTTGGGACTTTCCCTTCCCCCAATCCCTTCCAGTTCATCAGTCAGTGACAAGAGGGAGTCCTCAATTTCATTTCAAGTTCTATGTGCCATGGCTGTGAGATGGCAGGGGCTGGGGCAGAGATGGGGAAGAATCTGGAAGACCCAGGACCAGGATGGGGGAAAAGGCATCATTCAGAAATCTATGAAGGTAAACCTGTGGGAGCCTGACTTTGGGCATCTTCAGTCAATGTGACCTTTAGAAACACTTATCAACCCACTGGCCCCAGTCCTACCACCCTATGAATAAAATAATCCTTTGAAAGCCACAGGGATTAAAGGGTACCACCTCTTTCTTCCTAACCCCATTTCTCCTGATGAAGACAAAAGACTTCGGAGGTTTTCCAAGAAAAGATCCTACTGCATGCAAAAAGGTATGGGCATCGCAGGCATTTATTTCTAGAACTCTTCCGATTGCCCCTTAGTATTTCCTCACGTTTATTTCCCCCTCCTCCACAGAGTGGGGACGGCTAACTCTGATTAGTGAGAGCCTAACATTCGCAGGATTATTCTTTTACTGGGGTGTGTGTGCACTGGGCAGATCGCTGCCTGTGCCTGGCACGGGCTCTTGCTCTCTCGGAACTATGGGGAGTGAGCTTTCCTCCTATGTTCTCTGTTCCCTTGAGATAAATGCCCTGAAAGAGGCTTGCCATCTCTGCTGTCTTTCTCTCTCACTCTCCGGTAACCATGTGTGAGGCTTGGAGTTCTTTCCGCAGGCTGGCCTTGTATCACTGGAGTCTGTTTGTGCTGACCCAGCTCTCCCCGTGGGTCTTATTTTGAAATGAAAATAAAAAGTTTTCATTAGGCTTTAGTTCTAAGCTACTTTCTCGAACATACTTTATCAGGAGCCTTGCAGTGGGAGGACAATTGGGCACCTGATTAGCCATTAGCAAAGCTAATATCTTGTCACATTTAGCTAGTGATCCTTGTGTGTATTCTCTATTTTTGGTGACATGAAGGGAAGGAGGAATGATGAGTCTTAAGCCCAAAGCCAGATTGTAATCTCCAAAACCAGATTTTAAGGGATTCTCCCTAAGTCACACTGTATCTTTTCTTACTTCGATGCTGTACAGAGACAAAGATACCAAGAGGATGATACCTTCTGGCACACAAAAGTGGCCTGGAACCTTGGAGCAAGAACAAGGTGAGGCTCATTATGACAAAAGATTACCAAAAAAATAAAATAAAATAAACTGCACTTAGGCTACGGGGATGATGTTGAAACAGGAGGAATAGCAACGATTTGTTGGGAAATATTTCACTCACTATCCACATCGTTACCTCCTGTGATTAATTCCCGGGAGCTATTTATTTATTTTTTTTTATTTTTATTATTTTTTTATTTTTTTTAATGTTTTTTATTTATTTCTAGGAGAGAGAGAGAGAGAGACAGCGCGAGCAGGAGAGGGTCAGAGAGAGAAGGAGTCACAGACTCCGAAACAGGCTCCAGGCTCTGAGCTGGCAGTCAGCACAGAGCCCGACGTGGGGCTCGAACCCACGAACCGGGAGATCATGACCTAAGCGAAAGTCGGACGCTTAACCGACTAAGCCACCCAGGCGCCCCCCGGGAGCTATTTATACATGAGGGGAACAGAGAGAGTTAGCAAACGTCAGAGGGAAATGTCATTTTCACCAAGAAAATAAAAACAGCCACAGTCACATAAATCAAAATCCTTAAGTCTAACCTCCCAGCGAACTAAGCCCACTACAACCTACCAAACTGAATACCAGCATTATCAGTGCTTTTAGAAAATCTAGTAATTTCAGGAATGTTTTGACTACACATTTTTAATGTCACTATATGGGAACAAATCCAGATATAAATGTATTCTCTAAGTCAACAAGATATCTATAATTTTGGTTTAAGAACTCGTCAATGATTTGGCAAAATTAATGTGGCCAGTGAAGTCATCCTGCAGAGAATGGAATTGGGAGTTTGATGAAAATGCTCTAACATCTAAATCTTATAAAGTCACAGTTTATCACAATAAATGCAAGAGATGTATTTTGAGTAAAGATTACTACACATGGTAATCAAGCTGAAGATATTTAGTGACTGTAGTTTCTCAAGTATCCCCAATCCAGAATGGGAAGGAAGAAAAGAAGGAAGAAAGGAAAGGAAGGAGGGAGGGGAGAAGAGAAAGAGGCAGATTTTGGACACTGATCACCTGCAGTTCCAATTACAATTTTGCCTGATACTAGTTGAATATGCTTAGGACTTGGCTTCCTCATCTTCAAAATGGGCTTCATCTTATCTATTTTATAAGATGGTTCCTAGGATTAAATGATGTGACAAAATACCTGTTGTATAATGGACATATAAAAAAGTTTCATTTCCTTTCTTTTTAACAGTACTCTCCATAAATATTCTACAAGACTACAAAATCCTTGATGAGTAGACCTTCTAACCAAATTTTGTGATTTGTATGAAGTAGTTATTCAATAAATACTTATTAAGTGCATTAAATATCTAGCTTAAGCCTAAGCTGATCCTACACGTTTAAGACATCTGAGGCACAGGCATGTTTTTCCAAGTGGTAAAGACCAAGTATAGAATTCTAGTTGCAGGAGAACTTCAAGAGTTTCCTAAGAGAAAACAGAGCAAAGATTTCTCCATGGAAACATGTACAAGGTCATGAGACCAACTTGGTATAAAATCTTTATTTTACTTGAAATTTTTGGGGGAAGGGGATGTCACTTTACACTTCCCCAGAGGAAAACTTCCCTGTTCCTCTAACCAAGGGATGTTTGGGTGGAAGCATTTAAGAAATAATGATCAAAGTCAGATATCATATACCAGATATTTAGGAATCAAACTGAGATTCATGATGCTTGGCTAGTGCTTAATTTTTGAATTAGTTGCCAAGTTTCAAAAATCAAAAAAGTTCACATAAAAGTCTAGATTTGGGCTCTACCAGAAAAATTGGATCTGATTAAATTTGGCCCATATCCTAGCATGGCAACAACTGGCTCAAGCTGAAGGATATTCCCTTTCAATAGAGAATGTGATTTCTAGCAAACTAGAGTGCCTCCCCCTCTCCCAGCCTGATTCAGTAATTTATCTACTCTCTTAGCCTTTGTGGGCCCTTGCAACTCTTAGCCCGTGGAGGGAGAATCAAGCAGATAAGCTTTGTTCCATTAGGAAGCTATAGATTTCTAAAGGAAACTTATGAATGATGTATGTTTACTTGAATGTGTCTCTGGGATCATCTTATCTTGCTCATATCACAGACTCATGGAGAGTCAGGGACTGAAACTAAAAACTAAATGAGTTGGTATCAATTCTGAATGTACCCGGGGGCACAAAGAGCTCTGAATGGAGACCCATGTATCAACATGGACCTTTAATTAAAGGGGAAGAAGCTATCTGCTACTGCTGCCTAGAACACAGCTTTTGCTTACAGAGGTTTCCAGAAGACTCCATAAGTTGTCCCACAAATTTGCAACAGTGCCTGAGCAGTTGCCCTTCAAGAGAGGATAGAACATGAAGAAACGGTGGCCAGAAAATACGCAGGTGCTTAAGAGAAGATGTCAGACCTACTTTTGGGAAAGACCTTGTACACACCAGCAGGTAGAACCTGTGTAAAAGTAGATAGAAGACCATCCCACACCTCCAGTGAATACACCTCCGAACTGCATCAGTGGTAGAGCCACAGAACTAGAGTCTCTGCTTAAACCAATGTGAGTGACAGCTAAGGAAATGCAGGATACAAAGAAATGAATGGTAATTTGCAGGCAAGCTAGTAGAGTTTAATATTATTTTTGGACCTCTCTGCACCATTACTTTTAAATAAAATGGAGAGGAATGAGTGTTAATACAAGTGTAGAATTACACTACAAGTTCTATTTGTATGTAGCCCTGCCATTCAGGCAAAAAAAGGTAATAATGACTCAGAGATCAGATTGGCTCACTGGAGCACAGCAGTAGCAAAGAAAAGCCCCAAATGATTTACACAGAAGAAAGAAAAGGAAGGCAAGATTGGCTTTTTTACATTCAGCTGCATTTCCTTCACTTAGTCTTACTAGCAGCTATTAAAAAATATTCTTTTCACCAAAATATTTAATTCATGAATTAATTCATGAGGGATAAATGAAGACATTTTTAATTTCTTGTGAAACTAAGAATGTGAATTATTACTTTTCATTTTTTAGGATATTCATCAAAATTACTTTGCAGAAGGCTTCCATATTTCAAATGCTCTATGATCTCCACTGTACCTTCCAGGCCTCAGCAATCCCTAGGCCCAGCCACCCCTGTCACCCAGAGGACATCCTACAGCACCAGATACATGTGCAGATACATGAGTGTTTGTTGTACAAGAGCTTATCCCAACAACAAACATATTAGTGTTTCATCCTCACTGAGTTTTTAAAGCATTTCAATTCATTTTATAGAAGCTACAGTTACACTATAGAAGACTAGCCCCTCCTTCCCCCCCCCCCAAAAAAAAAAACGCTTTAGGAACAAACAACTGGTTCTTCATAAAGCAATACTCCAATAAGAGTTGAAGCAGTGGTGCTAAGGGCAGTGGTCAGTATGATCCAGAGGGGGATTGGAGACTTTGGTTGGCGAGTGGATCAGGTTGAGACCTATTTGAGATAGGCTTTTCTGTGTGACCTCACCTAATAAACAGAATAAATGGTGATGAGATGACACAACAGCAGTTAGAATTCCATTTGCTAGTAATGCCCAGTGGCTAGAAATAGCTACAATGTAATGTCATCTTTTTTTAGTATTTGTTTTTTTTTTTTTTAATATTTTTAAATTTTTTTTTAATTTATTTCTAGAAGAGAGAGAGGGAGAGACAGCGTGAGCAGGGGAGGGTCAGAGAGAGAGGGAGTCACAGACTGAAACAGGCTCCAGGCTCTGAGCTGGCAGTCAGCACAGAGCCCGACGCGGGGCTCGAACCCACGAACCGCGAGATCATGACCTAAGCGAAAGTCGGACGCTCAACCGACTAAGCCACCCAGGCGCCCCCTTTTTTTAGTATTTGTTGAGTGTGAACCTGGGTGTGGAACATATGGAACTCTGAAAGCAGAGTCTTGGCTGTCCCTGAATTAACACATCTGGCCTGTTAACACCCAAAGTCTTAAGGCAGATCCGGTACAAAGCTATCTTGTATCACAAGCCATACACATGCAGTATGCTGGACTTGAGAGGAGGTTAGGAGCCTCTCTTCTGCCCTCTGCCCATCCCTCTCTCATCTCACCCATACTTGCTCTTCAGGTTTAAGAGCATTTGGCCACATGGCCAAGGGGCCGCTTAATCACCTCCAGGACACACCCCTCTTCTGGCCAGAAATAAGCCAAAGGAGCACTCACTATTAATGAATTGCATGCAGAGTCAACATTATCCTGGGCATATCTAATTTCATATTACAAAGTTCTGGGACCCTATGTTGACTGAATAAGACCTAACCAAGACCTCTGTATTTGGCAGATTGAAAGAGCTGGAGGAGATCTTTAAACCAGTGGAAATTTTCAAAGTAAGATGAGTAAGTCAATAAGTTTACAGAAATAAAAATAAAAGATCTATGCTTTGTTGTAAATAAGACTGACAGATGTGGCAATCCCTTTCCAGCACAGAATAAGTAGAAGCTCACCACGGCAACTTTGGAGAATCATCTATCTGCAATATATTTTTATTATTTAATACAAATCAGAGTTAATTTCTAGATGATCAGGGACGTCTTTTTCACAAGGACTAGAAATCATATTTCTATATAAAACAAAACCTATAAAATGATTATTAGGTTTTAATATGAACTTTGAATTCTTGAGGCATCTGTATTTCTCCATGATACTACTGCTGATAATAGCACTTACCCCTGACTAAACTTTTAAATTGTGAAGGCACTCTTCCGAGCCCTCCATAGACCTTCTTTTTTAATCCTCCTAACATCTGCTACTCACTTAGACATTATTCTCAGACTGATGAGGAAACTGAGGCTGAGAGAGGTTAAATAACTTCCCCAAATCACACAGTTAATGAATAGCAGAACCAGCTTTGTTCGACATGACACCAAAGCATATGTTTTTCCTTTGTGCTCTGCTGTTTCTGCACAGATATTCTCCAGGAACCATTGCAGGCATTTGTGGAATATTCTGAAGCATCCTGGGTATAGATGAAAGAGGAGCAAGTACCATAAAAATGTGGGGACAGTATAAGATGATTTGACTTTTAAGGCAGCAATGCTATGGTACAGCAAACTTTTCAATTCATATTTGTTAGTATTTCCATGTAATAGCTTTTATAACACTACTCTGTTGAGAAGGCAGATAAAAAGGGCCCCATTTTTGTGTATGTAGAGTAAAATAAAATGCCTTGGAGTTGAGTGGATATAACACAGAAGAGGCGTGCTGCACTATTAAACACTGGACTTGGTGATTAAACAAAATGAATCCTTTTTTTTTTTTTTTTCTCTGCCTTTATAAACTAGTGAGCAGACTGGTAACCTGATAAACCGGAAACCCCCACCCTTCATCCTTTCTCTTTTAAAGCAGGAAAAAAGAAGGAAAACAAACAGTCTTTATAAATAAATTAAAATTCTAACTAAAAAGCTAATTATAAGTGTATTTGTTTTGTTGGAGGTAAGGCACATCTATTATCATAAAGATAATTAACTCAGTCTGACAGATCTAATAAAAGAACAAGTTTAGCACTGGCTTAGCCGGAAGCCGAAGGCAAGCAATTTTTATAATTACTAGTTATTGTAACTGGGCTCAGAGAAAATGGTCTGTGATATTTAAACAGTAATGTTAATTTGCATTTAGACCTGCCCTTTTTTTTTCCCCGATGAAAGAATAAGTAAAAGACTGGATTAAGTACAAGAACCTCAATAACTAAAGTATTTTTAAATATATAAAAGCATTGAGAATGAAACCCTCTTCATCTCTAAACTCAAAAATCTCTCTGAACAGACAATGAATATGCTTACAAGGTAAATGTTTTCACAATTAGCAAACAATTAAATAAATTAGTCTAACTTTCTAATGCAGAAGAGGGATCTTTCCAATCTCCAAAGATGGGGCAAAGCCATTGTGCTGTGACCCTGTTTCATTCTCTGCATTTATGGATATGAGTGGTCATGCCTCCCATTGGCTAGCTCTTGAAGTGAGGACATTAAAAAATAATAATTATGTAAAGAGCATTGTAAATAGGCCAGGGAGAATACCGACTTTGTAAGCAATTACTTGCAGTGTTCAATGAGAAAATAAAAGGACAGGTAGCATGCTACGGAGATGAATGATTTCCACTGTTAACAGGCAGCTGCCCTTAACCAAAGATTGTCTCAACATTTCACACCGGACTCCTTCCTGGAGCAAAACAAATAACCTTTTTAAGAGTGGAAGTTACTCTTTAACTGCTCCTATAATAAAGGCTGTAGAAATAAGTAATAACCAGTGTCAGAAAATAAGTTCATAACACTAAGAAAAGCACTTTAAGGTAAAATACCTGTTAGTCAAGGACACATTTTATTATGTTCTACAAATATGGTGATAGAATCAGCCCATTACATTTGGTAAATATCTTGTATAATTTCTCCACAGAATGCCCTGTCCGTGCTTCTGTTAATATTTAACCCATCAGCTTAGCTAGTTGTATGACCAATACTTTTTTTTTTTCAAAGAATGTTGACAAATTATACGGTAAATGGTCTTTTTCTCTGGATTCTCTGGGGATGAGTGGTTTCTGGTTTATTTCTTCACATTCTCCTTGACTTTCCTTCATTTAAAACACTTCTTTTTTCTTCAGTTTTCTGAGATGTTATAATTGGGAAACCAAGGTTGACCTATTTTTTTTTCACCTTTGCACATAGGAATTCTACTCTTTAATGAGGGCAAAAGAGTAAAAAGGCAATCCTGTAAAGGAGGACACCTCTGTTCCAACATTGGCATAGGAATATTCTCCTCCATCTGCATTTCCGTGGATTTCTCCAGTGGTTCCTACTTTTAACACCTACACCTCTAACCTGATATATTTACTATATTGTATTCTGATGACATGTCTTCATCATGCACTTTCAACTAGTACTTATTGATGTGACAGACTTGGAGATAGATGCCCAATAAAAGGTAAAAAGAGGAAAAGAAAAGGTGAGATAAAGTTTCGCAAGGTGCTCTAGTCTATGGTCTGAAACCAACATAGAATCAGGGACTCAGAGTACAATGTGGGAAGTGAAATTCGCCGTAAGAATATGTAGCTA
Source organism: Crocuta crocuta (assembly GCF_008692635.1). Taxonomy (NCBI): domain Eukaryota; kingdom Metazoa; phylum Chordata; class Mammalia; order Carnivora; family Hyaenidae; genus Crocuta; species Crocuta crocuta. The sequence continues at coordinate 18,176,680 of NW_027551568.1, read as the reverse complement.
TGGAGAAAGTGGACATCTAAACAAAATTTACAAACAGAAAGCTGATCTAGTTGAAAGAATTCTAAGAGCTAAATGGAGCCAAGATATTCCTGGAGGATGAACCCATGGATGGGGAGGGACATGCTAGATACACTTGTAAAGTCCATGAGGCAAGAGAGAATGGAATTATTCATAGAATCTTGCCAATGTCTATTTATTCTTCAAGATTTAGCCCTGTCCAACTCTATTTGACTCATATTAACATTAGACAGGTAACCTGAGATATTTTATGCATTTCTATGCTTCTCTACCTTTTTTTCTTTTGATTCTAAGTGCTTAAAAATCAAGGACCATACCCATTTTTCGGTTGCAAAACAAAACTCTACAAACACCAACAAGCTGCTGAATGCCTGGTACTGAGATATTCGGGTAATAGAAATTTAAAACATTGAAACGTTCCATACCACAGAGAGGGTACTTCTTCAGGCAACCAAGTCATATTTTCATCAGCCTCCACACTGCCCTGGTGTGGTAGTTTTAAAGCATCAGAAATGAAGACTTAAGCTTTTGTGGTAGTAAGGTTGTAGTGTTCAAACTCGGGTTTTCAAGTAATTTCCCTTTATCCAGATGTCTGTGCAGTGGACAAACTCAAACTGATTCTACATTTTTTCAAGGTCCCATTCCAGGTCATTGCTGAGAATGTACCAGTGGCAATGGAGCTTGAAAGATGGGGAAAAAACTGACAGAATGGGTCTCCAACCTTTCTCCACATATGGGTGGGCAGAGCACATGCTTCATTTCTTATGATTGCCAGGGTCACTGTATAAAGGCAGGGGTCATCTGCCTGCAATTGAAACCAAATTGACTATTATTTATACAGTCCCAGGTAGGAGTACGTAGCTTTGTGGGGTAGGGGAAAGTTGTTCAGAGATGAAGGTGGAAAATCAACACTAAATGTCCGCATCCTTATCTTGCAAGGACAGCGTAATAAAGAACAAATGAAATAACAAGACATGGAGTAGGTAGGAAGTCTCAGTTAGCTGAACATGTCACTGAAGAGAAGCAGCCTGGGTCCTTCATTTTGCAAAATGTGAAGACAGTATTGTCCATATAATGGACCCTCAGATTGCTTCAGGACAGGGTGTGGCTCTTGGAGGAGAGCTTGTCTCATTACTTGAGAGAGAAGGATCAGCAAGGACAGAAGATAAAAGGCTCAGATAGGCAGAAGAGAAAAGAGATAAATTGCACACAGTTTCTGACTTTGAAAGATTATGCTTTTTTTCCTTTTTACTCTCACTTTCTCTTTCTCTCTCTCCCTCTCTTCTCTCTCTCTCTCTCTGTGTGTCTCTCTCTCGTCATTGACCCCACAATGTAACAATTGGATGAGACCTTAAACATCGAATCGGGAAAATAACAGTATGACTTAAAATCAGTTATCTTCTCTCATAATTTCCTCTTAGAAATTCATTTGTGAGCATAGTGGCTGAGAGGAGGAATCTGGAAGGGCATGAGCCTCACTGAAATTTTACTGAAGCCAGTTCATCCTCATTTTCACTGCAGTATAATTGGCGAGACTCTCAGGAAAGAGGTTTGATTGTTTTAACTGTGATTCATTAGTGGAATCAGTCACAAGAGGTGGGGCAGCACTGCCTACTTTAAGTGTTATACAAAGGCTGTGCATTTTTATTATTATCCATAATTTTTCACACAACAGGCCTGTTACACAAAGCTGCTCAGAATTAGTGTGCAATTTCTCCTCGGCTTCTAAGGCAGGTCAACTTGTGGGTCTTAAAAGATTGACTATGGCCCTTTAAAAACACTCTGTGTTATGGTGCATAATTAATCACAGCAACAGAAGCAAAATATATTGTTTCCTTGCTGAGAATAGCATGTTTTCTTTGCTTATGAATTGATCCCTTAAACATTCCTCATGGGAATATATTTTTCCCTTCTAATACAAACCGGCTTTAAACTACTGATGTGCTAATCTATTTATAGGACGTTCCAGCGTTCATTGATTTGTGGGACACATAGGTATTCATCTACTTTAGATGGAAAGCTGAAAGAAGGGACAATTAATTAAGTCATCTTGCAGTTATTTTTCAAAACTATAATACAGGCAGTGACGGGAAAACCCCCCAAGGCTTTAGAGTTTGAATTTGGTTTGAATAAGCATCTTGAACTTTTTGCAAATTGGGTAGATTTGAGGAAAAATAAAAATACTGTGCTTTGCACTAGGGAATGTGCACACTGTACCTCTCATCCAGCCTTCAGTCTGAGGGGCATGTGTGATGATGTGAATCTTGTTGCATGTCTGTGGGCATATGATCTCCCCCAAAGGACCACAAAGTCTTTAGAAAGAGATTGTCTCACGCATCACTCTTCACATCGTTCAGTGCTTGGTTCAGTACTTGCAACTTATCCATTCATTACATCTTCAGTAAAACACTGATTCATTTATTCACTTATTACCAAACACTAATTGAACATCTACTAAGTATCAATCATAGATTCAGAGAGCTCACAATTAGCAGAGACCCATCATTCTTCAGGGATAAGCAAATACTACTTGCCTTCTCTTCTGTTTTTTTTAAGCCAATGAGCTTTGAAAGGAAACTTTACCATAAATACATAATCTGCACCATGCCCCAGATGCTTTTGGAAGTAGGCAGGACATAAATATAAAACAAAGGAGAGTGTTCATAGAATTACCTATGATATATTCAACTTAACTATTTTACATTGAGCAACTATAAAGTGCAAAGGGCAAAGCTAAATCTGTTGGCAGCATATCTGTTAGGGACTTCAAAAAAGCAGCAAGAAAGGTCTTTCAAATATGCAGATTTAGTTATGTCCATTAACCAGGTTAGAAACTTTCAGTGAGGTCTCAAATCCTCAACATGGCTGATGTGGACTCCACATCCTAGACCTTTCTCTTTGGCTTCCAATCTTCATTTACCCATTGTCTCTCTATCCTCCAGGCATTCTGAGTGTATCCCAGTTCCCCGAGGTACCAAGTTCTCTCTCACCTCTGAACTTTCACATATGCTATTCATTTGCCTGGAACTTTGTCCTTTTCTAGTCTATCCCTTAGCTATTCCCGACCTAACCTTCAGGACTTCATTTAAACTTCTCTGTCTTTCTCTAAACCTTTCCTTATTTCTAGATCTGAGTTCATATGTTTGGAGGCCGGAACATCATTTGCTTCTTTCTCTTTCATTTCTTCTTAATGCCCAGTTCATATGAATTTTTGTTTAGGGTTTGCCTTCTCTGATAGCATGTGATTCCATGAAGGCAGAATCATGTCCCTAGCAAATAGGGTAGAACCTGGTACTCAATATGCAATGAGTAAATTTTTGTTGAATGAATGAATAGAGAATCGTCTACTCTATTGCCAAATTTCAACAGTATTCTATAACAAAACATATTTGACCTGACAAATTCATTTGAAAGTTTCTTTCATTTAAAAAATTCTTTAGAATTTCTCCGTGACTATTGTTATTGTTTTGAATGGAAATCATCTTTTTGCTGTAGACACAGTGAAATAATAAAAGAGAAATTTCTACTTAAGTGAAAAATAAACATTTTATATTATTTTGTTCATCAATGTAAAGTATGTCAAATATGAAGTTATTTCTAATCTCTCAACTGTCTCAGCACCATCTCAAAGAACCGAATAAAAAAATATTGTCTTGCCTTTACCAAATATCAGAAAAGATGAAGTTATTTGCTGTTACTACTTTCAGATAACAGTTGGCAGGTAGTTTAAAATATTAGTTGAGGTAAGAATGTGCTTTTTGCTTAAGTTGTCACAGTGGGAAGGGCAGAGAGATATACAATGGATTCAGTCCTAAAGACCTGTATTCAAACACTGTCTTTTTCACTTTCAAATTATGGGCAAATCATTTAAATTCTCAGTGCCTCTCTCTTTCTCATTAAAAAAAAATGGGAATAATATAAAGTATTTCAAAAGACTCACCCAACCAATTTTCATTTAACAATTACTCTAATTTTAGGTACTATTTCAGATTCTTGAACTAAATCAGATACAAATCAAATAAATAAAAACCCCGCCACTTTATAGAATTTCTATTTTAGGGACTGTTCAGGAAAGTACTTTCTAAATGGTAAAATACTACACAAATGCCAGTGCTTTTTGTTTCATTGTTTTTGTTTTGTCTTGTTTTGTTTTTCACCAACTTTGTTAACTTTCCTGATTCTTGTGACCTTGATATTTTCGTTCTATGCATAAAGAAATTATACTTGGGATGTTTAATGATAACATTGCCTTGATGCCAAACAATTTCTCTGAAAGAGTCAAAGACGCAGAAAACCTGAGATGAGCCACATTTAGTTGGCGTATTATTTGTGGAAAATTCAGAGTAGATTAATGTTAGCACAAAATACAAGTGGTATGCTTTTACTTGTTAAGTTCTCAGTCCATGTCCGCTGCGATGACTTCTGTCTCCACTCATTCAAATATTCTCTAAGTTTGAAATTCTGTAAATTCATGGCAGAATCATAAGAAAGAAAGTTATATAGCATAATAAATTAAGAAAGCCAAGTCAAATCTGGAGCACCCTATTTTTATTTTCAGAAATGTAAGGTATTTTGGAAAGCAATGCATTATATTATAAAAGAAAAGGGGCTCTTGACCCTTCCTAGGTTCAAATCCTAACCTTGTTACAAGTTGTGCAAGTTATTTGCTTCCTCAGACCTCATTTTCTCCATTTGCAAAAAGAAGCTGGAAAATAGAGTAGGAAATGCCAGAAAAATTAGTTGTTTGTGTTATTGTTATTATTATTATTATTACTGATGGTCTTACAGTACACAAAGCATTCTCACTCTTAGGGTATGTGTGGTAATCAGAATATGCTATGAAATTCAGGAGTCTTAACAGGGCAAAGGATCCAGTCAGAGCCTATTGAATGGTCAGTCTCCCTACTTCATGTGAATTATTACCTATGGTTTTTATTAAATCAAACTTACAAAAAGGGCTCCCAGCTTCTGAGGGGTGGCTATAACCTATGCCAGCAGCAGATCATGATCAAGTGTAGATACTCCAAAAAGACATTTGAAAAACAGAAGTCTCAAAATGTCCCCAAATGAGCAATCATGGTTCAATATGGGACCTTAATAGTTAGCGTTATTTTTTTCCCCATAGTTTAGACTGTTATTTCTACATTCACAGGATTCAAAGGTTAGAGAGGATTGAGGGCAAAAAAAAGAAGAAAAGAGGAGAGAATAGAAATATTTTGTTCTTATAAAATTAGTTTTTATTATGAAAGCAATATGTACTCATTATAACTTGCAAAACAATGCAAAAATGTGTAAATAGAATAACCACTGTCTTCAACTTCTCACCAACTAGTCATCTTTCCTATTTCCCTAAGATGTGGCATTCCCTAAGGTGGGGTGTATTCTTCCACTCTTTTTTCTAAATTCATACAAAAGCATCTACACAGTTTTATATATGGGACTGTTCGTTGCCATTGCTTGTAATTTACATGAGGATCATTAGATAGATAGATAGACATTGATATAGATATTGATATAGATATTGATATAGATATAGACATAACACTGAAGTTTTCTTTTCTCTTAATATTCTTGTTGATGTCTGCCCACATCAGAAAATGTGGAATGCATCTAACTCACAATAAATGCAAAAATATTTCATAGTATGGGGTCTACCACAAGTAACACCTCTCCATTGATGAATTCGAACCCCTCTCTATTGAATTTGCAGGTTGTTTCCAGACTTTTATATTGCTATGTTACTGTTTTGCCAGTATACTATGGCAATGAAAATCCATGTTCATGAGTACATACTAATGATTGTATTCCTATGGCATAAATTCCTCAAAAAGAGATGCAGGGCCTATCTTTCTGGTTGTAAAAGATAACAGAAAATTATTCACCTCCAAAACCTGTAACAAGTCATGCTCCAGCCAGAAATATATGAGTGTGTTTGCCCATATGCTCATGAGTTTTGGCCAACCCAAAGGGTGAAATACAGCATCACACTGTTAATTTAATTTGCATTGTCCTGACTGCTAGAGAGTTTACCTTTTTTCCATAAGTTTCTTTTACCGTTTGTATATGATCTTTTCAAAACTTACCTAATTGGATACTCTGCATATTTTGAAGGTATTTTTAGAGATCATTTCAGACTTACATAAGAGTTGCAAAGATAGTACAGACAGTTGCTGTTCATGTACCCTTCACCCTGCTTCTGCTAACATCTTACATAGGCACTGAGCAGTTATCAAAACTAATGTTAGTGTAATACTATTAGCTAAAATAAGATCTTATTTGTATTTTGTCAGTTTTTCCACTAGTGTGGTTTTCTATTCAAGAATCCAACCCAAGGTTCCACATTGTATTTAGTTATCACATTCTTAGGCCTCTCTAGTCTGTGACAGTTCCAAAGTCTTTCCATAACCTTGGCACATTACAGAATATGGTCATTTATTTTGTACAGTGCCCCTCAATTTGGTTTTTTTATGAGAATTTTTCATTATTTAATTGAGATTTTGTATTTTGGGGAATAATATCAAAGAAGTGATATGGCCTTATAAGAGCATCATTTCAGTGGGTACACAGTGTTGATAGGTATTAGAGTCAATGTTACCATTGTTTATTTATTCATGTATCTGTTAGGATTTTTAAGTTACAATTTTTTCCTATGTAAGCACTAAATATTTTGAGGGAGTTAACTGGAGACAATGCAAGTATCCTACTTTTGCTACTAATTTTAGGAATCACTGAGAATAATGCCTGTATCAATTACTATTGTTGTGCTATAAGAGTAATTTTTCTTTCTCTCATTTCTTCAACATTTACTAATGGCAATTATTCTATAAAGAAGAGCTGTTTTTTCCCTTATCCATTTTTATTCATTTATTTATATCAGTATGGAATCTTCAATAATTATTTTATCCTTTTTCGTTTTAATCCAGTACTATCATTTATTTTGTTTTTCAAATTGTTCTAACTTTGGATACTGAGAGTTCTTTCAGGTCACCTCATATCCCTTTTGACATGTCCATCTATGTTTAAATACTCCAAGACACTATGCCTATCTTGTATTTTTTTTATTTTACCCCTATAATCCATCAGTATTCCAAGAACTCTGTTGTCGTTGTTTTTTTAATTGGAGAATGGCATTTAGAAACCAATACATGAGCAGTAGGTGTGCTCAGTGCTACTGGGTATATCATCACTTTTAGTCTCTTAGTAGATAGAACTAGAATATATGTGCATATATATTACCTCAGGCATACACACAAACATCATTTATTTCCAATCTGTATATATATTTACCAAAAAAGCATGCCCATAGTGATTTAGTTTATTCCAACCCAGTACCATAGAGCTCATTTCTCACTTTCTTAATTGTATTTTATTCTTCCAACTGTGAAAATGTTTCTCATTATCTACAATGTATTTGCTCAATTGTTCAACCCCAATTTATGAAAGTAGTTTCATACAGGTTTATCTATATCCTTCTAAGAGACAAATTTGCAAATGGAACTACAGTGCTTGTATACAATTATTTTTATCTTTAGCTCTATAGTATCCACTCAAAACTTTATTACCAGCATCCTTAGATGGGCTCTGTCCCACCAACCCCCCCCCCCACCATCCTTCAGTGTGATGATGTATTCATATGTAATACAACTAGATCTGCTTGTTTCCATCTGCATTTTATCTTTCCTCCACATCCTGGCTGATTATTTTTTAATTATATAGAATAAAATTCATTCTTGGTTGAAACAGCTTTATGGGCTTTGACAAAGGTATAATGCATACATCCAGCACCACACCTCCATAAGAAACAATTTTATCACTTTCAAAATTCCCTCATGATGGCCCTTTCTGTTTAGAAAATCATGTTATCTGTAAGAAAGACAGTTCTATATATCCTTTCCTCATCTGTATATTTTTTATTGTCTTATTGCATTAGCTAAGACTTTCATTACATTGCTGAATAGGAAGGGTGAAAGAGATGATCCTAGCAAAGTTCCTGCTCTTAGTGGGAAAACATCTGTATTCTCAAAATTAAGCAGGATGTTAGCTGTAGGTTTTTTCTAAGTATTCTTTACCAAGTTAAAAAAAAAAAAAGGGAGGGGGCTCCTCTATTCTTAGTTTGCTGAAAGTTTTCATCTTGAATAGATCCAGATCCTGTTGAATACTTATTTGTGGTGGATTACATTAATTTTCAATGTACCAGCCTTGTATACATAGAATAATCCCACTTGCTTGTAATGTATAGTTATTTTCATATACTGTTTTTGGAATCTATTTGATAATATTTTATTGGCATTTTTGAATCTATACTCATGAGATATTGATCTGTAGTTTCCACTTCTTATTATGTCTTTCTCAGATTATAGTATTAAGGCAATGCTGGTCTCATAGACCTAGGAACTAATCCCTCTGCTTGCCTAGTGGAAGAGGTTGTGAAGACCTGGTATAACGTCTTTCTAAAATACTGGTTGAACTCACCAGTAAGCCTACTTGATTTTGCCCATTCTGTTTTGGAAGGTTTTTAGTTATTGATTCAATAAGTTTAATACATACATGCCTGCTGGGAGCTGCACCATCCTCGCTGGATGACTGTCACAGAGAGAAAATGGCAGTGTTTGCACAGCTCCTGCCATGAGAAGCAAAACTGGTATCTCCTTCTGCTACTACTGGCTCATGTTGGAAATGAGGCTGCTGGTACTGACCAGGCCTCACAATATTCCAAATCAGCCAATATTCTGCATACAGATACCTCATATTCCTGCCTTTTCCAAAGAGATTTTAGATGAAAGCGTTGTGGATGATTGTCAAAAAGCTCTTCCTATGGGCCTTGCAGATCCAAGACTTAGATAATAAAGGGGGTTAAGGAAACAAGAGTTACAACTGAGCCTGGCCCTAAGACAAAGAGCCTAATTTAGAGTTAAGGAACAGATAAGGGCAGAACTTAAGTTAATACTTACACCTTTTCTAACTGGTGATGTATGGCAGTCCCTTTCCTAAGGCCTACTTTCCGCAAACACCCTCCCTTACACTGGCGGCTGGGATGTGGATAGATAAGAGTAGCTAAAACATAACCCAAAAACAAAGGCCGACATATTTAGGGCCTCCATGGTGTTTACACATTCAGCATCAGGTCAAAAAGGTTTCCACAAACAACTTATTAACCAGTTCAAAGACATTGGTCCTCTTGTGAGCCAGACAGAATGACTCCTAGTCTATCTATATACGACTTAATCTATGACTTAATCTTAGTGTTATTAACTTAGAACAAATATGTATGTTATCCTGTTTTTCACTAAGAACATCCTGTTATTTCCTTAGTTGTAAGATTTACTCAACCTCACTATGATTGGAGTAGTTCTGCAAGAATACTTCTGTAAAACCTGCTTCTGTACACTTTCCAAAGCATCTTATCACAGAGAACTATCCATTGTAAAAATTCCTTTTTCTGATGTCATGTTATCATTTGACCTATAAATAAAGACACCAAAACCGACAGGACAGAGATGCCTGTCTGATGATCAGAAAGAATCTCGGGGCTCTCTCACTCTCTCTCTCGCCGACACCGTCCATCCTTCAGGGACCCCTGGACCTGCTGGAGCCTGTCTCTGGCACATGCCTATTCAGATGACATATTTCTTCTTCTGTGAGTTTTGGTAGTTTTATCTTTAAGGAAATTGACCCATTTTATTTAATCATCTAAGTTATCAAGTTTGTGAGCACAAAGTTGTTTACAACATTCCTTTATTCTTCTTTTAATGTCCACTGGATCAGTAGTGGCAGCCCTTTTCATTTCTGATATTAGTAACTTGTACTATTTCTCTTTTTTTTCTCAGCTAACATAGCTAGAGGTTTATCAATCGTATCATCTATTCAAAGAACCAACTTTTGTTTTCATTGATTTTCTCTATCAATTTCCTGTTTTCAGTTTCATTGATTTCCACTCTGATTTTTATTATTTATTTTCTTCTGCTTACTTCGAACTTAATTTGATCTTTTTATTTCTTAATTTTTGCTCTGTTAATATGCTTGTACTTTCCTAAGGTGGAAGCTCATATAATTGATTTTAGATATTTCTTATTTTCTACTATACACATTCAAAGCTATAAATTCCCTTCTAACCCTTGCTTTTGCTGCATTCCATAAAACTTGGTAAGTTGTATATTGTTTTATTTTTAGTTTTAAATAATTTAAATTTGGGGCATGTGGGTGTTTCAGTTGGTTGTGTCCAATTCATGATATGGTCCTAAGATTGAGCCCTGAGTTAGGCTCCATGCTGAGTCTGAAGCCTACTTAAGATTCTCTCTCTCCACTCCCTCTGTCCTTTCCTGACTTGTCCTCTCAATAAGAAAGAAAGAAAGAAAGAAAGAAAGAAAGAAAGAAAGAAAGAAAGAAAGAAAGAAAGAAAGAAAGAAAGAAAGAAAGAAAGAAAGAAAGAAAGAAAAGAAAGAAAGAAAGAAAGAAAGAAAGAAAGAAAGAAAGAAAGAAAGAATATTTTAAAATTTCTTGTTATATTTCTTCTTTGACATATGTGTTATTTAGTCTCCAGGCATTTAGGTGCTTTACAGCTATCTTTATGTCATTGACTTTTTTGTTAAGGCCATTGTTTTCTGAGAGTATACTATGCATGATTTCCATTCTTTTAAATTTCTTAAGGTGGGTTTTATGACATAGAATATTGTATATCTTGGTGAATGTTTCATGTGAGCTTGAGTGTGTACTCTGCCCTGTTGAATAAAGTTTTCTATAACCATCAATTAGATCTAGTTGACTGATAGTGCTGTTCAGTTCAATCATGTCCTTACTGATTTTATGCGTGCCATATTTGTCACTTACCTGAAGAGGGATGTTGAAATCTCCAACTATAAGAGTTGATTTGTCTATTTCTCCTTGCATTTCTATCTTGTTTTTGTTTGTTTTGTTTTGTTTTGTTTCAGGTATTTTGGTGATCTCTTGTTAGGTGTATACATGTTAAGAATTGTTATGGCCTTAGCGTGCCTGGATGGCATAGTGCACTGAGTGTCTGACTTTGACTTAGGACATGACCTCACGGCTTGTGAGTTCAAGCCGCCTGCATCAGGTTTGCTGCTATCAGCACAGATCCTCTGTCTCCTCTCTCTCTGCCCTTTCCTTGCTCACTCTTTCTCTCAAAAAATGAATAATCATTTGAAAAAAAATCCCAGAATTGTTACGGCTTCCTTTTATCATGATGTAATGTCCCAATATATTCCTGGTAATTTTTCATGTTCTGAAGTTTGCTTTGTCTGAAATTAATATAGCTGCTCTAGCTTCTTTTGCCTAGTGGAAGCATAGTTTATTTTTCTCCATTTCTTTACCTGTAACTTATCTGTTTTTATGTTTAAAGTGGGTTTCTTATAGACAACAGATAGTTGGGTCTTGTTCTTTAATCCAGTCTGAAAATCTTTAACTTTTAGTTGGCATATTTATACCATTAATATTTAATGGATTAATATGTACTGCTTATTTTTATTGCTTTCTATTCTTTGCCTTTTGCTTTTCCTTTCCTTCCTTCTGTCCTCCTTCCTTCCTTCATTTCTTCTTTCTTTTCTCTTTCTTCTCCTCTCTTCCTCCCTTGTGTCTTCCACTCCTTTTCAGCCCTCTCTAGTATTAATTATTTTACATTATTCCACTTCCTCTGCTCTCTTATATCAGTCATACATATTATTTTATTTTTAAGTGGTTGCCATAGATTATACAATATATATTTGCAAAAAACCAAGTCCATTTTTAAATAACACTAACCCATTTCATAAGTTGTACAAATACCTTATAACAGAGTACCCAATTCCCCTCAACTGTTCCTTATAACACTGCAATCATTCATTTCCCCTTTCCATAAACTGTAATTATTAAGTAGATTACTGCTATTATTTTGACAAACTGTTATGTGTTACATCAACCTCAGAAAAAGAGAAATAAAAGGTTTTATTTTAACTTTATTCCTTTTATAATACTGTTTCTTTTTAAATCTAGACTTGATTTTCTGTCATGTATCATTTTTCATCTCCCTGAAGAATTCATTTTAGTTTTTTTTTTTTTTGAAAAGTCTTCTGGTGAAAAATTCTCACAACTTGTAGTTGTCTGAGAAAGTATTTCTCCTTTGGAAAGACAGTTTCAAAGGATAAAGAATTCTAGGCTGGTGGGGTGTTTGTTTTTGTTTTTGTTTTAATATTTTAATTACTTCACTCCACTCTTCTTGTTTGCTTCGTTTCTGAATAGACATTTTATTAATTCTTTTCTTTGCCTGTCACAGGATAAGTGGCTTTTTTGTCTGTCTTCTTTCAAGATTTTCTCTTTGTCTTTGATTTTTTTTTTCAGTTTTAATATTCCGAGGTATAGATTTGTGGGATTTTTGCTATTTATTCTGCTTGGTGTTCACTGAGATTCCTGGATACATGGTTTGGTGTCTGTCACTGACATTAATTTTAGAAAGTTATCAATCATTATTAATTCAAATCTTTCTTCTGTCTGATTCCTTCTTTCTTCTCCATCTCGTATTCTAACTGTATGTGTACTATTTTGTAATTGTCCTACAGTTTTTGGATATCCTGTTCTGTCTTTTTCATTCTTTTGTGTGTGTGTGTGTGTGTGTGTGTGTGTGTGTGTGTGTGTGTGTTTTCATTTTGGGAGTTGCTATTGACATATCTTCAGGCTCACGGGTTCTTTCTTTCTCTTGTCTAGTTTGTTAATAAAACCATCAAAGCCATTCTTCATCTCCTTTACAATATTTTTAATTTCTAGCTTTTTTTTAACACTTTATTAGAGTTTCCATCTCTCTGATTTCTTTATCAATCTGTTTTTTCCATGTTGTCCACTTTCTCCATGAGACTTCTTAGCATAGTAATCACAGTTGTTTTAAATTCTTGATTTGATGATTTCAAAACTACTGCCATATCTGGGACTGATTATAAGTCTTGCTCTTTCTCTTCAAACTGTGTTGTCCTTTGGTATGTTTGTAAATTTTTACTGAAAGTTAGACATGATATCCTGGGTAAAGGGATCTGCGGTAAGAAGGCCTTTAGTCTGAGTGTTTATGTTTATATGACTAGGAGAACATTACTGCTTTACCTGTAGTTGTCAGAGGCTAAAATTTCCTCTAATGTTCTTATTTTTGCTCTCCCAGTTGTCTTTATGTTTCTCTAAACAGCTCTTCTTAAATAATGTCTTCAGTATAAATTCTTTCCATTGTTACCCCTTGTTATGTATCAATATGGTGTTAAGGTTTGGATTGAGGGGAAGTATTCTAAAGTCCTGTGACTTGTTTTCAGTCTTTTAGTCAACCTGCACCCATGGCCTATAAATGCTTCTCAGTTCCTTCCAACTCTTGAGTGAGACAAAAAGTTTAGAGGAGGCTAAAACTGAGTATTTCCCTTCCTTCAGGTCAGTTAGGCTCTGATAAAATAATTTTCCTTAAGGGACAGTTTTACTAAGAAGAACAAAATGCCCTGAGCATATTTCAAAATGATGATTTTTCTGCTCCCAGTTCTCTGACCTTCACTGCAAATCTGGTAAGGCCCTTGAGGGTAAAACTCATGAAAGTGGAGGGGCATCCCTAACACTATATCTTCTAGATGTATTCAAATCTCAATTTATCCACACTGAAATTCCAATGATTCACTAAGAGTTTAAGCTTTTCTGATCCCAGAGCAGTTTCTCTCCTGGGCTTTTGCTCCAGTAAGCTGTAATTATCTGAAACCATCTATCTTTGATTTTCAAGACTCAGTTTGCCCTGTGGTCTTATCTCTCTGATGGATCTAAGAAAAGTTGTCAATTTTCAGTTTGTTGTATTTGTTGTAGTTGTTGTTGTTGTACAGACAGGAGATAAGACTTCCACACTCCTTACACGCCAGAAGAGAAACTTAGAGTCCCATCAACAGTTTGCTTTTAAATTTCAAATCTCTTTTGTTCACCATTAGAATATAAAAATACTTTGATTTTTATACTTTGACTTTGTTCTTATAACCATTTTTACCTCTAGGAGGTTTTTTTGTAGATTATTTAGGATTTGAAATGTAGAGAAGCATGATGTCTGAAATACTTCTATCTTTCAAATATGAGTGACTATTTTTTCTTTTGCCAGGATACAACATCCAGCACAGTGGGGAATATGAGCACATCTTTGACTTGTTCTCAAATTAGGGGGGAAATTTCAATTTGTCACCATTATTAAATATGAAGTAAGCTGCATTTTTCCTTTGGTTTTGGTTGTTTTGGTTTTTTATAGCTGTTCTCTATCAAGTTAAAATAACTCTCTTATCTTCCAAGTGTGATGGGATTTTTTTTAACTAGGAATAGCTACTGGATTTTGCCAAGTAATTTTCTTCAATGACTGAGATGATTAAATGATTTTTCTCTATTCATCAGTTAACATAATTGATTACATTGATTAATTTTTAAATTCTGAACAGCATTCTTGGGAAAAACCCCACTTTTTCATGCCAAATATTTTTTATATGCTCTAGATTCAGCTACTTAATATGTTTCTTGAGGGTTTATTTTATCTATATTCATAAGCAATATTGTTCTATATTTCTCTTTTTGTAATGTCTTTATTTGATTTTGGTAATAAACTTATGTTCACCTAGCCTCATAAAAGGTATAGGAAGTACTCTCATATTTTCTAGAATACATTTTACATATTTTTTTCTTAAATATTTGGTAAAAATCATAATAGAAAACATCTGGAACTTGCTTTTCCTTTTTGGAAAAGTTTTAACTATGAATTCAATTTAATTGATATATGATTAATGCATTATCTATTTTTCCTTGAGTTTTGGTAGTTTGTGACTTTCAAAGATTTGGTACATTACCCCTAAGTTACAAATTTACAGAAATAACGTATTCCTTTTGTTATTTTAATTTACTTTATAATTTTATTATAATGTCCTTATATAATATCTCTTATTAATATCTGTGGTGTCTATACTGTGAGTTGTTCATTTTGTTCCTTTAATTGTATTAATGTCTATGGGGTCTGTAGTGATACCCTTTCTTTCGATGTCTTCTCTCTTAATTCCTTCATCAGTCTGGCTAAAGGTATATTAATTGTTTATTTATTTTATCTAGTATTTTTGTTTATTTTATTTTATTTATTATTTATATTTATTTTTCATCATCTGCTTGCTTTGGGTTTAGTTTTTTCTTTAGTTTCTTTTTCTATTTAAAATTATTTGACACTTTTTTAGTTCTAAGAATTTAATGCACAGGCTTAACAGTAAACATTGCTGTTGATGCACTACACAAATTCAAATATGTTGTATTTTTTTAATTCAGTCTAAAAGATTCTTCAATATTTTTCAGACTTCTCGTTTGAATCATGAGTTTAAACATGAGTTGTTTAAATTCCAAGTACTTGGAGATCTTTTAGTCATCCTTTTGTTATTTATTTCTAGTTTCATTCCATTATGGTGAATGAACATAATTCACATTATTTCTAATATTCAGATTTGTCAGGATTTGTTTTATGGACCAGAATATGACCTATCTTAATGTATGGTCTAGATACATTTGAAAATTAAGTGTATTTTGAGGTTGTTAGGTGAAATCTTTTATAAAAGTCAAATAGGACTATTGGCTATAGGGTAATTTGGTTCTTCTATATCCTTATTATCTATTTTTGGATTTGTCTATTTTTCCTCTTAGTTCTATGTGTTTCATTATGTGCTTTAACACTCTGCTACTAAGTAATTACATACATGTTTAGAATTTTTATGTGTTTCTGGAGAATTGATTATGTCATTATATAGTGTTTCTCTTTATCTAGAATATTCCTTGTTCTGAAGTCTACTTCATCTGATACTAATCCAGTTACTTGCTTTTGATTAGTGTTTGCTTGATACATCTTTCTCCATCCTTTTATTTTAATGTACTTATATTTAAAATTGGTTTGAACAAATTCTCCTAAAATTTTCTAATGTTTTTACTGTTTTGTAGTTTATATTTATGCTAAAATCCTAAATATATTACTTCCCCCAAATGGTGTAAGAAATGGTCTTCTTTTGTTTTCTTTCAAATGGATAGCAAATTTCACCAGCACTATTAATTTAAAAAATCAGGGGTGCCTGGGTGGCTCAGTTGGTTAAGCATCAGACTTCAGCTCAGGTCATCTTCTCATGGCTTGGTTAGTTGGTTTGAGCCCCACATTGGGCTTTGTGCTGACAGCTCAGAGCCTGGAGCCTGCTTTAGATTCTGTCTCCCTCTCTTTCCACCCCTTCCCCACTCACATTCACTTTCTCTCTCTCTTCTCTATCTCAAAAATAAACATTAAAAATTTTTTAATTAAAAAATCATTCTTTTCCTCAATGAATTTAAGTGGTACTCTTCTTATATATTGATTATTCATAAATACTTAAAGCCATTTGGAGGTCTTTTACCTAGTTTCACTGATATATCTGATATCTTTTCCTAGACATTCTATCATTAAACTTTTTAAATGTCCCAGTAAATAATTCTACACCTTCTCTTTATAAGAAAATCCACTGTTTGAAAAGTCAATGACCAGAAAAATCTGACATCAGAATTTCTCACACTTCCATCCAAAATCATTTAGTTGTAAGATACATATCTTTCTTCAAAGCTGTGGTAATATGCTTACTTTTACCTGAACAGAAAGACTTTTGAAGAGAAAAATGTTGTCCTTAAAGGAAAAAAAAAAGCAGTTGTGTATGTAATAATTCTTCTAGTTTCTATTTCTTCTTTCAAATTACAGTTGTAAAGTCTGATTTTTATCTTGATCTAATTATTCAGGAACCAGGGTCATAATATGCATTCATACATAGTTAACTTTATTCAGTGATGGGCTATCCAATAAATCTTTTAAAACCATCTCTATTGTATTCAGTCAAGTTCTAGGCTCTCTGGAGATACAAAGTCATATATATACAACACATAATTATTTTGGTGTTTTTGCAATCTAGTTAGGTGATCTAACATAGACAGTGGCATTTATCAGTAATATAAGACAGTAAATGTCAAGTGTTCAATGAGTGATTTAATTTATAAGTGCTTGGGTAGGGAGGTGCTCAGAAGGAACTAATGGTTAAGGAGCCATGAACTTAAAACACATGCATTACAAATATGTTTAATTAATCCTTATAACTACTCTGTGAGTAAGAATTAATATTCCAAATATACTCTGGAAGAACTGGAGGCTAAGAAAGGCTGGTCTCATGGACTACAGCTGGGTCTTAGAGTACATCAACACTAAAGGTGAACATTAAGTTACCTTATTTGGAAATAGGGAGAATGCAAATATAATTAGTTAACATGTGTTCATACTGGAGTAGGATGGGCCCCTAATCCAATATGACTTGTGTCCTCACAGGAAGACAGCCATGGGAAGACAGAAAAAGAAGGACCTCCATGCGATGATAAAGCTATACATTGGAGTTATGCAGCTGCAAGTCAAGAAATGTCAAAAATTGCCAACAAACCACCAGAAACTAGAAAGAGATACAGAAGGATTAACCTACAGTTTTCAGACAGAGCATGGTCCTGATAATAATGTGATTTTTGGACCTCTAGACAAACCAGAACTGTGAGAAAACAAATTTCTGTTGTTAGTTGTTTTGAGCCACCCAATTTGTGGAACTTGGTCATGGCAGCTCTAAGAAACTAAAGTAGAAAGTTATGGACATATAAGAATAGCACAGTGGAGAGTGGGCTCTCCAGACCCTGCACTTCCAGAAGGCAAGTACAGGGGTGGAAATTGGGTAAGGAAAGTATTACTGTAGGTTACCAATATCAGGTCACTTGTTAGACCACAGCAGTAAATTCCAACTATAGAATATTCCAGGTAAGAAACTGTTCATGGGAAGGATGATGAAGAGGTAAAAATATGGACTCTGGTAAGGTGTCAATATAGCTACCAGCTGGTCCACTATTACCAAAAAGGAAGCTTTTTATATACTTGAGATAATAGGTACATGTATTACACAGTTTGTATGATGAGGCCAGACTGTAAAAATGGCCATATAAGCTGAAATCCTCAGTGGAAAATTATGATTGTTCTGTGACCTTTAAAAATTTTGTCAAAACATTAAAAAGTCTTTTACTGACTATTGTAGATATATAGGGAAATGAAAAAAAACACAGTAAAACTAATATCTATTTAGTATACTATAATTTTAAAAAATGTAAAAAGAGAGAATGGAAGTCTTTGTTTCTTTGTATTCAAGAATAATTTGAACAGTGCTTCCCTTCCTTTTGTCCTATAACTTAAAAATATGGGGTGAACATCTTTTCTATGTGTTGGCAAATTGCTATATAACTTTCTAAGCTTGGATCACCTTCTAAAATGTTATCTCTTGCACTTCCAATGTCATTAAATATCTTTGAAAGTTCCTTTAATGTAAAGTTTTTGCTGTCATTTCTTCCACTAGAATATGCCATTTTTTTTCATCTTAACTACTTTCTTCATGTATGTTGATAAATTCACCTTTGCTAATTTCCTCTGGATTCTTATCTAGTCTTTCAAATAGTGAGCATCTATATTCCATAGTCAGCAATTTTTCCATTATTCCATTTACATTTTATTGTAATTTCCCTTCTTCCACTGTTATCATTTTCAATTTCCCTACTGTACTTTTGTCTTTGTGGCCAATTCTCTCTTTTGATTATGCATTTTTTTAAAATGCCACATTGCTCTATTATAGGGAGACAAAGAGGCAAAACAACTACATGCTTTGCTGTCTGCAAGTAAAGCAACTAACAATCATACAATAATAATCATCAACAGATGTTTAAAGAATTGACATCATTGGTCATTATACACATCTGTTATTTATGCAGTGATTTCTGCACTAAAGAAGTAGCATGGAAGTTTGTACTTTATGCAATTACTCACGGTTAATATACCATGGTAACTGAAATTTGAACCATGTTACACGGGACTGACATTATTTAACTAAACAAGGTACCTGCAGTTTGTGCATATTGGAACCATCAAAGGACCGATTGTTTTTATATATACAATTTTTCATGAGGGTTGATGACTTCTGAAGAAGGGAATTAGATGAGAAGGGGAAGTAAATGCATAGGGCAGTAGTTCTTAAAGTATAGTCAGCAAACCAGAAGCATTGACACTGTCAGGAAATTTGTTAGAAATGCAAATCTTAGGTCCCACCCCAGACTGAGGAAACCAGAAACTCTGGGAATGGGGCCTAGTCATCAATGTTTTAATAAGGTCTCTAAGTAAATGGGGTAAACCCCTTACTTTAAAGGTGACATGAATTGGCAGAAGGATTTCTTTGAGGTTCTAGGAGTCAGCATTGCCTCTAGAGATGGCTGCTATGTGCATAGTTTCTTTCAGTTTTACACTACTTAAAAATACACATTTATGGGAGAAACTAGCATAACTACCTCAAATCTATGCTGTTTAGGCCATGAAAGATTGTGGTTAATCGGGGACATTATCTGAAAGGCCACAACAGTCCCAGTCCCAGTAGCTGGTAGAGAAAAATCTTAAATTCAGGTCATTTTGCTTTGAAACTTCATGCACTTTAACTTCTATCACACTATTTATTCATGGTTAATCAAGACTTTATTCATGGGTTCACATTCAAATTTCACCGTTTAATCTGTATGTGGTTTTAGAGATAATAATACCTACTTCAAGAGCTTTTTGGAAGGATTAAAAGAGATAGATAAGGTAGGTAAAGTTCCTAATCTGATCAATTTATACTTTATGGGGACTAAATTCCATACCTAAATTCTTATACGGATCCCAATCTCCCATTTCTTGTTACCAATTTTATAGTAATATTACACCTATAAATATTATACCTTAATAATTTAAGATGGCATGGATCTTTGTTTTGTCACTGATATATTCTAAGGTCCTGAAATTGTGCCAAAAATATAGTAGACTCTTAATTAAAATTTGTTGAATGAATTAATAACTCCTCCCACAAGTCCTAATTCAAAATCCTCATTCTTAGAGACTTTTCAAAGCATTTGAATGGTTATGTGAGAATATTTTCATGGGGGTGTGATAATGCCTAAATTCTGTCTCAATCAGCAGCATTCTTAATGAAGAAGATGGTCACCTAAATAAGTAGAAGATCTCAGCATTAAATATTATGGGATAAAGATAGCATCTTCAGGGGGAAATGTAAATCATATTCAAGAAAGGAAGCAAAGGCTATAACTAGAAAAGTGCCGGGGTGAACACATCAAAAGGTCAGAAGTTAGAAGAATCAAGTGCAAATTAGGGAGTGGAGAGTGAGATGGATCCAGGCAAGTGGTACAGGAATAACACTATAAAAATTTGATGTCCTATGGTGCTCTCTGCATGGTGCTAAGACTTGCAGGATTGAAAATTTTTTCTTGCATGCATTTTAAATGCTTTGATTTGTACTTAATGACAGGGAACTTGTATATGCCACTCAGTAAAGATGGATTTGTCCGAGGCCCTGCTAAATCAATGCATATTCACTGAAATCTCTTGTCATTGTTCTGTCAGAGAAAGCTCTGCATCCATTCTGCCACATGGAGATCTGGCTAGTCTGTATCGTGTTTGTAACCAGCTGGGACTTTTACTGGCTTCATTATGCCATTTATTTTATCAGTAGACAGTTTTCCTCTAGTCTTTGTTTTCCTTTGTGGAAGTTATGCTCCTTTTGTTTGTGTTATAATAGAGAACAAGCCATTTCCTTTTGAACATTAACAAGCCCATCAGTCATGCACTTTGACTTATAATTTTGAGTGCCTTTCAGCACTTTTAGGACCAAGAAAAGATGACATTATTCTGAGCCACAACATTATGGGGGCAAGAAATTCCCTCAAGAGGTCATATAATCTAATCCTCTGACTCCAATTGAACATTAGCTTTTGAAGAGCTCATCACTTATAGATAAAATCTTCCTCTTTGCTTTATATTCACATGACATTGAAGGAGACTACATTTTCTGTGAGCCTAGAGGAAGACAAAATGGCTTTCTCCAAGCCAAGGAATCTCACTACTCTCATTTACCAAGATATACAACCTGGAAAAGAAATCTGTAAACGGATCATCAGTTCTGACCACATCTAATAGTTAAAAGGCTAGGTTGGTATATTTGTTTCCTCTTGGCGCATCACAAATTACCACAAAGTGAGCTTAAAGCAACACAGATTATTATCTCACCATTTCCATGAGTCAGGAGTCCAGGAACCTGGGTACTTTTCTGAGTTTCATCTTATTGAAATCCAGAGGCCAACTGAAGCTGTGATTTCATCTGCAGCTCAGGATTCTCTTCAGGCCACTGGTGGTTGAATATTTTCAGCTGGAGGACTGAGATTCCCATTTCCTTGCTGGCTGTCACCTCTGGGCTCTGAAACCTGCTCACCATTCCCAGTCATGTGATCATCTCTACAATACTGCAGATTGGTTTCTCAAAGCCCAAAGGAAAATATCTGCTCCCTTAAGGAGCATCTGATCTCTGAAGGACACATCTTAATAGGTCAGACCTACTCACAACAATCTCCCCTTGACCAACCCAAAGTCAACTGATCAGAGACCTTAGTTACATCTGCAAAACCCATTCAGCTTTGCCTAATCACAGGAGTGATATTCCCTTATATTTTCACATTATATAGGGCATGCTAGGGCAAGAATCTTGGGAACCAATTTAGAATTCAGCCTATCACAACTGAAGACATGGTAATCCATGATGTTAGTTTTTGATCCTCACAAATCAACCTCAAACTTAGAGACTTAATAGTAATTGATTATTCACTTATGATTCTATGAGTTGGCAGCCTGGACTAGGCTCAGCTGGGCAGCTCTAGTCAGCTCAGCTGGATTTCCTCATATAACTGAAGGATTGACTGGAGACTCACCGCTCCTGGATGATCTCACATTTCTGGTGACTGGCCACAAAACTACCCTTCTTCAAAATCTAGAAGACTGTATCAGTCTTCTTCACAAAGTAACTGGGTTTCAAAAGCAGCAAGAGGAATGAAAAGCATTCCTTTCAATGCTTGGCTTCTATCAAGTTTCCTAATGTCCTTTTGGTCAAAGCAACTAACATGTCCAACCCAAGATTCGAGAAGTAGAGAAATCTATTCCTAACAGTAGAAGCTGAAAAATATTGTAGCCACTTTTTAAATCTGCCACACCCATTAGAAATTTAAAGTCAAGCAAGGGATAATGAAGGCCACTGAGAACAGCACTACCATGACACACAAATACTCTACTTCTAAAGAGCAAATAATGATTCTAAAATTCATTTGAAAAAAGAACTCTTAGAGTTCATCTCTTGAAATTAAACCATTTCTTTTGAAACGGGAATTTTGTCATATTTCTTTCAATTTCTATTTTTCCTCAGGTTTCTTTTTTTAAGTAGCTTTTCTAGTTGAAAATACAATATTGAAAGATATGAACCACTATTTCTCTATTACCTCATGAAAGATTTTGTAACTACATGCACTCTTACAACCCATTCTTATTTCAGCTTCATTAAAAATTAGGATGTACAATTAGAATATGTAATTTGACTCAATTATATTCAAAAACCAACCAGACTTGGACCTTGTCTCTGACATTGAAGCCCTCAGTATTCAAGGAAAATTACAAATGACTCAGCACATTTAATGATAATGCAGGCAGCTCTCTTCTTTCTGATCAAAGACTACAAGAACAAATTAAAATCGAGCAAAAGAAAAGATTACAGAAGAAGGAAATATTTATTTGGCTTCATCTTGTCAATAAAAATAAACCAATGAAAAGAAAATCCCAAGAGCGGTTTCTGAGAAAGTAGTAGGACAAAGAGAATGCTGATTTAGCCTAAAAAGAGGCACTATGACATAGGATTGTGGAAAGATATGTTTAAGATGAGAATATGGGCATGAAAGAGTAGGGGAGAAAAATCAGAGGAGAGGGGCTGGACAGCATCTCTGTAATAAAAGCAAATACCTAATTTATGTGTAGTTAAGGCATTTAAATATTATCCACATTATTATACTTAGATTTTAAAAAAAACAGGTAAGCATGGGAAGTACATTATATAGGTTCACCTTCCCTTAATACTACCACCAGAATTACATTTTTAAACAAAATCATGTTTGTATCCCTTACCTGCTTTAAAGCAAAACAAAAACACTAATGGTTTTTCATTATCCCTAGAATAAAGCCCAAACGCCCTAGCCTTTAAAACAACCTGGCCACAACTTAATAGATACAATTAGCAACCAGCAGAGCTATACCTCACGTACCTAACAGGAGTGTTTTAAATCTCTGTGTTTTTGCTTTATTTTTTTTCCTGTCTACCTGGAGAATTCATTAATGTAGTCTTGGGCAATTTCTCAAGGAATAGTAAGAGTTTTTTCCCCCATCCTGTGTGTTTCATGAATTATTATTAATTAGTTTAATGGCATTTACCCCTGTGCACAGTAAATATTTGTTTATTAATCTGTCCTCCCTAGATTGTGGATGACTCTAGGACAGTCTGCACGTGGTCCACTGCAAAGGTTGTAACACAGAGCCTGAAATGTAGCAGGTGCTCATTTTGTGAGAATGCACAAATCAATCAAGGAATAAATAAATGGAATTTTTGATGAGGTAGAAGGGAATCAGAACACAACTTTTCCAGTCCTCAAAAGTACTAACTGATTACCTGTGGTCCATGTACTCCCTTAGGAATTGACTTTACATGTCACCTGTCATTTTTTAAAAGGGGGTAGAATAATACCAGCTGTTAAAGTCAGTCAAATATTGCTCTGGAGACTCTCTAATCAGTAGTTTGGGGTTAGATACTAAGGTGTCTTTTTATTTCACTGAAGTAGAAATTACCCATATACTCTGGATTGCCTGACTAAATTCAGCTTATTCTTGTTGTCCTGGAGTAATTATTATTTGGGCACCTTTTCACTGCCAATGGTATTATTCTTTGGATAATAAATTATGTGATCATACTGAAGCTACTGTCATTTCGTATTAGACTTGTGTGTCTAATACATGACAATATTTTGAGAGTATAGACTAGACTGAATTTGGAACCACAATATCAAAGAATTATGAGATTTGGATTCTACTTGAAGACCTGCCACTAATTTTGGAATCCACTTAACATTGAATTTACTTCAGCTACATTATCTAGAAAATGAAATAGAGGAAGGAGGGAAAACAGTATAATATCATTTAAGATTAAAAAAAAAGTAAGTCAAACTCTTGGTTGTACAAAGTTAGAAGAAAGAGA
This sequence comes from Crocuta crocuta, assembly GCF_008692635.1. Lineage (NCBI taxonomy): Eukaryota > Metazoa > Chordata > Mammalia > Carnivora > Hyaenidae > Crocuta > Crocuta crocuta. The sequence goes on along the minus strand of NW_027551568.1, from coordinate 18,152,474 downwards.
CAGTGTAGAGAAACAAAATGTACAGAAAATCCTCAGATCTTATTGTCTTCATTCCTTTTTTTTTATGCTGTCTTGTTACTAAACTTTTTACAAGAGTTGCAAGCAAATAAAATGTTGACTAGTTTGTCTATCACATCTTTTCTCTCTAGTGGAGGTGCAAATGAGCAATAAAATGGTTACCTGGCTGATAATAGAAGGGAGATAGTGAAAAAGTAGAGGACCAAAGGAATCCATAAATAGGATAAGAGCCAGTGTAACTGAGTGGATTGCCAATGATACTGTATTCTTCAGAAGAGGAGGAGGAAAGTGATATATAAATATTATATCAAAAGGACCATGTGGGATTAACCCCATGAAAGCCAATCTGTAAAATATTAGCTTTCTTAGAAGTTAGTGATTTGATCAAGGCACAGTGGAAAAAAAAAAATCATAGCTCGAAGACCCCAGGTATTCTGTCTCCTACTCTTTACTATGCTGTATCTCACAAAATCCTGCAGGACTATGGGCTTACATCAATTTCTAATAAGACAGGCTTTATAAATTCAGCACTGTGATTAAGGTTATCTTCCAACATAAGTGTTACTACCCTTTGTACAATCTCACAGTGACTTCTTTGCTATTGTCCATGGGTTGTAATTTAAATACCTTAATACTAAATAAGAGAGGCACCTGGGTGGCTCAGTCAGTTAAGCATCCAACTTCATCCCAGATCATGATCTCACAGTTTGTGGGTTCGGCCCCCACCTTGGACTCTGGGCTGACAGCTCAGAGCCTGGAGCTTGCTTCAGATCTGTGTCTCATTCTCTCTCTGTCCCTCCCCCACTCATACTCTGTCTCCCAAAAATAAATAAACGTTAAAAACTGAAAAGAATAGGGGCGCCTGGGTGGCTCAGTCGGTTAAGCGTCCAACTTTGGCTCAGGTCATGATCTCACGGTTTGTGGGTTTGAGCCCCACGTCAGGCTTTGTGCTGACAGCCAGCTCAGAGCCTAGAGCCTGTCTTCAGATTCTGTGTCTCCCACTCTCTCTGACCCTCTCCTGCTCATGCTGTCTCTATCTCTCTCTCAAAGATAAATAAAACATTAAAATTTTTTAAAAACTAAAAAGAATAGTAAATAAGAACTCTTCTTAGTAATTAATACCTACCCTTCAAATATATTTTCTTTATCCCTTCACCTCACTATTCACCATGTTCTCAGCATGAATCCTATAATAAAGCTATATTGACAACTGACTATTTAGAACTCTGCAAATGCCCTTGACCCTACTGTGATGTTCAATGACCTTCCTCTTCTCATATTTCAAAGTTCAGTTGTGATATCATTGTCTGCTCCTTCTGTCTCTTCCACCTCAATTCACTACCATACATCACCTTGTTTAGGCTTGAGAGAAGTTTGGCAGTTCTCTTATTTCCTGAAACCCAGCACTCTCCATACTTCCATTGTCACACAACATACTCCCCCCACTCCTCCCATGTTGATGAATTTGAAGGACATGAACTATGGAATCAGAGAGGTGTTTTAAAACTTCTGTTAGTCTTAGTAGCCTCACCTAAAAAAAAATAGTGAAAATAATGTCAATCTTATAAAATTGTTCTGAGGATCAACTGAAATAATGCACAAAAATTGTTTACTGCTATGCCTAGAAGTCAATGAAAACAAGCAGTGTGGATAATTTTCTCACTAAACTATGCAATAAAAATCTCATTACTCAATTTTGTGTCTCTAGCACCATTCCATGGCACCTGTCTCAAGAATGAAAGATTTTAATTACTCATGTCATTCCTTCTTCTCTTTTGTGCCAAATCTAGAAGAACGGTTTAGAAAGCCTATGATTATTTTAAAAATCAATATCCAGAAACATGTGTTAAAAAAAAAATCTTTCAAGAATTGTGAACAAGTATGGTCAGCCTTAAAGAAAATACATGGAATTGGAGTCAAAATGAGGTGCTGGGTCTCATTCTGCCACTATTGCTTTAGGAATGTTCTTTCATCTTAAGCCTCCATTTCTTCATCTTTGGCATGAGATGTAAGCCTGAATAACATCTAATTGAGGTGTCTATATTTCTACAAACTATAATGAATAAATGTATTTGGAAAGATTCAGGCTTCAATAGAACTCTCACATTTGGAATCATGTTGACAAAATCACGGCTAACAGCTCCAACAGCTTCTAACATCCTCAGAAGCATTAAATTTGGTAATTCTATATAATTCCTCTAACCTATCTATTCCTCTAAATTTAAGATCATAAACAACTGGGTATGCTTATGAAAACATTGACTAATAAGAAATCATTGACTATGAAAGATGATAGCCCAGGATTAATTTCCCAGAAACTAATGAGTGAGTGAAAACAAAGATAATAATAAGAGTCTACCTAACATGGACTACCATGGTGATTACAATCCCACAAAATGCTTCCTACTGACAGACATCACATTAACTCTAATATTAAACAAATTATTGCCAGGGTTTCCAACCAGATGGTCAGCAATCATGAGCTCCTTGCTGAGCAGTTCTTGAAGGGGTGCCAACACAGTTGTGTGATTCTCGTGATCTTTCTGGATGTCAGCCATGTTGGATCCCATGTGACTTATGCCTTAGGGACAAACACTGGCCACAAATGGTCAAAGCACAGCCATTGAGCTGCAATATCACATGCCCAGCAAGTGCTCCTTGAGTTGAGGAATGGAGGTAAACACATCTAATTGTCCACACTTCATAATAAAAACCTACTTTTTTAGTTAGATTACTAAATGATTTAACGGAACATTTTTCAGGTATCATGATGTCCAGATATACTTCTGCAGAAATCTAGAGGAACAGACTGCTTTATATTCACCAAAGGATATACAACAAAAATACTCTATTTGAACTATTTGTACTTGGAAAGATATTTGAGTCTTTGCACTTGACATTGGTGGGAATCATCCCAGACTTTATTTACTTTTTTAAATGCTTTTCTTTATTTCTGAGAGAGAGAGAGACAGAGAGAGAGGCCACATGAGCAGGGGAAGTTCAGAGAGAGGGAGACACAGAATCTGAGACAGGCTCCAGGCTCTGAGCAAGCTGCCAGCACAGAACCCTACGCGGAACTCGAACCCACAAACCGTGGGATCATGACCTGGCCCGAAGTCGGTTGCTTAACCGACTGAGCCACCCAGGCGCCCCCATACCAGACTTTAAACAATCTTAGTATCTTAAACCATTTAATAGTTTCACTTTATTTATATCACTAACTTCCTTTCAGATAGTTTTGTGCTCTATGCCTCATTGTGTGTCAGGTCTGGAAAATTTTTATTCTTAATATTTGTAACTACTTGGAGAAGATGAGTGAAAAATGCCAAGGAAATGACTCTTGGAATTCTTCCAGCTCTCTTAGGTGCAAAGGGAGAACAAAAGAGTAAGGACAGCTTATGTTTTTATTTTTTCTATCTAGTGTTATATGACAGTTGACAAATCTGCAGCTTTCCTGAGACTCAGGAACATAACTTGGGGAAACCAGAGGACTTCTGGAGTCTCCACCAGCCCTGACATCTATAGTTCACACACAAAATAAACGGAAGTGATTTTAACTTTGGGAAACTTATTGAGATGGCATATCATTTGTTCACAAAACATAAAGATCCGTCTTCATGCTTCTGAGCTGTTGGGAGGTAGGAGGGTGAAGGAAGATGAGGATGTGTACATGGGGCTTTTGTTCTGTGATATGTAAATGAAACTAATCATGCTTATATCTGATTAAAATGTAATTAATTTTTGTAAAAGCATTGTAGATTATACAATAAAATAATAATAAATAAAAATAATAACTACCAAAGAGAATTAAACTGCTGAAATTTTACAGGTGTTTTTCTTTTTTTTATTGTTGAGACAGAGAGAGACAGAGCATGAGTGGGGAAGGGTCAGAGAGAGAGGGAGACACAGAATCTGAAAAAGGCTCCAGGCTCTGAGCTGTCAGAACAGAAACTGATGCGGGGCTCAAACCCACGAACCACGAGATCATGACCTGAGCGGAAGTCAGACACTTAACTGACTGAGCCACCCAGGCGCCCCTAAATAGTTGAAATTTTAAACCGGAATTCTCTAGTCTTTTTTATATTCCATCTTATACACATATATCTTCAAGACTCCCAATTTTTGTCTTTAACAAAATTGAGATATCTCTTTGCCATTTAAAATATGATTTTATTCTTTGGAATTCACATTGAACTTGTTCTATACTATTAAATATTTTTTAACAATAAAATGTAAATTGGTTTACTTTATGCCCTTATATGGATAAACAATAATATATGTATTCAATCACTTTATATTGTGAAGTTAATTTGTTCCCAACTTTTGCCACTACAAATAATGCTGAAATAAACATTTTGATAGATAAATACTTTTGTGAATGTCTCATTATTTTATATGTAAATTTCCCAAAATGAAATTACTAGGCCCAGTACCCAAATTGATTTTTAGACATCAAAACCTAAATAATTGGAATACTCTTGGAATATAATATTAGAATGATAAATTAAGAAACTTCTAGAGGTACAGAGCATTACAGAGACCATAGAAAAGATCTAACTCCCATCTCTAGATGGGAAAAATTGCTCCAGACTCAACAAATAATTTTCTCACTGAGTTATTGTTAGATCCTGAGGTTCGAGTAATAGTCTAAATCCTAATGTAGTGGCCTTATGTCCAAAAATATTGTCTTTTCCCTTCTCCCTAACAAAGAAGTCTCTTTCTCTTGTCTATATTTTCTTATTACTTTTTTAGTTAAACTGGAGAAGCCCACGAGAAACATAAGCATTGGCACTGTCCTTCCAAGGAGGTATGCAGTGGAGGAAGTTAGTACACTACTGTAACTGAAGCTGTGTACCAGCATGGGACTGAAGCAGACCCAGACTGAGCACTCCTTACTTGCTTTCTGAAGACACAGCTACTGGAGTGAGACAGTCCTTTCCTCCCCCTGAAGCTATTTTATCAGTTTCCACTCCTGATGCCCTGTGGATGCAGGGGAATTGTTAGCATAAACCCTCCCATAAACAATTCAGTCAGCCGAAGTGCCCAAATTAAGCTTCTTAATTTAGTACTTTGATTTAAAAACCTTTTTCTCTCTGAGTTTCAAGTCAGTTATTTATAAAATTTTTCACTTATCTGACAGAGTCCAGCTCTTCCAAATAACTTTCTCCTCCCTCTGGGAAGCACTTAGGCAGGAGCTTGCCTCCTGGAGCAATAAAGAAAAACACCCCTAGGGATCTACGGACAAAGAGCTTCAGGAATTGCTAGAAATGAAGAAATTCCAAATGAGAGGACCCTCATTCATTATTCAACATATTAAGATTAGTAAACATCATAAAGCAAGGGCCATCCAGAAAAGTCACAATGCCTGATTTATTGAACACTTGTTATAGTATCACTGGCCCTGTTTGGAGACCTAGAATAAGAAGGTTTAAATATCAAATTCACAGATATTGCTCATTCACAGCTTCTATGTGAATCAGAGTCCATGAGATTAGAGCTAAAACTGACAGTAGAGATCATCTAGTTTTTCAATAAGGCCAGTATAGTAAGCAATTGGGCAGAGAAGTTCTGCATCTTCTGTATAGCAGCTCTATAGGAGATACTCAATACAACATGCCAAGGCTTGCCATACCCCAAATGCCCTTTTAGTTACTAATGAAAGAATAAACAATTTTCAGTATATCTGTGTTGAGCTTCAGTGCATTCTTATCTTCAGAAGGCTAGATCCTTTTAATATTGCCAAATTCTTCTTGATATTTTATAAATATTTTTAAAATATTGTATAACGTATATGTAATTTTTCTTTTTCTTTTGCTTCTTGGAAGCTGAGAGGTGAATATGAAATTCAGTTAACACCTAAACTTGTCTTTATGATCTGTATTTTTTTATGTTTACATGTTGTTGATTTTCTACTTATATTTTATTTGTATTGTAAGTGGCTTAAAATTCTTTATGAAATAACTAAAATGTATACTAAATTAACTTAAATGTCTGGCATTTCAGTTCAATGTAAAATGTTACTGCAGCATTAACCAAAAGCTTTGATAACTGAATTGTAAAGTAGGATGAAAAATAGAATGAAATCCTGTTTGAAGTGGCTTTGAATAAATTTTCTTAAATGCAGTTTTAAAAATATTCTAGATAGTGTACCTAAGGCATCACTATTAATCAGGATGCTTATATTAATTGCTTCACTCCTACATTTGGATAAATAGAGGTTTCTATATGACAAGATGAACCTGCTACGACAGTCATTATCAGCCTCTGGGTCCAATCATTTCACTGAATTCACAGGGTTGTCTTAAATGGAAAAAAAATTTATATCAAAGTGATCAAATACATGAGTGTAATTTTAATATCTATAAAGTACTCTTTCCATGTAAGATTAGTACTTTAAGCAAAATCAGTATAATGAGACAGTGTGTCTAAACATAATTATTTACTTTGTTGCTCATTATCAAGTTCATCATACGAGGATATTAATGATAATAATTAGCTATGAAGGTCATACTGGACCAATCATATCAGATGCACATTAAAAAATATCAGAATGAAACTCACCCAAGGAATCACACTGACATGGCTTGAAGTTAGAGAAAGCCTTTGGAAATGAAAGTCAAGAAATGTAAGCTATTATTCCAACTCTGCCTTTCCTATTTGATCTTGAGCAAATCACTTTCTTGTGTGAGCTTTTCTTCTTTTGCTCTGTGAAATTAAGGTATTGTAGAAGATGGTCATCCAAGAGGCATGTGGATGCTCTTAGGCTCCAAGATTTTACTCAAAGAGTTTATTAATCAGAAAAAAAAAAAGAAAAAGAAAACAGAGAAGACAGGGATCCCATTTTGATATTTACAAATGATTGGTAGTGGGACCATGAGTTTCCCAGAAGTGGAGAATGTAAATTTGAATAAAGACATGATGCAACTTTGAAGGCAAAGTGACCATGTCTCTGTCAATTCCTGAGTGACAGGCTCCACGGGTGGCTCTGCTGGCCCTGAGAAGACAAACTGTATTTCCAGTCAGCATGGAACAGACTGTAGGTCAGAACTGAGCCCCTTTAGCCACACTTGAATGACTGGATAGCAGCCTTGTCAGATGTGTCTGTGCTTCGTGTCGAGAACAGTGATAGACATATGCTGGCCATCTTTCCCATCTGTTAGCATTCTAGACATTCAGGAAGAATATCTGTAGATCGAGAATTTAGAAGTCAGTTACTGGATGTGCTCAGATTTTGACCGACAATTTTTCTGTTTGAATGCAAACTTTACTATTTGAATGTTAAAAGATGCCTGTGGTCCTCCCCTGTGCCCACCTCTTTCTACTTCAGAGCAAACAACTTAAAACTTTTTCCTTAGATTCAGTCTTGAAATTTGTGCTGATTGATATTGATGTCCTCATTTGTATCCCTGGTGTTGATAACAGAGAGAAGTTCTAGTCTCTTTGAAGTAAATGTGTTCAAAAGGACCCCTAATTATCTTCTCTTAGTTGGAAAGCTGTATCTTACTTTACCTCCTGACCAGTACAGACTTATATGTGAAAACGGATGAGACTTTAGCAGAAAACATAGCCTGTTCCCAAACCAGCATATACACAAACTTGGGAACAAAGGCAGAGAAAAAGAAAGCTATGATAAAATGTGGACAAATGCAACTTTATAAATAGGAATAAATAAATGGAAATGCAACTAACTCTCCAAAATTATAGAACTGTAGAGCTGACAGGAACTTCAGAGTCACTTTATCCAAATCCCTCAGTTAAGAAACAAGGAACCGGGGCTCAAGGTGATAAAAAAAAATGACCTGCTCATGGCCAACTAGCTACTTAGCGATAAAACAGAATTAGAATTCATTTCTGTATAATTTATTTATTCTATCTGAAATTATAAAATCATGAAGTCAAGGCTATGCCTTTATGTAATAATAAAAAAACAATAGTACTTTTAGGAAAAATTTATAAAAGTTACTCTTTTGGGAGGAAATATCTTGTGCTACTTACTATTAATGTTAGGGAGGTAAACTTTAAAAGCAAGTGCCAGGATGTTCCTTAAAGAACATATTTGAGGCACCTGGATGGCTCAGTCAACTCTTGATCTCAGGGTAGTGAGTTTAAGTCCCATATTGAGCTTAGAGCTTACTTAAAAAATATATATATATATACTTTTTCCCACTGAAATTATATAATGAGGAATTCACATAATTAAAAATTCTCTGGTACCCCAATGTTCATAGCAGCACTCTCCACAATAGCTAAAACATGGAAAGAGCCTAAGTGTCCATCAACAGATGAATGGATCAAGAAGATGTGGTTTATCTATACCATGGAATACTACATGGCAATGAGAAACAATGAAATCTGGCCATGTGTAGCAACATGGATGGAACTTGAGGGTGTTATGCTGAGCGAAATAAGTCAGGCAGAGAAGGACAAATATCATATGTTTGCACGTATAGGAGGATTAGGAGGAACTTGACGGAGGAACAAGGGGGAGAAGAAGGGCGGAAATGGTGGGGGAAAGGGAGAGAGGCAAACCATGAGAGACTCTTGAATGCTGACAAAAACTGAGGACTGATGGATGTGGGGGGGAGGGGGGATGGGCATGGAGGAGGACACTTGTGGGGATGAGCACTGAGTGTTATGTGGAAACTAATTTGACAATAAACTATTTGTAAAAATAAAAAATAAAAAAAAATAAAAATTCTCTGGCAGGTATTCTTAAAACCATGTACCAGGACCCTGAATATTTTTATCCCTAGAGAGCTCCAAAATGCCATTGAGAAGCTTAAGAAAGAAAGAGGCCCACAGATTGGAATGTAACAGGGCTCAGAATAATAAAGATGGGCACCGCAAAATAAATTCTATAATAAAGTAATCAAATATTGGATAAGTATAACCTGACTAGTCATATCATTAATGTGCTGCAATTTATTCCAGAGATTGGGAATGGATCACTACACATCCATCACAACTGGAAAACCAACTTCAAGTTCCCTCCCAACAGAATGCAATGTGTAATCATTACTCATATTTATTTCCCAGATATATGTATGCCTACACATAACAAAATGAACTATGCAGTCTCATAAATATTGACTGTCAAAAGAATGATATAAAGAGTAGAGAAAGGCAAGAAAATGAGGGGAATAAAGGAAACAACATTTGGGTAGGATGTTCTATGGGCCAGGTTATTAGTGTACAACTACATTTCAATTTTTCAACAAGCAAGTGAAGTAAATAATACTATTCTCACATTGGCAATTAAGAAGTTGATACTCAGGAAGGTTAAATATCCTGCCGTAGGTCATAAAACCTAATAAGTGATAGAATCAGAATTCAAACTGATATATATCTGACTTGAAGAGGAGAGAGAAATCCCTGTGAACTCAGGTAATTAAGGAAAGCTTAATTTCATGAAATTTGACGATGCTATAGTAGAAGAAAGATATGGAGAAGTGATTCTAGAAGAATAAGCATGGAACTAAGTATGGAATAACTAAGTATGAAGATGGATGGATGGATAGATAGATAGATAGATAGATAGATAGATAGATAGATGATAGATAGATAGATCACCTGGGAAATTGGGCTTCTGAGTAAAATTAAATTTATAAAAATAACTCAAGGCCTCACCTCAGCCAACTTTCTTTCTGAAAGTGTCACTCTTTTCTAAGAAAAGTGTAGATCAAAAACTAGTAATTTCTAATGCTCTCTTAAGATGATCTTGTGAAGTATGGAGGAGGACCTATATTCTATGGTGGCTTCATGATTCCCACCTCGTGGAATTCATATCTTTGTGTAATCTCCTCCCTTGACTGTGGGCAGAACCTGCATCTTGCTTTAACCAGTAAAATACGGCAAAGATGCTGTGATGTCACTCAACATGTTATATTATATAACATTCCATCTTGTTAGCCAACTAAACCTTGCTCTCCTGCCAACCTTGAAGAATCATGGTGCCATGTTGTAAACTGCCTACAGAGCACACCACATGGCAGGGAACTGTGGACAGTCTCTTGGAGCTAATGACCTCCAGTCAATAGTAGGCAAAAACGAAAGAAAACACACTAAAAGATAAGAAAACCTCAGGAAGTTCAAGTTCTGCAGTTACAAGGAAATGAATTCTACCAATAATCTGAGTGAACTTGAAACTGGATCCTTCTACAGTTGGATATTCAGATAAGAAGGCAACCATAGGCACTTTTGTTGCAGCCTAGTAAAACCTTGAAGCAGAAAACCAGCTAACCATGCCTGAACTCCTCACCTACAGAAACTGTGAGATAATTATGCCTTGGTTTTGGTAATTTGTTATGCAGTATGGATAAAAGGCTTTCCATGCTGGTAACTTTTCTATGCTGGAAACTCACAAAGAGCTATAGTTATTAAGGAATATCCTGTCTGGTGCTATTTGTTGATTATAGCTGCATTTTTTGTAATGATGACTCTTAATAACATAAATGGGTTAGGAATTTACTTGGTTGCCTCTAACACATGTGACTGTCATTGGAGACAGCTTCCAGAAACTATTCCTCTCAGTAGCATATCTGGATTATATAGCCTGTCGTGTGCCTTCTGCCCTCAAATTGTTCCTGCTACTTGTAGCTTCCATCAGGGACTAGGTCACACCAGAGTCCCTGATTAACCAGAGTGACCATACAAATTATTGTTCAAATTGAAACACTCTTAAGAGGACAAGGAAGAAGACTGGTTTTCTCTGTTTCTAAGATATCATGATTCTGTGTTGTGAAAGCTTGAAATCTTAGATTTCATGGGTTTCAAATCTTGATGGGACTCAAAGGTGATATATGATGCATATTGATCAGTATCCATAGAGTAAAATAATAATGTTCCATTAAAATTCTCATGGCAATGGCTTTCACTACAAATTTATAGTGTATCTTTTTAGACAGCCCAAATCTCTTGGTCTTATTGTTTTGCCAAAACAAAATAAAGCTGAAGTGTTTTACCAATAGATTGTGTTTATCCCAACGGAATAATGGAGATATCATAATTTTTCTACCTCTGGAAGATTTTCAGAGGAAGTGACATGTTAATTCATACAGAATTATTTTTATGTTTTTTAAGTTTTTTTAAGTTCCAGGGCATCAGATAAGAAATACTAGGTCCAATAAGATCCCTTCTTACATCAAACTCTATGATACAGAGAAATATTTTGTAATGTGTTTTGTATTTAATACAAAACATAATACAAAAATGCACAATTTTATTTTTAAGTACATTGTAAATAGATCTGAATATTGATTTTTGTCTAGATTTCAAACTGAGGGCTATACACCTTTTGTAGGCTATCTGTGCCTTCTCTCACTTTCCCTCTTTTAACCATGCCAATTTGATTGTTAGAAGTTCCTTAACCACAAGGGCAGAGGCTAAAGAAAAGACCAGTTGTGAAAATCAGCTCAGATATTGCCCTCATAAAATTTTACTGAAGACATTTGAAGTTACTAGTTGGAGGTTTCACATCTCCTTGCAGACTTTCCTCCATTAGGTATAATTGAGAGTTATCTATGTATGAGTTCCATGAGCCACTTTAGAAATTATGATGTTTCTTTGCATTTGAATGTTGAAAAAATCCATGAACATATTTTAAGCTATTACCTTTGAGTGGAAGATTTTCATTAGATTCCACTTAAATGTAGTATTGTTTAGCTCTGCATATTTGCCTTAAATCATTGGCAGATTTGAACTTAAGAAAAGTGGCCTCTGTAAAACCACTCATTTAGAGAGGAGGAGGAGGAGGAGGAGGAAGAGGAGGAGAAGGAGAAGAAGAAGAAGAAGAAGGAAGAGGAGGAGGAGGAGGAGGAGAAGGAGAAGAAGAAGAAGAAGAAGAAGGAGGAAGAGGAGGAGGAGGAGGAGAGAAAGAGGAAGAGAGAAAAAAGAAGGGAGGAAGAGAGGGAGGAAGAGGAAGGGAAGGAGAAAGAGGAAGAGAAGGAGTAGAAAAGGAAGAGGAGGAAGAAGATTTCAACACAAGCAGATAGATTTTAGATATGAAGTAAAGAAGAATTTTGGAGGTAGCAAATAGTGGATATACTTTGGGGTAAACCCAGGAGAATGAATAAAGGGGTTTTCTTCAAAGCTTTACTTAAACACAGGACCCATTCTTTTCACTGAGCTGTTTTTCCTGTGGCCTTACTGGAAGGCAAGGTGAGTCAGGTGAAATTGCAGCTCCTTCTAAACTCAGTAGTCCTATGCAAGTCATTTCAAGCCCATTTTCTGTAAAAAGTTGCTTGCACATGATGTCCTGCCTTTGTGAAATCTTTACAATTTTGCTGATGAATCCTCACATGCATGATAGTGTGAAAAAGTCACCTCAGTTTTTACTCAAGAAAGATTGCCATCGAATCCTAGTATACTGTTTCAAATGGGGTTTCCGTAAAGCTGTTCAGGAGGCCTGACAATTACATCACAGAAACACAACACATAAATAAGGCAGAAAGGAAGAAAGAAAGGAAGAAAGGAAGAAAGAAGGAAGGAAGGAAGGAAGGAAAGAAAAAAAGAAAGAAAGAGAGAGAGAGAGAAAGAAAGAAAGAAAGAAAGAAAGAAAGAAAGAAAGAAAGAAAGAAAGGAAGGAAGGAAGGAAGGAAGGAGAAAAGAATCAACTTTTGAAAGTCTAAAATAATCTCTGAATAGAGCAGCAGTTTAGAGAGTCATAAGCACACTAAAGCTGCATTGATTTATATTCCACTGTAATGAAATTTATAATGATTATTTGACAGGTAGATCTTTAAAAAAATTCCCATGTAATTATGTAATATAAGTAATATGGCTTAGATAAATCCAGTATAGGTTAATTTTGAAATATTAATATTGGCAAATTATTGGCCAACTTCAAAGGCATCTAGTACTCAATAGGCTCAAAAACTAACTTGTAGTCTTCTGTCCCCAAACCTGGTTCTCTTTCAGATTTTTTTGATTCATTAAACCAAACAACCATATATCATTCTACATGACATAAGTCATTGTTGATATTCCCATTACTCCCCAAACAAATCCCCTTTAACAAATTCTGTCCGTCGTATGCACGAAATACCTCTCATACCTGTCTCCTCTTCTCCACTACCATCGTCACCACCCTAGGCTATCTATCTTTTTGCCTCTTCTTCGGCAATAATTTCCCAACTAGTCTCCTCTCCAATCCTTTTTTTCCCTCAACAGCTAGAAATAGCTTTTCAAAATGTCATTCTCAACCTATACCTCTGAAATCCTTTACTTGCTTCTTATCACCCCTAAGATAAGGATAGACTTCTTTCAAGTCACCTACAAGACCAACCTTGTGTAGTGTAGCCCTGCCTGCATCTTCTACCTGAAAACACTTCCTCTACTTTTGAATTACTTATCCCTTGTGCCACTGTGAAAGGTCCTCCACTTTGAGTAACGCACAAGCGTTTTGTGCTACCCCCACTGATTGCAATCTCATCTGCTTCTTGATTGGTTTTGTGCTCCTCTGAGAAAGAAACAGGCATTCAATATAGACCACCTACCACTGCAGAGGGATTTTCTTTATTCCCGCCACTTCAGCTTTCTCTCTCTCTCTCTCCTGCCAGAGATCTTTTTCCATGCTGTTCCCTCTTCCCTGGACACACTTCCCTTCTCTTACCACGTCTTATATTTCAGTTTAAGTTTTTCCTTTTCTCACTCACTGAGGCAAAACCTCCTTTTCTAGGCTCTCTCAGCAGGTCAACACTCACTACACTGGCAAGTTCACAAGTTTTTTGTAAATATTTGAGTAACATCCCTCTCTTCACTATTCCAGAAACCCTCTAAAATCTAGGACTATCTGGATTTCGTCCTCACTGGATCCCCACTAACTGGCACAGTTCCTTCCCTTCAAATATTTGTTGGTTGACTAAATGAATGAACGAATGAATGTCAAACATTCTTAGATAATGATTAAAATGATAATCAAAACTCAATTTGATATCACTATGATGATATATACCAGAAAGTTGATCAAATAAGCAGAGCTTCAAGTTGGAAGAAATTTTGGGTGAATTTATTTTCATCAAATATTTTATAATTCAGACTTTTGCTGTTTAGCATAGATTCCTCCTACAAACACACGCGCACGTGCTCCCGCGCACACACACGCGCACACACACACACACCTTATAGTATATTGGCAAGGTTCTACTTTATGTAAATAATTAAATAAAAGGAATGCCAAAGGAGAGGACTAAGGAGGAATTCATCAATTGAGTCAAAATATTTGCTGTGTCATTCTTACATCTGGACAAATTACTTAACTTCTGACAGGTCAGCCTCATTTCTTCAAAAGTGAAGATAATATCTATAACACAGGGCGACCATTGGGATTGAATGAGATAAAGTATGTGAAATTGCCTTGCCTATCACCTGTTCATTGTAGGCTCTCAGTGATGATTTTTCTATTTATTGTATAACACTTAACACTATTACATTTTATTTTTACAATAGCTAAACAACCAAAGAATTATTTCCATTATCTCTACTTTCTAGATCATAAACCTCAGAGAGTTTAAGGGGCGTGTTAATGTTTCCCAGGAATTAGCAACACAACCCACGATAAAAATCAGTTCTTCACTGTATAATTATTTTTAACAAGGGACATGTGGGCAGAACTTAAAATGCTGCCACCTGACTTTTATCAGCGTTCAGTGGAGAGAGATGTTACTGTTTGCTATTTCATAACTATGGAGCTAAACATTGGGCCTGATGAACCATTTTGACATTTCTAATCAGCTGATATATACCTTTTCTTAGGTTTGGAAGATTTGCAAGTAAACTAGCCTCTGCAATTAAATAAAACAAAAACAAATAAACAAACTAAAACAATAACTGTATCCCATTTCAGAAACAGGAGAAGATAAAGAGGTAAAACTTGGAACTTACTGACACATTTTACCTTTCATCTTCAGTATTTTATTTTTATCTTATTTTATTTTATCCTTTTTTGCTTAAAGAGTAGAATTTAGTGATTTATCACTTACATATAACACCCAGTGTTCATCATAAAAAGTGCTTTCCTTAATACTCATCAACCATCTAGCCCATCCCCCACCCACCTCCCCTCCAGCAACCCTCAGTTTGTTCTCTGTATTTAAGAGTCCCTTCTGCTCTGCCTTCCTCCTTTTTTTTTCCTGGACATATTTTGACTTTAATTTTTTTGTTTTTAAATTTACGCTTTGAAAGATCTTCAGTTTATTTGCAGCTTTTATATTTCATATGTTCTGAGTATCTTCTGACGCCTCCTTCTGAATGATAATTTCCTCTCCAGATATCCCACAAATAGATTCTTGCAATTACTATACTCTCTCACTTCTGACTTCTGTATTACCCAAAGTCTTCATCACTCTCCCCAATTTTTACTGGCATCTTCTCTGTGTCCTTAACAATGAGAATTCCTTGTTTTGCACTTGCTTGATTTATGTATGTTTTTACACAATATTCACTGCCAATGTATCTATCCTTTCCAGTCATTAAAGACACATAGAAAGAAAGAATATAAATTTCTCCGATGAAAAACATTTAAATGGCTAATTAAATTCATTAATTGAAATTCTCCGTTATTTTTTGTTCGCTTTGTTCTAATCTTATCTACTATTATTGAATATTTCCGTGTCTGTGTTTCTGCCCTTCTTTCTCAAATATTTACAGAGCACCTGTACGCTTTAGGCTTTTACCTCCTTGGGATAGTAAATGCAGAGATAATAGATGACGATCGTAGACAGATGATAGATAGATAGATAGATAGATAGATAGACAGATATATAGATAATAGAGTGTGTATATGTCTGTGAGAGTATGTGCACTCACAGTCTGTATTGTGTGCTTGTATATGTGTAGTGCCTACCCTCAAAGATCAGAAAAGGAAACAAGTAATCATAGTTTAAAATATAAATGAAAACAAAATGCAATCTATTTCTTTCTCTAATGACCTTTAGGCAGTAACCACTGAACTGAACTATATGAAATTGCTAATATTCAATTGTTCATGACCAAAACGGAAAAAAAAATGGCTTTACCATATTATTCAATCTAATCAAAGCATCTAAACCATTTGTCAAAAAGGGGAAAATGCTGTTCCCCAAACTAAACCCAGTTGTTTTGTCATTATGAGCTCAGATAACTGAATTACTTCACTTTTTAAATAAATTAATGGAAGTGACCTGTTTGGACCTTCCATAGAAGCATTTTAATTTAAGAAAACTTTTATCAATGCTATCTATTCACATATGGATGATAGTTAACATAAAGTCAAAGGACAGTGATCCACTAATTGGCACTTCCTTTGGCCTCTTCCAGAGAAGCAGGGCACAGGGAGGAAACTTCAGCCTGGTTTCCTTAAACACTCACTCTCTTCCTCCCTCAACTACATCCCCACCACTCTCTCTCTCTCTCACTGAGCTCCAAGGCAAGCTTAAGCAAATGTTGTTGTTTTTTTTCCACAGTCAGGCAACATTTATTCTAACCAACATTTACCCAAATCGATACATTTTAATTGAAACTAATGGCAGTTAGCTTAAACCAACAGATTTTTCACTGGCTTAAGTACATTAAATCAATGCATTTCTCAAAATTGCTATATCTTATGTAAAACAATGTATTTTCATTTTATCCAGGACACATTTTTATTCTACTCTAATCTACCAAGTTAAAGAGTCATACTGAAGTAATAGATTTCTTTTTTTTCATACCAGCCCTAAGATCTTGAATGAAAGAAACATATTAATCATTCAGATATATGAATTCGATTTCATTCGATTTAATGCAAAAGACATTTATTGAGCACCTACTGTTTGTGAGATACTGTCTTTGACACTCTGGAGAGTACAAAGTGATTAAGATAGAGTTTCTGCCCATAGAAACTCATCATTTAGTGGTGAATACTTCCATGGACGGAATTAATTATAACATATGACAAACAGCTAGGGAAATGTAATGGAGGAAAACACTAACTGTGACTGAGGGATTCAAAAGGAGATATGAAGGAGGCTGCATTTAAGCTCACCTTTGAACGATGGATACCTGTAGTGGGAAGAACATGCTAGACAGATTGGATAGTTGGGTTGAAAATACCAACTATTATAACTAAATATACCTTCTAAATTTTCAGTAGGTTAATGAAATAGAAATTAATTTCTCATTACACAATAGTCCACAGTGGCTGGTCCTGGTCAGGAATCAACTATCCTTAATTGATGTTTCTAGAATGAAGGGTCCTTCCAATTGGTGACTTCAGCATCTCCCAGCACTTAAAGAACTCTTCATCCAGGAAGGAGAAGGGAAAGAGCTTGGAAAAGACACATCTGCTTCTAACAGCATTAGCTGAGAAGTGGTACTAATCGTATCTGCATATGTTCCAAGGGTAGAAACTTGATGCGAAAAGACTGAAGATGTAGATCACATCTGTGAAGCTACATCCTAGTATTAACAGTATACCACAGAGGAAGGAATATGAACTTAAGTAGACAGCCAGCTACTTTGCCACAATCAAAGATACCAGGTAAGAATACAGAGGGTTCTGAATACAGCATAGACAACACATGGTGAATATTTTAGGAGATAGGCAGGGCCAGAGTATGAAGAGCTTTGTATATCACCCTAGAGTGTTAATTCTACACATAGATGGGAGTCACTGAATGAAATTAGTTTTCTTATACAAGAGGCCCCACAACATTTCCTCATGCCTTCCACCACATGAGCACACAGTGAGAAGTCAGGCATCTACAATCCAGAGAGGGTCTTCACCAGTACCTGACCATGGTAGCACCCTGATCTAAAACCCTGTGTCCAGGACTATGAGAAATACATTTACATTGTTTATAAACTATCCACTCTGCAGTAATTTGTTCTAGCAGCTCAAACCAAGACAGACAGACCTCACTTAATCTTCTCATCAGTAAAATAGAAAAGGCAGCACCTCTTTGAGAGGGTGGTTTGACCTGTGGTTTACTTCTATTACCCAAAACGGCAATAATCGGGACTTGTTTGTTTCTTTTAAAACCAGAATGTATGGTCATGTCACCTAGGTCATATCAGCTCAAAAAGAACAGTTCAGAAGATGATAATATAGCCATCATTTTTTAGGAACTACTATACACTAGGTATGTTCTGTATATTATTTCTAATCCTTATATTTTAAAAATCCACGTTTTTTTTTTGGAAATTTCTCACTTAATGGTTTGGCCTTCAGATGGCTTTCCCGACCCTCTTCATTCATTCAGATACCCATCATTGTGATGTGTGTAAACTAGTTAAATGCCCTGTTTTCAAGAAGATGCACCTGCACTGTAGTGGGCAAAGCTGGCAACTGCATGCCTAGTTGGGCACACGATTACACACTGCCAGCGTGCCCATATTTCCAGTAGTTGGGCCAATGAGAAACGAAATTAACTCTTAGCTTGGAGAGAACCCCGAAACAAGTATTTGGCTCTCATCCAGGGCTTGTGGTCATCTCTCTGAGCATTCAATTGCATACGCAAGATTATTTGCTGCTTTATTGCATACCTACAATTTACTCATGAATTTGCTTGTGTCATTATGATTTATTGAGAATCACCTGGCTTGCAAAGCTTTGGAACTCCATTTTCCTTTTGCCACATTGCTAAGACATGACATGTGACATACACATTTGTTATAAGTATGTATGCATTTATTTGTGTATAAAAAGTACACATTCTCTAATAATGAGAAAAATCCTTTTCACTCCCTCACTCTCAATGCATTTCCTGATAGTGTTCTACTTTACCAAATGGAACATTTTCTCCTCTTTGCCTTTCCCATTCTGGTTGATTTGATATGGTTAATTAGGAAGAAGAGTGGGTCCTTTCTATTTCCTGTTCCTGAGAAAGGAGGGATGGTGCTTTGTGTTAATTTTTATAATGATTGTGGTGTCTGAGAATTCAGGTCCTTTATCTTCGATTTTCAAGGCCTATGAGATTGCTGCAACTGAGCTTATTAAAGGCCACCGAGAAGTTGAGCAGAACCAGGTACCTGGATTTGATCTATTGACTTGATTCCTTTATGCAAATTTCAAAATACAAATATCAGTTATGGGGCATTATCTGTAGAATTTTTTAGATTTATCACCATATATATTCTTGTTAACTTCCTACATACATGTGGAAGTGCTATACTATATCTGAACTTTGGAACCAAGCACTCTGTGTTAAAGTCTTTATTCTGGCATTTAATGATTATGCGATTGAGATCAAACACTATACTTTTTGAGTTCCAACTTTCTTTTCTGTATAAAAAGGAATAATAATATACTTACAAATTATTTTGATGGTTAAACATGGAACATATATTTTTTAATGTTTATTTATTTATTTTGAAAGAGAGTGTGAACAGGGTAGGGGCAGAGAGAGAGGAAGAGAGACAAAATCCCAAGCAGGTTATGCACTGTTATTGCAGAGCCTGATTCAGGGCTTGATCTCATGAACCATGAAATCATGACCTGAGCCCAAATCAAGAGTCAGATGCTTAACCAACAGAGCCACCCAGGCATCCCTACACATGGAACACATTTAAAGAGTCTACTACAATGCCAGCTGCCGAATAGTCTTTCAAATGTTAATATCAATCTGTAGAAATATATGACAGGGGCGCCTGGGTGGCTCAGTCGGTTGAGCGTCCGACTTCGGCTCAGTCATGATCTCACGGGTCGTGGGTTCGAAACCCACATCAAGCTCTGTGCTGACAGCTAGATCAGAGCCTGCAGCCTGTTTCAGATTCTGTGTCTCCCTCTCTCTCTTTCTGATCCTCCCCTGCTCATGCTGTCTCTATCTCTCTCTCAAAAATAAATAAAATAAAAAAAGAAATATATGACATATGTTTGATATTTACATACTAAGATTCATACATGACACATTAAATACATAACACAAAATTGAGTGAGATTTTTTTCTTTACCCTGGACTTAGGGTGGCTCAATACTAAAGACAAATTAGTACTGAGTTACCTACATGCAAAAAAGAACTTGCAATAACTGTGTCCCGATAGCTCCCATTGAGCCATACTCTAGGGCAGCAGAACTGGCCCTACCAACAGGTGCCCAAAAACCTGTTCCATTATCTCCTTCCTGGTTAAAAACTAAGACTGGAAAGAGCATAGAGTTAATAGAGAATGGCTGACATCCTAAGGACTGTAGTTTTATGGTTAGAAAGGAGGTGTTCTTCCATTGCTTTGTGAAGCTGTCACCATGTTAGGGGCCCTTTTCCTAGAGACTGATATTATCCAAAAGAAGAAAAGATTTAGCATCTCTGTTCCCTGCTAGATGACTGAGGAACCCCAAAATCAGTCAAGGTGAAAGTGTGAGTTGTTTGGAGAGAATTACTTGCATTTTCTGAAGGTTAGGGACTTAAAAGAGCATAGATGTTGGGGTCCAGTTATTGTCTAGAGATTTTGAAGATGAAAGACTTGCTCTTGACAACAGGACAAAAAGGAGTCACCACATTATATGCCTGGGGGAAAAGTGGGGCAACTTCTCACCTCATCCCAGTTTCCTTCAGCAGTGAAGGGCCATTGATATGGAAATTGGTTATCCCTGGTTCCTGAGAGCCCAAACACTTTGAGGTGCCCTGTATTTGAGCCACGTCTTTAAAACTAAGAGAACAGATTGGAGGGACTAGTAAGATATGAAGAATAGCATAATTGCCGTCTCTAAATGTGTTAGTCATAGTAGAGAGTGTTAGATTAACACTGCTTCAACAAAGCTACACACTCTTAACCATGTGGAAACCAATCCATTGGCAGGGATACCAGCAATGAATAGAATGGACCAAGCCAGAGTTTTTGGGGATACCTCCCTACAACGAATGTACCTGAGAAAATAATTTCTTCCTCACCTATTTCCCTTCTCATCCTTCATACAAAAAAGCTTTAAAAGGGGATAAGATACTAGAATAGGATAAAAAATTAAAATGATGGCACTTTTTAACCTCAGATCTCTTTGAGCCACATGTTAAGTGTGTGCTGAGGGAAGTTATGAATGATAATAATGAAAATAATAATAATTATTATAATAATAGCTAATACTTCTATCTCTTTCATTCTACACCGAGCAATACTCCATGTATAGAAAATCACCAGAGCCATATGATGTAGGTTACTTCATTATTTCCATTTGAGTGTTGAGAAAATGGAGCCCATTTGAGTATGAGTGGCTAACCCAAGAAACCAGAGCTAAGAGGTGGGGAATCTTGGATTCACATTAATGGAGTCTGGCTCCAGTGTTTGAACTCCTAAATTTGAGTTTGGAATTGTAATATGGACTGAGGTTTTAATATTTTAAATGTATATAAATTTTCACTGAATTACATGAGAAGATAATTTGACAGAACAAGTTTGAAGACAAAATTGGAGAAAAATAAAAGCATCTAATATTTATACCTCATCAGGGTAAATGCTCAATATACTCTCAATAAACTGATTTTAAAAGTATAAGTAAATATATATAACATGTAGTAAGCATATATTGTTGTATCACATATATGTTACAAATTGAAGGCTTATAAGGGTACCCAATAAATTTTTGTTCAAAGAATAATCTTTGCTCATATAACAATAATTAGTATGATGTGTATCATTTGCTACTATAATGTTAACATATGTGAAATTCTATGCAAATGTTCATAACTGAAATTATTAATCACAATATATTGGATTTATCTTTATTTCCTAGATATTTGCCATGAGCTTTCTTTATTGAAAAGCCAGAGAAGATAAACATAGATGCAACCTGTTAAGAAAACAAACTCTCATTCTTTATATTTATGTCATTACAATGGAAATGGTAGATGCTCGATCACAAGGGAAGTGTAATATTAGATTGAAGAAAATATTAAAAAGTACAGAGACTGGCAAAAACAAGTCTATACAGGCACAGGGGAGGGTCCTGGTGACATGCTAGGTCTTCTCCACATCTAATTTTGATAATATGATTGATGATGTGATTTCTCATAAGTGGTGGAAAGAAACAACATCAAAACTAATCACATTACACTGGCATTTGGAAGTCTAAATAAAAGGTATGTGAACTCATTACAGGAAGATATTTTTTCATTTGAAATTTAAATTTACCAGCCCATCCATAGTTGTCTGGAAAACTTGTGAATTTGTTTGTAGATGAAAATGACCAGAGTTGAGCAATCAGTTCCAACTGATTACGGCTTATAATAGGCAGCCCAGGGACTTCCTGGCAGTTACAGATCTGCCTTTACAAATCTCAGGAATAAGGAGGAAGATACCATGCCCTGAGTCTCTGTAACCATGTTTCTCTGCCCCTTCAAACAAAGAAATGACCCTCCGGATGCTAATGGGATTTCTCTTTGCAAATGTAGCTTCCTCTGTGGCTTGATTTTTCTTTAAAATGGAAATGTTTAAGAGTCTTAAGGTGAGAGAATAGTATGCTTCTATTTTGTAGACATTTCAATGATACAGTCATGACTGTATGGCAGTATCTACCATGGGGGAAATTAATATAAAAACACGCAGCTAGGAGAACTCAAGAAGTCTATCATTTTTCCAATATGCAGTATTCAAGCCCCACAGTTGCAGACCCTACACTTAAGCTATCAAGAAATTTAGGCTATTTGAAATGTTACAAATGTGCAAGCAATACCCATTATCCTAGATGGGCGATACAATTTATGGAAGATATAATAAATAGAGGGAGATTTAGTATGTTTGTTCAATACAGAGTAGGTAATTGAAGTATAGGATCCAAAGTAAAACCATAAACAATAATTAGATAGTGGAAATGTGGAGAGTTGGCTGTGACCCACATAATAATACAGCTGATCATCAGCGGAGATAGAAGCTGGCTTGTGGTTGGAAGCAGATTATAAAGGGAATGTATGTTTAATAAACATCTGGAGAAACTGTGATAATATCCAAAGAAGAATCTTCTGAAGAAGGGAACTCTCTAATCTTAACCTTACAATCTTAATTTGTGGAGGAACATATGATTACGTAGATGTTATTATGTACATCTGGAGTGGAGTTAGCGTGATGTCGCTGTGAGCCTCAGCACTGAGCAAATTGCAATAAAAATGTGTAGAGTTGCTTAGGCAGATAGTACCACTGATAGTTTCCAAATTAAAAGTACTTCAAGGCTGTTGTACTGTTTTGGGTCTTGAGTGCAAATAACAGAAAGAGATTCTGTCTACTTTAAGGAAAAACAGAATTTAATGGAGGGCTATGAGAAGTTCACAGGGTTATAGGGGCCCAGAAGGGGTGGGGGTGGGGGTGTTGTAGGATAGGATTTGAAAAATGAGTAGGCCTAGGCAGTAGGAACAGACTGAATAAGGCACTGTCATTTCAGCTGTCATACACATTTTCTAACTACTCTTTCAAAGTCAAACTACCAGGAGAGAATACCTGATTGGTTGATGGTAAAGTGAATGTGTACCTCTCATTGTAAAGAACAGGGAGAGGTAGAATATGTCCCTTGAAAGTCCTCAGGAAGCATGTGCTTTTTAATGCCTATTACCTAATCATATTATAGGAATAATCGTGTAATAGGTACTTTTGAATGTCTATTATATAATAAGATATAACATAAAACATAGAATAATAAGATTATATAAAAAGTCTGCAAAGCATTAGGTTGCAAAAGTTTTGCCTTTTAGGAATGTCTGTTATACACGAATCACTGCAGGAAGTCGGAGGAGAAAGTATTACAAAAAAGAGCCTCTGTAGAGGTGGCTACTACTATCCTCATTTCACATGAGTGGAGAGAAACCTATGCCACATACTGCACAGCTTGAAAGGAAAGAAATGAATATCATGTGCAATGAGGCAGTTAAGGTGGCCATAATTTATTGACCAAATCGGAAAATTTTTGAGAGTAAAAGGATCGCCATTAATATTTATGCCAGGACAACAGGTTTAAACAGGAGTATCCTTGGCATATCATATCCCGGGCATATCAGAGCACAATAAGCCTGAGAAAAACATTATACAAGGGACACTGCTTACTGGCTGTGCTCACTTGAGTCAGAAGCAACCAGAACAGTGCAATAGAACTTTTGACAAGGATAGAAGTATACTATTTCCATGCCTCCAATGTGTGGAATCTATGCAAAGTATGGCAGTCACTAACCACATTTGGCTATTGACCTCTTGAAATGTAGCGAGTATGACCAAAGAACTAAATTTTTAATGTATTTAATTTTAAGCAATGTAAATGTAAATAGCTACATGCCTTGTGGGTGCCAATAAAGACAGCCTAGAACTAGATTGTGGTTTAACTTAAGGTTCAGTAGACTTTTATAGCAATTTATCATAATAGTCTGAAAGATGCTTTACATTGAGACTTTAGCGAGGCAATAGTTGCCATTAGACTAAAAATGAATAAATGAAAACACATCCAACTAAATATGGCTAACGACACACACCAAGTCCCTGATGTTTTTTCTGAAATCCACTTCACTAAGGAATTGTGAAACTCTGGATATTCTCTTTGTTATTATAGGGTAGGGAAAATAGGTCTTGATTGAGACTCTGCCTATGTAATAAAAGATTAACAAGAGAAAAAGAAGTTTAATAACACACAAACCTCCTGTGTATACGGGAGATACCCAGGAAAACTGAGTAACTCCTCAAAATGGCCCAAACCACCACCTGAGATACCATGTTCAGCTATTATTTTTCCTCCTCTACATTATGGTCATGGAGGGATTGGTTTGGTTTCTGCTTTGGAAACCATACCATTCTCATTCAGTTGGCGTGAAATGCTAGCTAACTGCTTTGCCCTGGGAATGGCCTCTGTTAAAATCATCCTAAAGTCCTCAGCTCTTTTTCTTATCTAGCTGTTTCTGTGCTTCCATCCTGCTTCTGTGGGAAGAAAGGAATTTGATACCTTAATTTTTGGCATAAAGAGTTACTGCAGCTTGAGTTTAACAAACTGGATCCCTTGTTGGGCTAAGGTTTGGATACCATTAAGCAGTATAATAGCGTAGTTGCAAATACAGGCTCCAGTGAAACAGAATACATTTGCAAAAAGCAATTCAGTGTATTACTAACCGGATGCTCCAGGGCAAATGATTTAACCTTCTTAAGTCTCAGTCTCCTCATCTATAAAGCAAGTTTAAAACATTACTTTCCTTGGCGAGTTATTGTGGGGCTGTGCATATAAAGTAACAAGCATAACTTATAAGATAGAATCAGCATAATTCAAATCAGCTCCATTTTTCTGAGCCCCTAAGCAAGTCTGCTTGGAGCCAAGAGAGGTGGCCTGGAGCTTACAGTATAGTGGATACTCCTGGCAAAGCACCAGCCCCCGGTCTCCATGGTGATATGTGCTATGACTGCACAAGTAGTGGGGTCTTTAAGAAGACTCTAAGGAGGTCAGGGAAGGCTTCCTGGGGAAAGACTAACCACTCCCCAAATTCTGCTAGTATAACCTTGGGAACTTTGTATAGAGCCAAGTCTTAGGAAGTCAGGACTCATATTCACACCTGAATCTGAACATTTTTCTTCTTTGTTTTGGCTTTGGTTATGGTGTTGTATGTTCACTGATCTTGAGCTGTTTGCAGGAGCGATTCCAGTCTTAACAGCCAGTTGTGTAATCACAAGCTGTACTGTCTCTTGTGTCTACATTTTTCTCAACAAGTGTTTATTGTCTGCCATGCCAAACACTGGGCCGCTTGTTACACATACATTCATGCACAAATCAGATGAGGCTTGTGCTCTCCTCGTGCTTACAATCTATACAGTGTGGCTGATTGTCTGTGTTACCATTCTTATGGCCAACCTTCCCACTTTGTATGCATATCGTATCCTCTGCGTGGGGGCCAATGTTTCTCAAACTGTCAGGACTGCAGGACCTAAACTTTCTTTTCTAATCCATTGCACTTGTAACAGGCAGCTCACGCTACCCACAATCCACCACACTAGACAGACAACACTAAAGCCAGTCATAACCAGTGCAATGACACCCATCCATAGACTATGGGATGTCACAGTGACGGCAAATTGTCATAAGAGTTTCTGGACACCTTTCATTTGTATGCCGGCAACAGTGTGTGTATCACCTCCAGTCCATAGATCACAATGATTCAGGAATAAGCCTACCATGTTCATAGAACTTATTACAAAAGAGGAGCAGAAGTAGGAGAGGAGAAATCAGCTCTCTGTTTTAACGGCCTGTGTATTAGATAGACTGCATATTATTTGCACGCTGTTCTTACTGCGATCACTAATGTACATTTATATTCCCAGAAGATAAAGTGCTCTATCATTCAGCTCATTGGATCCTCTGCACACAATCCGAGGGAAAAGCTGTGCAGCTCCCATAGGGCAGGGCTGAGTACAGAGTTCTCCATTTGCCCTTACAAATGACTCTGGAAAATAAATGGGAAATATTGAGATCTCTAACTGGCAGTAAGGTAAGGGACCAAGGATAACAATCGCTATGGGGTGACACTTCCAAGCTGAAAGACAAAATTAGCTAATCACTTTGCTGGAAAAAGTTACTGGTGCTTTAACAGTTACTCACTCTGTTCCCAAATATTGTATCAACTTTGTCAAGCCAGATCACATCCCATTGGCCATCCTTTATACAGGAAAGACAAATTTAACAAACTAGTTTATAATGTAATTTTTAAAGCTTGTAAAGAAATGCATTTTATTTCCAAAAAAAAAAATTTTTTAATATAAACTCAGATCAAATGGGTACATTTATTGAACCTAGGCAGGAGGGGCCCACAACACTAATTAGTCATTTTTTAATGTGTTCACTATTTCCCAGCTCCTCAAAATTCTTTGTGATGATTTTACACATTCTTCAGGGATGCTTGCTTTAGGGCAAAAAAGAAAAAGTTTAAAAAAAAAGAAGAAAGAAAAAGAAATAAATGCAGCACCTAAAATTATCCATCACCCCAGCATCTGAACTCAAACACTAAATTTACCTCGGTTGTGTTTTCAGCGCCATTCTTTGAATAACACTGATCTTTGTGCTTGAAATAACACAGCCTGCCTAACATTCCCACTTCCCAGAGTAATAAGTTTCTGTGGGAAATGAGGATCCAAACCCTATAGCAGCACTCTACATAGCCGCCTCTGTGGTGACAAAACCACTACAAAGTTGGGCTGTATCAGGCTTGTGAATAAGACCCTGATCCTCACAAAAGAAGAAATTATCTGGAGCTCTTTTTTTTTTTTTTTTTTGGCTCAGCAAGAATCAATTCTTAAGTCATATATGAAGTCTTGTAAATTCTGAATTAGTGGGGTCCGAGTTAATGAGGTTTGGTTGTGTCCTAGGCTATTGATAAAATTGCGATACCGTAGATTCAACACAGGGCCTCCCACTGAAATCAGACTGCTGTTTGAACACGGGGTGAAGAGGGCAGATGCTTCCTGGTACCCAACATCAGCGCTTTTTAATTACACTATTATGTGGTGTAAGGTGGTCCTATAAGATGACCTACCAGAGGAAGTCAGCACTTTTTGAGTAAGCACCAGCATATTTTTTACTTCGCTCTGCAGCCCCTGATTCACTTTCGAACGGATCAGGTTTCCTTTCTCTGGATCTTTAGCTTTTGTCCATTAGAGTTTCCTCCAAAGACTATTTTATCAAACAAAGCAAAACACTTTAGGAAAGACTGTAAGTTCTTTGCAGAGTTATAGCCTAGGCTTTGTTTATGTATAGTGAACACTTACTGAGTTAGCACTCCCCAAAGGAAAATCTGGGGAGATATCAGAAAAATGTTTTCGGTAATTGCTACTTGGTTTGATCTCTTGGTATTTTGTGGTGTTTTATGCAGCATTAATGGTATCGCCTGAGATTCTCAGGGTACAAAAGAACTTCTAAGTACAGGTCCATTATCAAATATAAGGGAGTCATTTTCAAAACTCTGAGAGAATCAAGCAAGTTGGTATTTAAATGCTGTTCTTAGAGCAATGTGACAACGACATGTATCTAGAAGATTTAATACATTTTAATGTTGTGTGTGCCCGCGCACGTGTGTACGCATGCCGATTCACAAATGCTATGGGTAAAAATCCAGTACCTCTCTGTCAGGCACACAGAAATACCTAATCAAGTTGTTGTTGTTATAGTTGTTGTTGTTGTGGTTGTCATTTTGACAAACCAGCCATTTAACTATCAATATCCTTCTAATGCATGTTTATAATTTATGTAAATTTGGGAGCTACTGAAAAGCCTTCAATTTCATTTAATTTGCCCTGCAAATTGCTATTTGGGGTCTTTAAAGCTACCATATTCTCAGTTACAAATATTTGGGACTGAAGAGTGACAGAGAATGCAGGGAGAAGTTGCAAACAAATTTATGTCTTTTACCACTGTGGGTAGTTAACTAAGTTCCATTCCCCAGTGACCACACTCTCCTCCTGAAATCTGGTCTTATCAATTGGTGATGAAAATGACCATTCTGTGGCACCTGGATAGCTTAGTCAGTTAAGCATCTGACTCTTGATTTTAGCTCAGGTCATGATCTCATGGTTCCAGGGTTCGAGCCCTGTGTCAAGCTCTGTGCTGGCAGTGCAAAGCCTTCTTGGGATTGTCTCTCTCTCTCTTCCTCTCTCTCTCTCTCTCCTTCTCACTCTGCCCCTGCCTCTTTCTCTCATTCTCAAAATAAATAAGTAAACTTTAAAAAATGCCCATTCATTTGGTGGAAAGATAAGCCCATCCCAGTCTCTGTCATCTTCAGGACATACTGTATTTTTATTCCAAACTGTATCTTTATTTTGCTGTCTCTTTATTCTTGGAGATAGGAAGTGCATCCTCCTAGGCTGCAGGAGCGCTGGACAGATTCTGCCTGGATCTGGTCGCTACTTCTGCAGGAATGATGGCACAGTGCCAGACTCAGTCCCTGAGATTCTAGCTGAGCTGGGCCCTGCCAGCTGCTTTTCTGACGGTATGTGGAAATGTGAAGTACACTGTTAAGAATCTGGATTTTGAAGTTAATCGGTTTGGACCCCAGCGGAGTCACTGCCTGAGCTGCCTGGTCAGCCTCTCCCTCTCTGTTTTCTCAGCTGCACCACGGGATAAAAGGACCTCATTGCAGTGCTGCCCTGATAATCAAGAGATAAAACAGGGTGAGGCTGTAGTGTGGGTATTTGTAGCTTTAAATAGTTGAAGAGAAGTGACTGAATCCCCCACACCTTTGAAACCACTTAAAAGCATAAAGTTGAACAAAAGTCAAAATGGCTACAGTAATGCTTCAGAGACACTGGAACTTAAACTAAGTAACCGTTTTTCCTCCCTTCTGCAAACCTCCCCGCCTCCCTTGTTGGCCTTTTGTTTTAGCAACCGGGTGCTGCCCTGAAAACACGACAAATGAAGCAGGCAGCACATACACAGTCCCTGTTAAAATCAGCCAGATCCTGTATTTCCCAATTAAACCCCTCAGTCCCGGGGCAGCTGGGTGGCTCAGTCAGTTAAGCATCTGACTCTTGATTTCAGCTCAAGTTGTGATCTCCCGGTTAGTGGGATCGAGACCCATGTCCAGCTCCGTGTTGACAGTGTGGAGCCTGCTTGGGATTCTCTCTCTCCCTCACTCTCTGTCCCTCTCTTACTCACTCACATGTTTCCTTTCTCTCAAAATAAATAAACTTTAAAAAAAGGAAGGAAGGCAGGAAGACAGAGAGAGAGAGAGAGAGAAAGAAAGAAAGAAAGAAAGAAAGAAAGAAAGAAAAGTGGGTAAAAATCTCCAGCCCTTTCCTCCAGGAAGGTTTGCAGTTTTGAGAGCCTTACTTAGCTGTAGCATCCTTTGCCCCGCAAAGCAATAAAGCTATTGTTGTTCTCTTTATACCCAAACTCCACCTCCACATTACATATTTCAGCTCTGGAGCACAGAGGTCAGTTTCCGATAGTACTTTCAGAAAGGAAAGAAAAGAGGAGTACAGGTATCTAATCTGAACCTAAAAAGAGACTCCATAAACTCAGTTGGT
>NW_027551568.1:17907816-18122429 GCF_008692635.1 Crocuta crocuta | reverse complement strand
GGGGGGGGGGGGGTGTCACTGGAAGGGTAACACAAAGCCTCCCCAGGATACCTAATGGGTATGCTATGGACCCTGAGATCCCACATGTATATCCTTCATGCCCTTGGATATTAAAGAACATGTGAGAAAACAGCCAAGTAATAATACTAAATGAGACAATCATAGTTAATATTGCTTGAGTGATTTCTAAGGAGCAGCCATTGTCATAATACTTAACTATATGGTCTTATTTAATCATGTCAGTATTAAAAATAGAATCTAATATTTATTGAATGCTGGCAAGGTACCAGTCAACATTCCAATGTTTGATTTAAGCTCAAACAAATCCTATGAGGTAGATATGTTATTATATCCACTTTTAAAAATCAAGAAATAGACGCACAAATGGGCTAAATAATTTGTCCAGTGCAATACTGCTAGTACTAGTAAGCAACAAAATGAAATTAGGAATCTGGACAGTCTGATTCAGGTGTAGACCTTACTAATGCCTAAATTCACCAAAAAGCATTTTATCCCCACCACACACCCTGCATTCTATCTGAATGTTGATGTTTCTATAAAAACAAAACAAAACAGAAACAAAACAAACAAAACAGCACAATTTTGTCCATAATTTAGGTGGCTTCAAAGTGTGAACAAAAGTAGCTGTGTTTCATGTGTCAAAAGTGCAACCTGGGTTTAAGGAAACATTAGGAGTGACCAGGAGAGAGTAGTGACTTGTGGGTAAGTGTATTAGCTGTGGAAATACTTGCTTGGCTTCCAATCCAGTTCTACTGATTCTTAGTAATTACTTCTTTCTATCTCAGCCTTCTTGTTTTAAAGTAAGCATAATTTCAGCATGCTTGTCCTAAAGTAACCTGAGAATAGATTTCTCTGAGTTAACGTAAGTCAATGTGTTTAAAGTATTTTGAAACAACTCTAACAGAGTAAGCAATATATAGGTTACTTAATATTATCATTTGACTCCATTGCAGAGCTAAAATCAAAAGGTGGAAGTTTCTGGGAACAGGAATGCCTGGGTGGCTCAGTTGTTTGAGTGTCAGACTCTTGATTTTGGCTCAGATCATGATTCCAGGGTCATGGGATTGAGTCCCACATCTGCTCTGTGCTATGCATGGAGACTGCTTAAGATTCTCTCTCTCTCTCTCTCTCTCTCTCTCGCTCTCTCTCCCCCCTCCACCCCACCCCCACTCCCGTTGGTCTCTCTCTCTCTCTCTCTAAATTTAGAAAAAAAAAATTAAAAGTTTCTGGGAACAGATTTCAACTCACAGAGTAAAATTTATTCAAATGATTGTCCAAAGCTAGAATGAGGAGAAATGAGTTCCTCCTCATCAGAGGCATCCAAGGAACTGGGATTTGGTAAGGCATCTGAAAGTTCTAATTATTCGCCATATCACTATGAGACCACCAGTCTGCTATGACCTGACTTCTAATTTGAAGGTTTTATATTTTGATAATTACTCTTCATAATTTTTGTCAACATGACCACGTTAGTGCCAGTTAGGGTGTGAGAATGACGCAGTAAAGAACTAGAACTGTGAGGTTCAGTGGAAAGAGACAAATCCTAAGTCACCCTAGCATTCGACCTTATGACTTTGGGAAAATTCCTTAACTGCTTTAAATCTGACTAAGAGGGGTGGGGAAAGGTTCGTAGTACCTACTAAGATGAGGGTTGTATTTAACTCGAAGGAGAAGAAACCAACACGGACGTAGAGTATGGAACACACCATCCAGGCTGGTCTAGAGCTAAACAATCATGGACTTACGAGGACAACGGTTTGCGGGAGGAGGTGGCTTAAACAGAAGAGGAAAGCACAGAAAGGGAGGAGCCAGATCTGAAAGCAAAGCCTGTGGCTGCATAAATCTCCCTGAGATCTCCAGCAACAACTCTGCCTCCCTTTTTTCAGAAATAGCTATATCTGGGTTTCCCAGTTATAGCTCAGTCAAGAGAATGCTGATAAAATAAATAACACCCCCACCCCGCATTTTAGCTAGCTGTCTTTGGCTACCATACTATGGAAGCCACCATTCTTAAAGAGTGTCATCTTTTATTTATTAGCATCATGAAACATCCTGGAAGTAACTGAATTATGTGATCAATGTTAATGCTAATCAAAGTTATCAACATCAAGTGTTCTCTCCACATGGCGTGGTCCTTGCTGCTCCCATGATGCCAATTGCATGATTTGTACATAGCCTTAATTTGCTGATTACACTGATCTTCTCAGTTCCTGCTATTCTGAGTTCTTACCCCCTTGCTATTTTTGGTTTCAGTTCAGCATTAATATTAGGAAAATGCCATTAGAAAGAACAAGGTATTTGGAATAAAATCCAGCAAGATAAATTTTAGAACTTAAAATATGTGAATCTTTTGAGTATCTGAGTTATTAACCATTAAGCATTTAATAAATAATTCAATCAGACTAGGAAGAAAACTGATTTAAAAAAATATATACATTTATTTCACATATAAGCCTCACTCAAAATTTAATTGGAATCAATAAGTCATATGCCAAGTACAGGAAATGACATCCTATAATAAGTGCATCTTGTCTTATTTCATTCATTCTCAGATGGTAAGTACAAATTCATACATAAATGTGTTAGAACATCAATACATAATACTCTATTTCTGCTCAGACAGAAGGGGATTCTGGAATCAGAGACGGAGATGACTCAAGCGGTGTTAAAAGGGAATGGAAGGTAATGCGCACAAGGGGCATGAACTCTCTCCTGTTGCCCCAAAGCCAGAAACTCATCTACTGTTCCCCTTTCTGACTGCCCCACGTGAAATAGAATAACAAAGAAAAACACCTCTGCATTTACTGCCCTGTGTGGCCTCTGGCTCTTTATTTCACAGCTTATGAGAAACTCCTGTCTCCCAGAGGTTATGAAAGGGAAACAAATCAGCAAATAGGAGCCCCTCTGCTGCAGGGCTGGATGTGGCACACAGTTGGAGCTCAATAATTGCTCTGGTCCCCCTTTTTAAATGCTTATTTTATTTTATTTTATTTTTGAGAGAGAGAGAGAGAGAGAGGATGAGCACGAGAGGGGCAAAAAGAGAGAGGGATGCAGAATCTGAAGCAGGGTCCAGGCTCCAAGCTGTCAGACAGAGGCGGGGCTTGAACCCACGAACCCCAAGATGGTGGCCTGAGCCGAGGTTGGAGGCTCAACCAACTGAGCCACCCAGGCACCTCTGGTAACACTTTCTGTATGTTGTGACCTCTCACTCTTACTTTGTCACACACTGACACTCGTGATGATTTGGTTTTAGCAAAACAAAGATGTGTGTTGGGTTGAGAGAGAAAAGGGGTGGATATTCTAGGCCTTGCTCATCACCAGGAATGATTCAACTTCTAGCTTTGGAATTGAGTTCTTTGATGCATTAGTTTTTATATTTATACTCTTGGTGCAGGTGTGGATTGAAGAAAACCTTACCACAGTATTCTCATTTAATTTTTAAGATAACCTTTGTTGTTGTTTTTCTGGTCATAAAGTGATTGCTTGCTT
This sequence comes from Crocuta crocuta, assembly GCF_008692635.1. Classification (NCBI taxonomy): domain Eukaryota; kingdom Metazoa; phylum Chordata; class Mammalia; order Carnivora; family Hyaenidae; genus Crocuta; species Crocuta crocuta. The sequence goes on along the minus strand of NW_027551568.1, from coordinate 18,118,919 downwards.
AATGGGGTTAATTTAATGGGGGAGAAAAGGAAACTATAAATAATAATAATAATGATTATTCCACATAATTCCACAGTTTATTGTTAACATTCTGATATATTTGTTTCTGGTCTCTTTTTTTCTACCCATCTGCTTATTCTGTTACTATACACACCTACATGCATATAGAAGAATTTAAATACAACCAGATACATATATAATATACCTTATATATACGTTAAGAAATTTGTAGAGATTTCATAAAAACACATATAAATGCAAATATTTTACATACATGTAATATATATGTAAATATATATAAATGTATTACATAAATATATAAAAATGTATATATAAACATATATATGTAAATTTGTGTACATATAAAGCTAACATGTGTGTTTGTATATGATCTATTAGCTTGTTTCCAACTTTTTCTCTATAATCAGTGACACTGTAACCTATATATTGCAAACTTTTATCTTAATATATATTGTAACTGTAAAGTGGATTTCAAAGAGTGGACTCACTTGATTCAAATCAAGTCCAATATTTATCCACCCTGCATTCAAATGGCATATCTGCCATTTGGATTAATCGGTGATTATGCTATATCAATAGTTTAATATTTTGAATAAGAATTAAAGTTCTAAGACTATGAAAAATTTTAAATGTGTTCCTTTTTAAAAGAGATTTTTGCAATTTGATTTGCATAAGCCCCCTCCAAGCTGAACTGGGAAAATAAAATCTACTGGGTTATCTTGAAGCTCTCTGCTTGCAAACACACGAACTGCAAATTTATCACAGAGGTTTAATCAATAGAATATAACATAACAAATATTAAATCTGTAGATTACCTCAAAAATTGAAAATCTCCCTCAAGTAATATTCTTATCCTTCAATGTCCCAGGCTCACTCCAGGTACCAGAAAGTGAGACTTCCCACATTCCACCGTCTCTGTGCCGTCCTCCACTCTGCCACCCTAGGCCCGTCCCATGGGGTCACCATTCTTGGTTTCTGACAAACTGACCCTCATTACCATTTCCACCATATCTCAGTATTCCAGAATCTTCTCTAGTCTTATTTGGGGAGGCAAGTATCCCATTCTTAGGTCTCCTTTGGGAACTGCCATTTCCTCTGGCCCTGTCTTCCCTCAACGTGGGATAAGCCCTCTTTCCGCCCTGGGAGTCACACACAAGACACCTTTATCTCAGCTCTCCCTCAAGAGGCTTTCTGGCTCTGACCTTAGAGCAGGCATGTTTCCCACTTGGTGATCAAAAGGTAAAACTATCCAGATACATCAAGAAAAATGTAAAAAGTTACCATTACTTCGGTCTATTGCCCTTCAGTAACAAGAATCTGAAGGTTAAATACAAGCATGTGAAATAAGGCCTTTAAGTTGACCACATTATTACCAGAGGTTAAACAAACAAATGGTTGGGTAATAAGCAATCTTTGTTTTTCTATAATCATCTACTCTTCTTCAGGAGCCCTGGCCCAATGGATGGTCAGGGAGGTTTACAAAAATTACCAATTATGGTTACATCCCTCTCTTTCAAATGAACCCAGTTTCTGTCTTGCAAATAGTCAAGAGTGTCCTCCCTTCTTTTGCTCCTTATCAAGACAGTATGTGAGAGTAGAAGAAAGCTTTCCACCTTTACTTATCGATAAAGAGGTGATTTCTCACCTCTGGCTCATGCTGTCCACATCAGGCAGCTGGTCCCGGAGTGAGCACTGTTGGACATCTTTTGAAATGTGCATCTGGTCCCGTCTCCAGATTGCCTCCTGGGTGTGCTGCTGCTGTCTGCCCCTGGGGCTCCCGGGGGCTGTCCAATTGCCTTGGTCAGAGTTGTCCACCCAGCCTCACTTCGCACCAATGCTGTGGTGCCTCCAGACACCAGACTGTGACAACAGACGGTCCCTGGTCTGGGGGCTGCTCAGATGCCTTCAGTGTAAAGTCACATCCTCTCATCAGAACAGTACACCCTGTTAGGATCCAGCCAGCCCCATCAGCTCTCCTTCATCCCTGACCCATCACACTCTCAGGAGCTTGGGGGCCCAGCAGCTCTGGACTATCAACTTGGTCTCACACTCCACCATCACGGCTCATTCTATCTGCATGCTGGAGAATGGCCACACAACACAGCACAGTGCTCCCAGGAGAATGAGGAGGAGCTCATCAGAACTATGGTGTTTGTATCTTCCCCTTGACCATGAGATCTCTTGCCCTCTGGGGGAGATGTCAAGAGACTTTTCCTCTTAATTCTTCCATCTGCTTCCCTCACATAACCAAGCTGGAAGAACCAGTTTTCCTTTTTCTCTCACTCTTTGGCAGTAACTTTTACCTTATTTATTCTCTCTCTCTCCTTCTCTCTTTTTCTCTCTGTCTCTTTTTTTCTGGAGACCCGAAACCTAACACCTTAGCTTTAATTGCAGATAGGATGAAGAAAAGGAAATAAGCTTACTTGTAAGGAACATATGTGGATTAAATTTTTAGAAATATTATTTTATTTATTTTATAGATAGAGCTTCATTAGTATAATAAGAAGATAGATTGGTTTACAAGAAGCACATGGAGTATACAATTAATTTTAGATCAGGAAGAATACTCCTGGGTTTCATACCTTGGTAATAATTGTTAACAATTAACCATTACATGCAAAGGTTTGTTCCAAGTACATAACATATGACTCACTTCCTCAAGATAATCTTACAAAGCAGATGTTGTTACTTTTCAGTACTTTAGAGATGAGGAGGCAAAAGCATGGAGAAATGATTATCCCAGATTAAACAGTTGGTAAATATAAGAACTGGATTTTGAATCCAGACAACTTGCCTCCAGAGTTGGTATTCTTGACCACTATGCTCTCCATCCTTCATATATTCAACCTATCCTTTATTATCACCTTCTTTCTTCCACTGTGTATTTATTGTATATGTCCTATACTGCTGGCAATGTTCTAATAGCTAAACTTTCTAAATAAAGGAAGACAACGCTTGGGAAATATAAAGTGAGCAAGAGTTTGGAAAGCAAGCTTTGTGTTCATTACTCTAGAAAGGAAAAAAAAAAGTCCGTTTAGTGACCCAACTGGTAAAATTTTGGTAAAGCCAATGTCCATGATACTAATGAGCCCAGTCAAAGTAGGAGCATTTCTACCCTACTCATGTTTCCTATACTATGTTGGTCGAAGAAGGCTATAAGTGCATGAAAAATATTAAAATTTTTAGGATCAGTAGCTGAGAAAATGAAGGTATATTTACCATTCCTACAAAGTTCAGGGTGCACTTCCTGGTTGGGCTGTTCTCCTGGGTTGACTCTCTCAAACAGTGACTCAGATATCTGAGTTTTTGACATCTTTCCCACTGGATAATAAAAAGTGTTTTAGGATATGGCAGCCAATTTGTAACCATGAGGTTAAGGATGAACATAAGCTTAAGGATGAACTACCAACAGAACAGAGATGGAGAAAAAAAAGAATACTAAATTGATGTAATTCTTATACAGGTGAACCAAAATCAGAAATCATTTACCACCCCAGGAATTCTTCTGTAAAAATATTAATACCCACTTGTTTAGATCGCTATTATTTGGGGGTTTTTTGTCATTTGTAGCTAAACATCTCCTAATTTATGCAAATACATACAATGTTTTTCCTTAATTATTTTATATAAATCACGAAAAAATTGATTTACTTTACATAATGACCTTAATTCATGTATCATACAATTCACCCATTTAAAGTATACACTTCAATGGTTTTCAGTATATTCAAAGTTGTGCAATCATTACAATTTTAAAATATTTTTATCACCCCAAAAATAAACTCTGTAACTCTGTATCTCTCTTCAACTTCTCCCCCCAGAAACCTCTAATATATTTGCTGCATCTAGACTTGCCTATAGATTAGGATATTTAATAAATGGCATCATACAATGTGTGGTCTTATACTTAGTGTAATGTTTTCAGGTTTCATCCATGTTGTAGCATGTAGTTAGTATTTTAATCCTTTAATTACTGAATAATATTCCATTATAGATGTTTACAATATTTATTCACCCATTCTACAGCTGATAGACATCCAGTTGTTTCCACTTGGAGGCTAATAAGAATACTGCTGCTATGAACATGCACATACAAGTGTTTATGTGGAGTGGATGTATGTTCTTATTTTTCATACCTAGAAGTAAAATTGCTGGGTAATGTGGTAACTCTATGTAAATCTTTTGAGGAATTGCCAAACAGTTTTGCAAAGCATCTGCACCATTTTATATTCTCATCAAGAGTGTATTAATGTGCCAATTTCACCATATCTTCACCAAGCCTTGTTATTATCTGCTTTTTGATTATACCCATCCTAGCAGGTATAAAGTACTATCTCATTGTGGTTTTGATTTGCCTTTCCCTAATATGTAATATTCAATTCTCTTTGAAACAGACTCATCCTAAGTAAAAATATCTGGGCAACAGGATTTCTCTGATGGCTACACATTAACACATATTACATAAATATATAATTTGATATATGTCACACTTAAACCTTGTTACTTAATTTTCTTCCATCCACAGCTCTTTGGTCAGCTTTCTTTCACCTTTTTTTCCTATTTCTTGTTTGAGAATCCCAGCAGACACAGACCCAAGCTTATTAAAAAAGAGCTGATGAAAACTATCAATGCAGCAGGGGAAAAGAAAAGTTTTCATTGACTACAGTTTACCTATGAGTCAACAATGAGATGTGGCAGCTCACATGACCACATGTAATAGTAACCGAACGGGAGACTAGAACTCCCAAGAAGGGGCTACTATTCAAGTTCTTCACGGCCATACAACTACTGCATACAGGTATTCATTCTGGGGCTACACCTAATGAAAGATACTGGCAAATCAAGGTCCACTCTGATCAGGACAACCCAAGTGATAAGGGCAATAAAAACAAACTCCAAATCATAGCCTGAAGTATCTGAGGATATTTAAACTGGAAAAGTGAAACCTAGAGAAAATGATAGTGATGCCTAGACCCTTATAAAGCAATGAGACACCAAAAATAGATTTGTTTTGTGCCCTGAAACCACAGTTCTCCCACGCAGTTCCCTGTGGGATGCACTGCTTTTCAGTAGGTAGGTGAATCCCAGAGGATGTTTTACTGAAAACAATTAAAGACCACAAGTCTGGGATTGAGTCTCACTTATTATAAGTTAGAGAAGATTGGGGCTATTCCTTTAATATCACTTTTGTTCATTCTTTATTGAGAGAGATACAGGTGAATTTTTATCTAGTATAAGAGAAATTACACATAAACTCAGTTATCCTCAAGAGACTCTGTGAACCACTCTAGAAGGTGGAACCAGTGTCTGAGAATTACATACAGCCTGACTTCAATTCAGTATAATGATACGGGATCTAATAGTGAAAAGGTCAGAATGTAACCTGAAAATATAAATACTGTTAGATGGATTCTGATACTCAGTATGTCGTTGGCCTCGGTGATATCTTTCGTTTCAATAAAATGATATATTTTTATTGAAAAAAGATGACACTTTCTGACTTTCTCTTCTTCTTTCAGGTCTAGGATCCACGTTACTTGTTGTAAATATTTGCTGCATACAGCCTAGCCCTTCCTAAAATATGCAATATATATCATGTGGCGTATCATGATTTTATATATGCTTTTAGCAGGCATATGCAATGGATTTAGTTGGTGGTGCATAAACTTCAAGTCAAATAAAAAGATATAATCTTATCAGTTCTTAATACTTCTTAAATTCTTACCCATCTTCTTGTGCTTGGAAACATTTTTAGGCAACTGTGGCTAAAACATTGTATTTTCTATTTCATCTTTTATGTGGTTACTTTTGAATATTGGATTCCATTTACACTTACATTGATAATGCTGGTATACATGTTGGCAACATAAACTTTTTTCTATAAAATTACTTAAGCAAAACGTAAATCAACAGAAAGAACAATATTAAGTATTATGTAATGATGCAATTGGTATAGGACATCACCAGATTTGAAAGGTGATGTGATAATGATTAGATTTGGGGAAACACTGGAGAGTCTTCATAAAACTCTTTCTCTTTACCCTGAAACCTGTGAGGAAAGTGTGACAGGGAGATGTGCACATTGTTATTCTTCCTTTCTGCATCTGCTCTCCTAGCTGGATGAACTTCCCCATTCCTCATTTTCCCACAGGTTCTCTGATTCTCTTTCATGGCTGCCTACAACTATCTGTGCTAAGGAAATTGACCTTCTGCATTTAACTACCTACTGATTTAGTCTATCTATTCTTCCACAATATAATACATAGTCTATCTATTCCTCTAGAATGTGATATCACACACACACACATGTGCACACACACACACCATATATATATATATGTATATATATATATGGTTCTCAATAACTTTGAGAAAATAAAATTACCTACAAATAGAATCATGATTTTTATACTCTTATTTAAACATTTAGATACTTCTCCCTCTTGAGTTATGCTATACTCTGGATTTATTTTTCATTTGGATGCTTTCATGCCACAATACTTGGCTTTCAGGTTTAAATTGGTGTAATGCATTTATTATGCTTCTAGTGTTTTTATGTTTTCTTTCTATGTCAGCTTTGTTTGTTCTTAATGTTTAAGTTTTGGAAGGTAAAACTGAAGACTACATCAAACTTTCCCTGCCATCAAGGAAAATGTTATATCAAATTAAGCAAATGATGAATGCATTCTTTATTATGTACATTTAACTCAAGAAGAAAATGGCCACTAGTGGTGGCACCAAAATGTAATGCTCTTTGACATTATTGGTCTGTAATGTAAATGGCTATACTTAGAAGTTTGTTTTAAAGATCTAGGACTCCTATAATTGAGGAAACTCATTCATTTGTACATCATGGGAAATATGATTTTAAATGCAAGAATGAAAGAAAAATAGTATCCAAAGTTCTTTGGGGGTGCCTCTGCTTACTTCCCAAGTTTCATGTGTGATTAAATATTATTTAGTTTATGCTTGATTTATGGGATGCTGCTTTTCCTCTCTCCAGAAAAACCAAAGTTTTTAAAACCACTGTCATGTCTGTCATTTCTACTGCCATGTTCTGGAACTTAGAGCCTCGATGTTGATTTATTGAGACTGCTTCTAAAGCTGACCATATTTTATTATACATTTCTTTACCACTTCCCTTGGAAGAATGTTCTATTTCCCCAGGTAACAGTGGCTCTTGCCATCTTATTCATGAAGACTTGGTAGCAAAATTCTGTTTAAACCTCGCTTTTTACTCAGTTCTGTGGACCCAAAATGCATCTAAGGTGACAAAACCATCACAAGCCTAGCAGCTTATCTGCCAGAGTTCTTCTCCTCAAAATGATGTATTATCCCATCCTTCTTGTTCCAGGTGTGGTAATTCATCTTCAGATAAATGTTTCATGCGATTTTAAGGCTTCTTCTCCCTTTTTTCAGACCACAGCTTGTTTTATTTCTCCTTATATGTTCTAAGATAAGGATGAGCATATATTTCTCATTGGAAACAAATCAAGTGAGAGGATAATAGAACAACATCTTTAAAGTACTAAGAGAGAAAACTGTCAGCTTGGAATTTTATATCCCATGAAAATATCTTTGAAAAACAAAGACAAGACTTTTGGTTTCAGCTCCAACATGTAAAGAGTTTGGAAGTCCTCACTCTCATTCTTACAACAAGAAATAAGCTGACCAAATTAAAAATCAATGACTTTTCTTAGACCCATCAGAAAATTGAGGTCACAGAGCAAACCACAAACCCCCAAACTGTAGAAAAAATAAGAATAAATAAAATCATACACAAGATCACCCAAATGGCAGCAACAGCCACTGGAGCCATAAGGTGGTAGAAATGCTTAAAAGGTAGTTTTAATGAGCTGCTAAAAGCTGGACATGGCTTAATGTAAAAATGAGAAACTCTTAGGGGCTACAGTCTTAGACCCCTCCCCCCACATACAAACATATTTGTGTAGACTTTACCTCCAAGAATTCAGGCTTCAAGTTGAAGATCTAATACCCTCTTCTGTCTCAGGCAAGGCAGGAGAAGAGTAACCATTTGAAATACATCCAGCGCATTCTCCATAACAAAACTCTGCTCTCCAAAGACATCTGCATACAAGAGCCTTATCTTCCTCTTGTAAAGACAATTAGCCAACTTCACCCACCTCTAGCTTTCCTGACTCATCTAAAGGCAAAGAAAAATGATTAATAAACACTTCTGAAAGTCGCATCCCAGAGATTCAGTCCAACAGAAAAACAGAGGCTTGAACATACTATTATAGAATGCTTACTCTCTCCAGAAGCTTACCACCACATCGGTAGGGGTCCAGTGTAACAACAGTGGATTACAACTGATGAGTGGAAGACACAGAGTCTCATAAAGAAAGCATTTTTAGGGAGACTCAGAAGCAACAGAGAAAGGGAAACAAACAAACAAACAAGGACACTGAATGAGACTATATCCTCTGACACAGGTTAGACACAGTAGCCATAAAAGAACTACTAATCACATTTTAGCTCCCACCTAGCTTAATATAAAAATGTCACAATAAAGACCTCTTTTTAAAGTTTATTTATTCATTTTGAGAGAAATAGAAAGTATGGAGGGACAGAGAGAGGGAGAGAGAAAAAATCTCAAGCAGGCTCTGGACTGTCAGTGTGGACCCCAATGCGGGGCTCAAACCCATGAACCGTAAGATCATGATCTGGGCTGAAATCAAGAGTCGAGGGCTTAACCAACGAAGACACTCAGGAACCCCAAAATCTCTCTTTTTAAAAATGTTTATTTATTTTGAGAGAAAGAGTGTGTGTGTGCACATGTAAACAGGGGAGGAACAGAAAGAGAGGGAGAGAAAGAATCCCAAGTAGGCTCTGCATTGATGGAGGATTTGATCTTATGAACGATGAGATTATGACTTGAGCTGAAATCAAGAGTCAGACATGTAACCAACTGAGCCACGCAGGCGTCCCCACAATAAAGTTGTCTTTGTCTCAGTCCTTATTAGTCAATATGTTATATCCAATTCTAACCAAAAATAGTACAAGGTATGCTAAAGGCAAGAAAAACACATTATCTGACAAGTCAAAATAAGCATCAGAAACAGACTCAGACGTAGACACAGATTTTCAAATTATCAGAGAAAGAAAACAATCATGATTAATATCTTAAGGGCTCTAGTGGAAAAAAATATACAATATGCAAGGATGCATAGTATGTGGAGAAAAAAATACTGTAATAGAAATGAACACTGCCTTTGATGGGCTCATCCACAGATGGCATGGCCAAGGAAAGAATCAGTAACTTGAAGTAGGTGAATAAAAACTTCCCAAATGACATGCAAGTAAAGCAAGAATGAAAAAGAAAACAGGATGTACAAGAAGAGGAGGAGTTAAGATGGCGGAGAAGTATGGGGACGGGGATTTCCCTCATCTCTCAAACACAGTGGTATTGAGGTCAGAATACTTGGAACACCCAGGAAGTCAGTCTGTGGAATGAGAGAAGAATCTCCACAGGTGGATGGACACAGCATGGCAGGACAGAGGTGCATGTACACAAATTGGGAGAGATAAAATAATGATGTAAGCACGGAGGAGAGTGGAACCCCTTCTATGGAAAGACAAAAGGGAGAGAAAGAGAGGATGTGGAAGTGTGGAATTATGTTAGGACAAGAGAAAAACTTCTCTGGACCAGGACTGGGGAAAGAGAAATACAAAGAGTGCCAGTCTCTACTTTGTAAACAGCCTTAGGAGCTGAAGATCGGAGATTTCAGGGGTGAGTGACTTTCTCTGGACTGAAGCCAGAGACTGGGAAGCATGGGAGACTGTGGAGCGGACAAGCCCGCCACCCCTGTTACTCTGCGGGGACTGCCTGAACAGCGTGGTTTGAGACACACAGTCTGGGAAGGACAGATTGGTTGGGGTGTGGCCATTTTTCTCCTCATCACCAACAAGGTGCAACTTCAGGGAGCAGCACAGCAGCCCCCGTGGAGATGGATCCGTTTACATCAAACTCTGTCCCTCCATGCCAGGCAAGTGCCTATCTCCTGGGGCAGGAGCTGACATTGACAGAAGGCACCCTCCTTCAGGCCAGCACAGCATGGTTTCAGACACCTACGGACAATGGCCCTGTGGCTTTGTATGTTAATCTGTTGTTTTCTTTTCTTTTCTTTCCTTCTCTTCTCTTCTTTTCCTTTCTTTTTCTTTCTACCCTCCTTCCCCACCCCACCTTTGGAATCAGTCTCACAGTTTCTGATTTGACTTTTTGTCAGTTCTTAAGATTTATATGTCTTTTTTCTTTCTATCTTTCTTCCTCTGTTTTGGTTGTTTGTTTAATCAAGCACTTTTACTCTATTCTTTCTACATTTTTTCTGTATCTCCTTCTTTATTTCTCTATCTCTCTCTCTCTTTCCCCTTGGATTAAGCCTTATAGTTTCTTTAATTCTCTGCCTGGTCTTTTTTTTCTGCCCCTTTCATTCTTCTCTTTGTATGGGGTAAGTTTCCTTCTCCCCATTTCCTTTTTCCCATGGTTACTTCAACAAACAAATCAAACCACACTAGGTGGAAGGTCCAAACACTCTACCACTACAAGCAGTGGGATAAAGTAGCCAAATACACAACAACTGAGTGCACAAAACACACTCCAAAAGACAATTCCTGAGGTACAAGGCTCTGGATAGTGTATGACCCTTTTTTAATATAGTTGCTCTTGCAGGTGCTAGATCATAACAGCTATTAAAACACGTAAAAGACAGAAACCTAGCCAAAATGACCAAACGGAAGAAATCTCAAAAGAAATTCCAAGAAGAAATGACAGCCGGAGAATTACTCAAAACAGGTATAAATGATATATCTGAACAAGAATTTAGAATAACAGTCATAATACTAATTGCTGGGCTTAAAGACAGCATAGAAGATAGCAGGAGAATCTATTGCTGCAAAGATCAAAGACCTAAGAAGTAGCCATGATGAATTAAGAAGTGCTGTAAATGAGACACAAAATAAACTAGATGTAGTGACAGCAAGGATGGAAAAGGCAGAAGAGAGAATAGGTGAAGCAGAAGACAAAATTATAGAAATGATGAAAATGAAAAAAAAGAGGGAAAAGAAATTCCTAAACCTGGAAGGGAGAATTAGAGACTTATGTAATTCAATGAAATGAAATAATATCCGTATCATAGGAGCTCAAGAATAAGACTAGAGAAAGAAAGGGCCAGAAAGGTTTGTTTGAACAAATTATAGCTGAGACCTTCCCTAATCCAGGGAAGAAAACAGGCATCCAAGTCCAAGAGGTATTGATAACTCCCTTCAAATTCAGTAGTCAAAACCATGGCACAATGAAACACCATGACACAGTGAAACTGGAAAATACAAAGATAAAGAGAAAATTCTGAAAGCAGCTAGAAACAAATGGGCCTTAACCTACAAAGGTAAACGCATAAGGGTAGTAGCAGACCTGCCTACTGAAACTTGGCAGGCCAGAAAGAAGTGGCAGGAAATATTGAATGTGCTGAATAAGAAAAATATACAACCAAGAATTCTTTATCCAGCAGGGCTGTCTTTCAGAATAGAAGGAGAGATAAATGCTTCCCCAGACAAACAAAAACTAAAGGATGTCATGGCCACTAAACCAGCCCTGCAGGAGATCCTAAGGGGGACTCTGTGAGTGGAGTGCTGAAAATACTACAAAGAACCAGAGACATCACCACAAGCATGAAATCTACAGAAAACACAATGACACTAAATCCATATCTTTTAATAATTACTCTGAATGTAAACAGACTAAAATCAAAAGATATAGGGTATGAGAATGGATGGGGAAAAAGAAAACAAGATCTACCTATATGCTGCTTACAAAAGAGTCATTTTAGACTGAGGACACCTGCAGATTGAAAGTGAGGGGATGGAGAACCATCTATCATGCTACTGGACATCAAAAGAAAACCATAGTAGCCATACTACGGTTTTAAAACAAACTAGATTTTAAAAGAAAGACTGTAACAAGAGATGAAGGAAGGCATTGATCATAATTAAGGGAACTATCCATAAAGAAGAGCTAATAATTATAAGTGTTTATGCCCCCAATGTGAAACACTCAAATATATAAATCAATCACAAACATAAATAAATGTGCAGCTAATAATACTTCAATTGTAGGGGAAATCACAGGAAAGTGGAAGTGCCATATCATCATAATAAAAGGATGAATTCTCCAAGAAGACATAATAATCTTTTATGTATGAGTCTAAAGACAAGCATCAAAGTGCATGAGGTAAAAACTGATAGAACAGTAAGGAGAACTAGACAAATCTACAATTACAATTAGAGAATTCAATGCCTCTCAGTAATTGATAGATACAGCCAGTAGAAAATGAGTAAGGGTATAGTTGAAATAAACATCACTACTAATCAACTGGATATACTTCATTCAACAACAGTGGAATACACACTGTCTCAACCTCAAATGGAACACTCACCAAGGCAGATAACATTTTGTGTATTCCAAGACCCTAACTAATTTAAAAGAAGAGATATCATACAAGCTATATTTTCAGACCACAGTGGAATTAAACTAGAGTTCAATAAAAGAAAGACAGATGGAAAAATCCCAAAATATTTGGAGTTCAGACAACATGATTCTAAATAACAACAAAAATTTTTTCAAGAGGAATTTTAAAATAATTTGAACTAGATAAAATGAAAATAAAACTTAAGATTTGTGGAATGCAACAAAAGCAGTGGTTGGAGGAAAATCTATAGCATTGAATGCATATATTAGAAAAGAAGAAAGATCTAAAATCAATAATCTGTTTCCACCTAGGAAACTAAAGGAAGAAGAGCACTTTAGGCCTAATGTAAACAGAAGAAAACAAATAATAAAAATTAAAGCAGAAGTCAATGAAACTACAATCAGAAAATGCAATAGAGACAACAGAGACAGTCAACAAAACCAAATGCTATCTTCAAAAAGATCAATAAAATTGGTCTGGCTAGACTAATCAAGAAAAAAAGAAAGAAAGCACAAATTACTGATATCATAAATGAAAGAAGTATCATCACCACAAATATCATGGATGTTAAGATGATAATAAAGAAATATTTTGAGCAAACTCTAGGTCCACACATTTGGTAACTTAAATGAAGCAGACCAGTTCTTTGAAAGATACAGAGTATCAAAACTCACAAAAAGAGAAATAAGTAATTCAAATAGGCCTATAATTATTTTAAAAATTGGACAAACAATTAATGACCTTCTAAAAAAGAGAGCATTAGACCATGATGGTTTCACTGCGAAATCTACCAAACATTTAATAAAGAAAAAACAGCAATTTTTATGATCTTTTTCAGAAAACAGAAATGGGAGAAATATTTTCTAATTTATTCCAAGATGCCAGCATTAGACTAATACCAAACTAGATAAAGAATTATAAAAAAAGTAAAACTACATGCCAATACCTCTTATGAACATATTCCACAATAAAACATTATGACATTAAATCCAATAATGTACAAAAAATTATACAAAATTACAAAGAGGGCTTTATTCAAGGTATGCGAGATGGATTCCACATTTGAAAATAAATTTATGTAATCTACTATATCAAAAGGCGACAGAAAAAAATCATATTTTTGGTGTAGAAAATGCATTAGACAATATCATGATAGAAACTCTCAGAAAAGTAGGAATAGGAGATAATATCTTTTTTATAAAGAACATCTACAAACAACCTACAGCAAACAACCTACTAAGTACCTGCATACCTTCCCCCTAAGGTTAGGAACAAGGCAAAAATGTTCCTTCTCCCCATTCATATTCAGCATCACACTGGAAGTCCTACCTAAGAGAATAAAACAAGGAATGGTAATAAGGGTGTGCAGATTGGAAGAAAAGAAATAAAAATAAGACTTTTTTCACAGATGACAAGATTGTCTATGCAGAAAATCCAATAAATTGTCAAAAATCAGGAATAAGTGATTATAGCCAGATTATAAGATACAAGGTTAGAGTTAAAAATCAGTTGCTTTCCTTTATACCAGCAATGAAAAATACAAATGTGAAACTAAAAAAAAATACTATTTATATTTATTTGTTAGTTTGTTTATTGTTTTAGAGAGATTAAGAGTGCACAACAGGGCTGGAGGAGCAGAGGGAGAGGGTGCAGAGAGACAGAGAGAGAGAAAGAGAGAGAGAGAGAGGGAGAATCTTAAGCAGGCACCAGCCTCAGCACAGAGCCCAATGTGGGGCTCAAGCCCATGAACCTGGGATCATAACCTGAGCCAAAATCAATAGTTGGATGCTCAACCAACTGAGCCACCCAGTTACCTCAGTACTACTTAAATTAACATAAAAAAATAAATATTTAGGTACACATCTAACAAAATATGTATAAGATCTATAAGAAAACTATAAAACTCTGATAAAAAATTTAATTTAAGTAAATGAGTGATATTCCCTGTTTATGGGTTAGAAGCTTCAGTATTAGTCCGGTGTTGATTCTTCCCAACACAGATTCTACACAACTCATCTAAATATCAGCAAAATGTTTTGCGGATACTTTAAACATATTATAAAGTTCAGTGATAAAGAGAGCATGATACTCACAAAAGAATATACACATATAGATCAAGAGAACAGAATAGAGAGCCTAGAACTCAACCCATGTAGATGTAATCAACTGATCTTTAAAAAAGGAATAAAGGTAATATAATAGAGAAAGAGCAATCTTTTCAACAAGTGGTTCTGGATTTCCATGTGCAAAGGAAAAGAATTTGGCCACATAACTTACTTCTCACAAAAATTACCTCAAAATTAATCATGCACTAAATAAAAATATAAAATCATAAAACTTTTAAAGAAAAACATTGGATAACATCTAAATGAAATTACTATGATCCATGATAGAAAAATTTGATGTTGGGTGTTATTAAAATTTAAAAATCTTTTCTACAAAGAACACTACTAAGAAAATAAAAAGACAAGTCACAGGCTGAAAAAAATATTGGCAAAATATATATTTGATAACAGTCTTGTGTCCAAAATATACAAAGTACTATGAAACTGAACAATAAAAAAACCTAATAATCCAATTTTAAAATGTGCAAAAGATCTGTACAGCTTAACAAAGGAAATACACAGATGAAAAATAAGCATGTGAAAATATGCTCCAAATTATTATTATGAAATTGCAAATAATGATGAGATACTACTATACACTTATTAAAATGGCTAATATCCCAGAATGGATTTTTGACAATATCAAATGCTCATAGGATGTTATTATTCCTTGGTGGTGGCAATGCAAAATAGTATAGCCACTTTGGAAGACAGTTTTGAAGTTTCTTACAAAGTTAAACACAGTCTTATATAATACCTGAATCACGTTCCTAGGTGTTTGCAAGAAGTGTTGAAAATTTGTGTCCACAAAAAAAACGTGCACAGGAATGGCAGCTTTATTAATAATTGCTAAAGTCTAAATGGAAATAATATTTCTTCAGTAAGTATATGGAAAACAAATTGGCATAGCCATACAATAATTATTAAATGANCGGAAGGACCATACATTCATATTAAGTGAAATAACCAGTCTGAAAAGGCTATATCCTGCATGTTTCCAATTATATGAGATTCTGGGAAATGTAAAAATATAAAGTTGGTAAAAAGATTAATTGTTGTTAAAAGTTTGAGGAGATGAATAGGTGAAGCAACGAAGGATTTTTATTATAGTAGAACTATTCTGCATGATGGTGCAATCATGGACACATTACACATTACCAAAAACCTACAGTAGTTTAAAACACAAAAGAACAAATTTTAATGTATGCAAAGTGTTTTTTTAAATAATTTAAGGGTCAAAGAATTCTAGAAGAAAAATTCACACTGTTGCAAGAGGATCTAATTGGATAACAAATGTATGAAATGACCTCAAGAAAAGGGGTAGGAAAAGGTACTGACCTCAATAATGTTGGAATGAGTGGATTCTATATAACTAAAGGCATAAGATACTGTACATAAGTCCTTTACTTTAGTAGGTCACATTGTTTTCCATTAGTGTAAATGTTACCAAATATGATAAGTTATAAAGGTATATTGGAATTGAAAATTAAGTAAATGAATGGTCATGACAGAACCAGATTTGCAACTTTGGAATGGAAATTTACATATTGCAAAGGGAGGAAGGTGGTATGATCCAAATTTTATTGGGTTAGAGTTGGAGTCATCAGTATGAATTCATATGATCCAAATTTAATGGGTTAGAGTTGGAGCCATCAGTATAAATTCATATTTAATACAGATACAGATCACTACAGATGGAAATATTTATAGATAGGTATACATATGGAGGGTTTGTATAGACAAATATATTATCTTGCTCTGTCAGCTGAGAGGGAAGAAAGGAAGAAAGGAAGAAAGGAAGAAAGGAAGAAAGGAAGAAAGAAAGAAAGAAAGGAAGGAAGGAAGGAAGGAAGGAAGGAAGGAAAGAAGGAAAGAAAGAAAGAAAGAAAGAAAGAGAGAGAGAAAAAAAGAAAGAGAGAGAGAAAGGGAGAAAGAGGAAGAGAAAGAGAAAGAGGAAGAAAAAGAAAGAGGAAGAAAAAGAGAAAGAGGAAGAAGGAAAGGAAGAAATGACACCCTAGTAGCAATGAACACACCTAACCTCTAGATATTGCTTTCTAATGCCTTTTCCAATTAAACTAATCAGAGCTTCTTAAAGAAACAGTTGATTCATGGATGGGTATAGAATGTACAAAATGAGCCTGGGCACGTTATAATCGCAGAAAGTAAAAAAGTTCTTAAAATAAAAATTTTAAATATTGATGAGAATATGTCAAAAGGGAACAAGAGTTATCTCAAAGAGCTTCCACGGGCTCGATCTGGAATAAATTGAGGAAGAAAACAAGGTAATAGTAGACTGAAACCAATATATAAAATAAATATCAATGTACCCATACTAATATAAATACACGATTGTATAAGTTAATAAGTGGAGAAGAAAAAAATCATGCAGAATTCCAAGTAAGTTATGTAAATAAGCCACTCTAAAGGAGGTGGAGCATAATTCTTCACTGCTTAAGTGTAGATTGCACACAGTGACTGTCTTTGAAAAGGACAGTATAAAAAAAAGGGAGAAAACAGTAACTTCATGGTAGAGAAACCTGAAAAGCACTATCTCTGTTAGGTGATCATAATTAACATCAACAATGATAAGAAGTCATGCTGATGTATTCTTGATATGATGTGATGAAATGGCACTTTACTTCTGTGATCTTCCTCTACAAACTCTACAACCTCAGTATAATTATGAGAAAAACATCAGATAAAGGCCAAGTGAAAATATTTTACAAAACATTTGACCAGTACTTCTAAAAGTTGTCAAGGTCATCAAAAACAAGGAACATTTGAGAAACTGTCACAACCAAGAGGAGTCTAAGGAGACATGAAAACTAAAATGTAATGCAACACCTTGAGTGGGATCGTGGAACAGAAAAGGATAGTTGATTAAAAACTAGGGAAATCTGAATAAACTATGAACAAATGTAGCAATATTTGTTCATAAATTGTAACAGATGTACCATATTAATGTAGATGCTAATAATAGGGGTAACTATGTGAAGGTTACATGGGAAATCTCTGTACCATCTACTCAGTTTTATGTACAGCTAGAAATTTCTGTAATTCTAAAACTGTTCTAAAAGTAAATATTATTAGTAAAATTTTTTAAATAAAAGCAAAATAATGACATATTAAGGAACACACAAGCTACAAGAAACATAAAGGAAGCTCTCAGGCAGAAGGATAATGATACCAGATGGATACGGATCCACACAAAGAAGGATTGCATCTTGGAAGAGATACAAATGTAGGTAAATATAAAATATATTATTCATTATCTTTAATCTCTTTAAGTGAATAAGACAAAAGTAGTACCAAAGTACTATCCAATTAATTTTAATCTCTCTAAGTGAAAAATGACTACGCAAGACAAAAGTATACCAAAGTATTATGGACTTCATAACATACATAGAAATAAAATATACCACAAAAAATTAGCATGAACTATGAGAAGGAGTGAACAAAAGCTCTCTAACTTAAGTTTCTTATGTTTCACAGAAAGTTATGTAATATCACTTGGCAGCAAACCATAAGTTAAAGATATATATTTTAAACATGATAGCAACTTATATAAAATAAGTATAATTAACAAAATAATACTGAAGATAAAAAGAAATATTAAAAGTACTTACTCTAAATCAAAAAGTGAAAAGAAGAAATTAAAAAAACATGGGATAGATAAAAAAATATTTTCAAGATAGTAGATTTTGATAATCATTACATTAAATGCACACTGTTTAAATTAAGACAGACTGTAGATCAGATTTAAAAGCAAGGTCTAATGTACACTGCCTACAAAGAGGTTGAGGTTAAATACAAAGACATAGATCTGTTGATTCAAAAGAATGAACAAATATGCCACATAAACTCTAATCCAAAGTAAACTGGAGTGGCTATATTAATATTAGACAAACTAGACTTGAGAAAAAAGAAATATTGCATTACATAAAAATAATGGGATAAATTTATCAAGAAAATATAGTAACTCCAAAATGTATCTGCACCTAGTGAGAGTTTAAAATAAATAAATAAAAATCATATAAGAAAACATATTTGAGTTCACAATTAATGTTGGAGAGTTTAACACTGAAAATAGGCTTTTATTAAATATTTCTAGCTAACATTATATTAGCAGTGAAAGACTGATTTCACCCTAAGATCTGAGACAAGACAAGTAAGTCTTCACTCACTACTTCTATTTAACACTGAACCAGAAGTTCTAGCAAAGAATATAAGGCAAGAAAAAGAAACAAAATGCTGACAAAAGGGAAAAAAAAACCACTGTCATTTACAAATAACATAATTGCCTACACAGAAAATCACAATAAATTTACAAAAAAAAGGAAGAAATAAAGTCAAGAACAAACGAGTGACTTTAGCAAAATACAGATACAAGGTCAATGGAACAAAAGCAATTATATTTCTATTTACTCACAGTCTACAATTGAAAACTGAAAAATCTAAAAATGTCTTTTACAATAGCATCATAACACCTCATGTACTTAGGGATAAATGTAACAAAATATGTGCAGTGCCTGTACACTGCAAACTATAACATATTATGGAGAAAAACTAAAGACATAAATAAAGTAAAAACATACTGTATGTGGGTCTGAAAACTAAATATTGTTAAGATGTCAATTCTCATCAAATTGATCAATGGATTCAAAGCAATCTCAATTCAAATTATTTGCTTTTGTTTTGTGTCACTTTTAGAAATTGAGAAGATGATTCTAAAATTAGGCAGAAATTCAAAGAGAAGAAAAAGAGAATTCTCATTACATTATTTCAAGATTTTAAGATAAACATACAGTTAAAAAAAAAACTGTCATTATTGATATACTTGCCAACACAGAGAATCACAGAGGGCTGAATACACATGAAAAAGTGCTCAACATCATTAGTCACTGTGGAAATACAAATTAAAAACACCGTACGATACCACTAACACCTATGAAAATAGCTAAAACTAAAAAGACTGACAATACTAAGTGTTGATGATGGCATGGAAAATTAGAACTCTTTATACATTGCTTGTGAAATGTAAAATTGTACACCACTCTAAAAAATAGTGAGGCAATTTTGAATAATGTTGTATGGAACTTTATATATACTGATCATGCAATATAGACTGGTACATATATATAATTCACATTTTGGGATATTTAGCAAAGAAAACTGAAAACATATGTTCACTCACTGACCCATATACCCAAATGTTTATAGCAGTTTTATCCATAAAACCAAACACTAGAAATAACGTAAATATGTATCATCTTATGAATGAAAAAAATAATTTATAATACATCTATATGGTAGAATAGAACCCAGTAATATAAAAGGACAAACTAATAAAATATGCAATAACATGGATGAATTTTAAAAGCATTATGTATTATGATAAGAAGCTATATATTATATGATTCAATTTACAGAAAATTTGGGAAATGGTTAGTATACAAGGACGGACATTAGAAGAGTAATCATCAAGGTCTGGGACTAGAGGTAGAAAAATACGGGGACAAGAGAAAACAGTATGAAGTGAAAGAAATATTCTTCTTATTCTGTTCTTATTATTCTGATGATTATATAATTACATTCATCTAAACTCCTCAAACTATACACTTAAAAGAGTTAATTTTATTATTTATAAAATATACATCAATCAACAACTTTTTAAAAAATTAACCAAAAAAATACTAATAATGATCTTTGTCTTATTCTTGTCTTCAGGGAGAAAGCTTCTAATATTTTATAATGAGATTCAGTGTTGATTGCTAGTTTGAAATAGATCTCCTTTATCATCTTGGAGATTGGTTCTTATCTCCTATTCCTAGTTGACTAATGTTTTTTATCAATAATTGATGTTGAATTATTTTAAAATGCTTTTTCAGCATCTATCAAGATAAACTTTTCTTTCTTCTCCTTTGATCGATTGTTGTGATGAATTATTACTTGGTTTTCTAATATTGAATTGTTAGTGCATTCCTGGAATAAAACCTATTTGGTCATGATGTGTTATCTTTTAATAAACTGCTACATTTGATTTGCTAATATTTTGCAGTTATAGTTCTAAAGATCTTTAGTCAGTTTTTCTTTTTTTAATTTCCATTTTTCTTATGTTTGGTATGGGATGTTGCTTGGTTTATAATTGAATTGAGACACTTTTCATCAATTACTATATAATCAGAAATAGTTTACAACTGGTTTGATAGCCTGGATATTTTTTCTTTTTTTTTGTTTAAGTTTATGTATTTATTTTTGAGAGAGAGAGTGAGCATAAGTGGGAGAGGAGGAGGAGGAGAGAGAGAGAGAGGGAGAATGAGAGAGAGAATCCCAAGCAGGCTCCACACTGTCAGCATGGAGTCTGATGTGGGGCTCAAACCCATGAAATGTGAGATCATGACCTGAGCCGAAATTGAGAGTTGTACACCTAACCAACTGAGCCACCCAGGCACCCCTGGATCATTTTTCAATATGAACTTGTCGGAGCTCAACCACAGAATTGATGTTAACAGTTTTGATAAGAGAAGATAAAATAAATATTCCATTTGATCTTTTGTCTTCATTTTAATTTAATTTAATTTTATGAGTATCTTGTATTGTTTTGTTTCACCCATGATCATCTTCTTTCTTACTCTTTATGCTGATATGGAACTAGGAAATCCTGTTTTCATTTTATATTTGAAAAAAAAAAAACTATCGGTCTTTCCTTTACAAAATTACATATGTCAGAGTAACACATGTCTTATTTGAAATTCTTCTTATGAAAGACTTGTCTCTTCTCCCTCATTTATTTGGTCAATAATTTATTCATATCCATAGGTACTCATGGATATTTGTTTCATAGTCCAGTATTACTTCATTTCTTGTGTTTATTCACATTATTCCAACTTTGGCTATTGAGCACTCTAGTAATGTCTCTTGTATCTTTTGACATGGCCCTATCATAACAAAGTTTTTACATTTTTTTATTTCTCAGCATTCATTACCTCTAGTACTATACAATAGTCCACATTTACCTTTTCTATTTCCTGCCCTAGCCCTGAATTAGTCATTTCTCCAAGGAGCCCTTGATCCTCTTATTGAAGAATGGTACTTAGGAACTAAGATCTGGGGGGCAGCTAGGGGGCTCAGTTGGTTGAGTGTCCAGCTTTGGCTCAGGTCATGATCTCACAGTTCACAGTTCAAGCCCTGCATCAAGTTCTGTGCTGACAGCTCAAAGCCTGGAGCCTGCTTTGGACTCTGTGTTTCCCTCTTACTGCTCCTTGCTGGCTCATGCTCTTGTCTTCCAGAAATAAGTATTAAAAAAAAAAAAAAAAAAGGAACTAAGACCTGGGAACTACATGTATTTGTTAATACTAGGATGTTGTTATTTCTAGTCTGTCTCAGCTGACACAGCAAGAATGGTTACGTGTGTAATTGACTTTCGGATTTACACCCACCTATAAATATTTCTTGTGTGTATGTATATATGTGTATACACATATATTTAAACTAACTATAATTTCATAATAGTGTCCCCAATTCTAATCCATTAAAATGTGGATTATTCTCCATCCTTTTTTGCTTACTAATTGGTAAAATCTCACTTCCCAACTGGCTCCTACCACCTATTATCCATTTACTTAATTGTTCAATTCTTGCATACATGTATAGCAGTGGGATAATTTTTAACTAATATCCCTATGGAAAACAACATTATCAACTAAATTACAGTACTATTTTTGCCTTTAGTTTTACAGATTCCACTAATTTCCAAAGTTACTTAGATCAGCACATTTTCCTTCATTATTTTTAGTGATATTGTTTCCTAAATTTTTAATATAGTTGAATTGTTTTGTCATAATCTGCATCACATCTTGGGATTTCTCAATCATCTAGATATATTTTTTTTAATTTGTATACATTATATAGATAACCCATCCTTAACAAAGTGGAGCATAACTGCCCACATCTTGAGTTTGGGCTGTATGTGGCAATTTCTATCCAAAGAGTATAGCATTGAATGAAGGAAAGAAGAAAGAAGAAATTAACTTTATGATAGAAAAACCTAACAAAGACTACCTAAGTTAGATGGTCAAAGTTAATATCAACAGTGATAAGTCCTATTGATAGCATGTACCTTTGATGGAGTGTAATGAAAATGGCACTTACCTCTGTAACTATCCCACCAAACACCCATAACTGCAATCTAATCATTAGGGAAACATCACACAATCCCTTTGAAGGACATTCCACAAAATACTGACCAGTATTCCTCAAAACTGTCATGGTCATCAAAAATGAGGAAAATCATGGAAGCTACCACAGTCAAGAGAAGTCTAAGGAGACATGATAAGTAAATGTAATATGGTACATTTGAACAACAGCAACAAAGGACATAGATTTCTAATGTCTAAGAAAATATGAATAAAGTGTAAACTTTAATGATAACATATAATATTGGTTCATGAGTGTCACAAATGTATCATTAAATGAAACAAATGTAAGATACAAATAATAGAGGAAACTATATAGGTTCTACTTAAACTCCCTTACTATCTTTATTTTTTTTTCCAGTAAATACAAGCTATTCTAAAATAAAACATTTTTTAAATGGCATATATCTAATCACTATCCCTTGATAATTCAAACACATTTACCTTTTTTTATTATCTTCTACTTTATCTTGTAACCTAGTAGTTTAGGTCATGATTATTATTTGACATTTTAAAGTATCTCCATTGCCTCTATCAAGAATTACTTCCCCACAAAAAAAAAAAAACACTGTTACACAAATAAATGAATTTAGCAAAATTGCAGAATACAAAATCTGTTGCCTTTATGTACATTAATAATGAACTATCAGAAAGAGAAATTAAGAAAAACAGTCTGATTTACAATTGCATCAAAAGGAACAAAATACCTTGGAACAAATTTAACTGAAGAGGTGAAAGACCAATACACGGAAAACTAGAGGACATGGATGAAAGAAATTGAAGAGGCACAGGTAAGTGGAAAGATATTCCATGCTCATGGAATTTAATTTGAAAAGGATGATAAGGGGCAACTGGGCAGCTCAGTCAGTTAAGCATCTGATTCTTGGTTTTGGCTCAGGTCATGATCTCATGATTGGTGAACTTGAGCTCCACATTGGGCTCTGCAGCTGGCAGCATGGAGCCTGCTTGGGATTCTCTCTCTCCTTCTCTCTCTTCCTCTGCCCCCCTCACACTGTCTGTCTAAAAATAAATAAACTTTAAAAAGGGGAAATGATAAGGCCAAAACTTCAAGAAGGATGTTGTGAAAAAGGAAAACAAAATCAAAACGAGACCCCTTGAACAGATTTAACACTGTAGGAGGAAAAAACTAAGAGAGAAGAGTTGAAGACATAGGAGAAAAAGAGAGAAAAGAGATGGAGTCAGGTGGGTGAACAGCTGACCTAGAAAATAGTGATAACTTATTAAATCCTGGGCTGGGTTAAATTGGAAAAAGATTTAGCATGAGTATTTGTGCTTGGAGTTCTGAAAGCCCACTGAAAGTTGCAGAACCTGAGCCCATGTGCAGGACTAGACAGGCATAGAGTTGCAGAGTGGATATAGAAATAAGAACTGACTGGAAGAACTATTCAGCGAAAGAATGGCCTAAGTGATCTTTCTAAAAATCCTAAGGAAGGGGTGGGTAAGTAGAATGAGGGGAAATGTAAGAATAGGGATACAGATTAAGGAACAGATGTAATCCACTAATTCCAAAATTGGTATTTGGTTCACTAGGTAGGCTTCATTTTTTTTTTTTAGTTGCTGACATAAGTTTGGCTAAAGCAGTCACAAAATCTTGGTTATTCAGCATAAATGTTAGTGTACTAAATCCCTTCAGTAAAGAAATGTTTTAACTTTAATAACCCCATTCTCCTAAGTGTATGTGACTAAACATCAGTTTATCTTCTTCTGTGTGATCTTATTAACATACTGAAAAACTAATTTTCCATGTATTACCCTAATCTGGTAACTGATGGTATAAATGAAGTAGAGAAATGAGAAAATTGCCATGAGCAGATAGTAGTCAAAAGAAGGAGTATTTGAATATAAATTTCCAGAGCTAACATACATATATAAGGAACAGGCCCGATTAGAGTATGTAAATGATTAGGCCATGGAAGTGGACCACAGCTGAAGGTCACTTGAGTTGAAGAGCAAATGGGCTGGCTTTTATGTTGTTCATTCCCACAGATACAGAAATAAACCTCCAGTCATGCCAGAATCTGGCGTGAGAACGGTATCTGTGAGCCAGCTGCCAAAATACTGGTTAGATATTGGGACTAATTGTGTTGGTTGAAGAGAATCTTGCAAAGTAGTAGAAGATGCATGGCTTGTTAGGAATTTGTAAGATGCAACAGTGGACAAATGGAATAATCCAGGACCATCTGTAGCAATGTTGAAAAAAAAAATTACTCTTCTCCCTGAAAGCTGTGCTCTGGGAATCTCAGGAAGTTGAGGGTCCTCACTTTTCAGGAGACGAAGAGGGAACACCAGCAGATTAATGGAAGCTCTGTGTTGTTGTATCAGTACAAGATGCTGTTATGGGTTGAATTGTGTCTCCCCGAAATTCATATGTTCAAGTTCTGATCTCCCAGTATCTCAGAATGTGAGCTTATGTGGATATAGGGACTTTAGGCCAAATGAGGTTATCAGGATAGGCCTTACTCCAGTATGACTGACCTCCTTATGGCAAAAGGGACATGTGGACATGGAGACACACATAGAGGGAAGGCCACGTGAAAAGATATAAGGAAGCCAAGGAGAGAGGCCTGGAATGCATCCTTCCTCACAGCCTTCAGAAGAAACCAAATCTGCCAACACCTTGGTCTTGGACTTCTGACCTCCAGCACGATGAGATAAGACACTTCTGGTGTTTAAACCACTTAATTTGTGGTGCTTGGTAACCACAGCCCTAGCTGTGTCATACAGAAGCATTTAACCAAAAGGTTGAGGGTGAAAGGAAAGTGATGGGTTTTTGGCTTTTTCTATTTCATTCATTCATTCATTCATTCATTCATTCATTTACTTTAGCATGTAATGGGCTTTTCCAGGAATATAGTAATAGGTCGAGGACAGAGAAGATGTTGGGAGCTGGTTGTTCTCCCTTAAGAACTGGGCACCATGCCTCAGAGAATCAAGCTGGTGGTGCTAGATGGGTTGGGCACTCTTGCTTCCTATTGTGAAGAGTAAGGAATTTACCTCACGGTGCTCTTTTCCTCCAATCAATGTGCTCTCAAATATCACATTATAAAGGGGTAGAGATGACCTCTGCACTCATATTTTAATTTCCTTGAATAAAAGGAAATCCTTGGCAAATTAGCTGGCATTTTGCTTGCCAGAGGAAGAGACAAGAAGCACCTCTCCATTGTGGGAGCCAGTCTGTTCCCATCTTTTTTCTTTGCTGCATTTACTTGCTCACTATCTGAGGCACTTACTAGATAGAGATTCATGTTTGGAGGGAATAAGTTTTTCATTGCACATGACACCTTGAATGGTAAAACAGGAGCCTATGATACTCTGATGTGCACAGAACTTGAAGTTTTAGCGAATCAGTCCACTGGGGGTTGGAATTTTTCTATACACTCTAAAATATTTCTGTTCCTGGAAGACAGCAGGAGGAAGAACTGCTGTTTGAATCAGAGTCAGGTGTAGTATGAATTTTTTTTAATGTATATAAAAAGGAATGCCGTGCAGATCGAGGTGGCTCCTTTTCCATCTGTCAGCACATTCTTTACAACCATGCATAAACCTTATTATCACACTCAGTATGTTACTGCAAAAATTATCCTGGTCCTCAGAATGGTTTCTCTACAGCTTTGAGTGGAATTCAAACTTCCGTGCAGTTCATGTAAAAACAAGCAACCTAGTAAGTGAGTGGGGGACGGGGCGAGTAAGAGACATTTTCCTTTCACGGAAAATTTACTAGAGCTCCTTCATTGTATCCTAAGTCCAAGGCTAAATATTTTGAATTGAATAAAATAGAGACTGATGACACATATTTGGCCTTGATAAAATTTTTGCACTGTCTTCACATATATTAACCTTTGATGAAAAGACCACTAGAAGGAAAAGGCATGGGAGGAATATGGCATACTTTCAAAGCTTTTTTTCATTTTTTTTAACATTAACCTTTGAGATCTGACCTGTTGTAGTTGTGTGTTTGGGGGTATATTTGGATAGAGACATTACTGCCATCCTGTTCATATTTATGGGCCTGACCTTTGTATTATAGTAGCCTGCTTTGAAGCACAGTTATTTTTAATTGCTTTATATGTCCACGGAGACTGTTCTTTGCCTCTGTCAGTTATATACAGTACCCCGGCACATATGTTTGCTCAGTGAATCTTTCAATGACTAGATATTTACAACCGCATCTGAATACAAGAGGGGGAAATGTTGCATTTTGGGGTGGCATGAGTGTTGCGTGTTTGTGTGAAAATGTGTTTTATTGTCAACGTTGCCATATACTTAATGAGGTGACAGGAAGAATTAAAAGTGACAGATTGTTTTGGCTGCACTGGGGCCATCTGAGATATAGTCTCCTGTAATGCAGCTCCATAAACCCAGGCTGTGTGAAGCCCTCAGTGTATGATTCATGGCTGCAGCAGGACTACTCACAGAGGTTTAACGAGAGAGAGGCACGGGCTGGGCATCAGGAGGTTGAAATTGCTGTCAGAAGACAATGCAAAGCGCTATGTGCCAAAACAGGGCCTGAAATTTGCAAGGTAGGCCTTGATCGCCGGTGTCCCTAATGCCATTATTCTATCCATTCCTGATTAGGAGCAGGACAGAATGATTGCCAAAAATGCCTGACTAAGGACAATTCATTTGCCCTTGTTGCCCGAAGGAAACCTTACACAGGAACCTGTGTGCTTTTAGTTGATGGCCTATTAGGTGCAGCCACAGAGAGGACAGAGGGAAATAAGTTTATTAGAGTCACAGGTCCTAGCAAGGGGATCTCCACATGTCACACCAAGTCACAAGGGACCTGCCAGGTCTGGGGCAGGTGGCAGAGGACGGGAACAAGAGCAAAGCTTAGGCCAAGAGCTTAATTGGCGCTTTTATTGCCAAGCAAGGCAGAATAACAAGTTAGGATTGGCTAGTTTGAATAATTTCAGGGGGCTTTATAGAAGTGTCCCGATATCTGACTCTGGGATGATTCAGCAGAGGAATATTGCTTTCCAGGGTTTAATGGCCAGATAGAGAAGTTTCTATATCTGGACTGGTTAGTCTGCATATCAAAGGCATGCTGCCAGCAGAGTCCTTTGCTATCTCTAAGAACTGGCTAGGAGGGGTAGGGGGCCAGTCTCTCTCTAGCCAGAAAAGTTTAAGATGGAAGCCATCATAATACACAAAAAGTAAAAAATACATATATATGATACAGTATATCTGTGACATTTCTCCCACAAATGGATTATTTGATTGTGACAAATATCTCTAGACAGCCATTGTTGGTGAAATCAGCGGAAGCATTGGAAAATATGGTCCCTAAACGAGCAGCCTCACCATCCCTTCAGAGCTTCTTAGGAATGCAGATTCTCTGCCCTATCCGGGATCTCTTGAATCAGGATTTTTTGGGTCCAGGAAGGGGGGAGGGGAGAGGAATCTATGTTTTAATAAGCTTTCCAAATAGCTATTCTGCACACCAAAGGTATGCACCCTTTAATGGACCACACAAGTGACTACAAGAAAGAGAAAAGTGATTCTATTTATCAGAGATTCAATTGTATCAAAGGTAAAATTTCAGTTAATGAAAACCAACTAAGTGGAATCCTGAAGACAATTTGTGTTCTTATCCTATTGTGTATTACCTTGGACCTTCGGTAGGTCACAACCTGTCCAGGATTCAGCCATTCAGTTTGTAAAATGAGAAAGATACTGGTACTTATCTCTTGGAATTTGTGAGACTTAAAGGTAATGATGTATTTATATGCATTTAGTGTAAGGGTGCCTAGCTCATTGGTTAAGCGTCTGACTCTTGGTTTCAGTTCAGATCATGATTTCACAGTTTTGTGAGTTCAAACCCTGTGCTGACAACATAGAGCCTGCTTGGGATTCTCTCTCACCCTCTCTCTCTGCTTCTCTGCCTCTCGCACTGTCTCTGTCTCTCTCAAAATAAATAAACTTAAAAAAATTTAAATACACTTAGTGTAGACAATGTTAGTTGTACTTAATATTAAATAATCCTTTCTGTCCATACCATTTGGAAGACAGATCACAATGAGACAAGTTTACAACAGGACTGGGGTCATACCAGCTACTCTATATTTATTAGATTTTTTAATTGCTTATCAGACACAGGGTTAAGCATATTACAGACGTTATTCCATTTAATTCTCAAAACAACCATGTTAAAAAGGCTGCAAAATTGTACCATCTTAATTTTTTGAAAGAGCGTAGTAGATGAAAGAAGTTAAACAATTTATTGAAGGACACACAGATTTTAAGTTCCACCCTTGTGATTTATGCTCAGAGCTGTCTGACTTCATGTGTTCTCTTCCCCCAACACAATTCCTTCTCTGGGAGAAGAAAAAACAATTTCCATAGTATTCTCTAGCATCATAACTTTATCTGTCTTTTAGTCTATAGTTCCATGATTCCTGAGCAACAAAGATACCCATGAGTTACAGTGAGATACCTTGAAGTTAAAAATGAAGAAAGATCCTTGGGTGGCTCAGTCAGTTCTAACTTTGGCTCAGGTCATGATCTCATAGCTTGTGAGTTCGAGCCCGGCATTAGGCTCTCTGCTGTCAGCATGGAGCCCACTCCAGATCCTCTGTCCCCCCCGCCTCTTTCTGCCCCTTCCCAACTCTATCTCTCTAAAATAAATAAATGTTTTTTAAAAATCTTAAAAACAAAACAAAACAAACAAATGTGGTCACTACTCTTTGAGTAATAAAGTAGAAAAATTATTTAAAGTATTTTTAATGTAATAGTACAGGAAGATACTAAGAAGGATTATCGTATGGCCTCACAGTTAAATTCGTGTCCAGTCTAACGTATCTTATTTATGTAGGTTCTCACTGCCTAATAGAAATAATAGTATACAGCACATCTTATTTCTGGAGCTCCCAGGAATCATTGTGTGATTCCTGATATGCATAGTTTGATTCATCTAATACACAGATATTCATCAAATACACAAATAAAAGATCAAGAAAAACCTAAGCCAGACATTTCAGATGTCAAGAACTTAACTATCCTTATAGCAACTTCCCAAAGCTTGACAATGTAAGTTATTTCCAGTTTGGTTTGATTTCTCACTGCCAAGGGAAACAAGGGATTGGAGTATTTAAAGTGGCTTTGTATTATCAGATCAACATAGCATATAGGTCCCAAGGCTGACACTGCCTCCCTTTCTTTCTCCTTCTGTGTGTGTGTGTGTGTGTGTGTGTGTTGGGAGTGGAGAGGGAGGGCTCTCTCCTTTCCTTAAGAAGCCTGCCCAGGCACTGCTAGTGAGTGGTTTCTTTGTAGACTAGATACTGGGAGAAACTAAAGCAGGCAAAGGGACAGAAAGAAACAGAACAACAGAAAGACACAATAACAGCTACCTTCCTGAAAGGGAGTCATTGTGCCACAGAATGGTCTGAGCATTTCAATGCACAGGGCAGAACACAGTGCCCCAAACCTTCCTTCACTCAAATCCCGAGATGTGAAAAGGCTTGTCCTAGCTTTAGTCATTTTCTTTTATTCTTCCACTCAAAGGGAGCAAATGAAACAAAAAGCCGAGTCTATACAACTGCTGCTCCCTGAGCAAGCTGCTGAGGAAGTGGCATTTCCATCCTTATTCCTTCTGTTCTTGGAGTGTTGCTGAGTCCGAGTAAGCATTCCTCTCGGTGAGACAAACTCTTCTGGACGACACGATCATTATCTCCAAGTTCCCAGCCTTTCTCGTAAAGTCCAGATGAACGCCAACTAGCACGCTGGCCAATATTGATAGAACATTAATATAGTGGTGACCAAAGGTAACCTTACTCCTCCTTGTAGAAACTGAGAGAGAGCATCA
Source organism: Crocuta crocuta (assembly GCF_008692635.1). Lineage (NCBI taxonomy): Eukaryota > Metazoa > Chordata > Mammalia > Carnivora > Hyaenidae > Crocuta > Crocuta crocuta. Next base: position 18,088,291 of record NW_027551568.1, on the reverse strand, counting down.
CTTTCCCATACTTAGTCTCTTTCTCTTGATTATTGGGAAAGGTTGCACACAATATTCTGGGAGGCAACCTTATGGTAGATAGACATTTTAAAGCCCTGTGAACTAGAAAAGATGTTCTTAACCTTTCTGAATTTCAATGTCTTAATATGTGATCAGAATAATAAAGCCTAACTCACAAGGGGGCAGGGATGGAGTTTAAGTTAGATGAAATACTAAACTATTTCTTCCCTCATTAATTTGGCCAATAAACATTTTAAGTGCTTACTGTGTTCTAATCCTATACAAGGCATGGGTATATTAAAATGAAAGCCTCAAAGATCTTATGACCTAAACCTCAAAGATTCTAGAATTCAGGTTCTCCATGAACTTGGTTTGAAGCAATAATTATACCCTTATTTTCATTTACCTCTAACTGAAACTTGGCACTTTTAAAATTTATCAATGTATACAACAAACCATGATAGTTGACATAATTAGAAACTATAGGTATCATATCACAGTGATGGAAGGTATGCTGACAAACTGTTTTCACTCACCACTACTTCTCAATGACAACAATTAGTGGACTTGCTGCTTGAATTTCTTAGCTGAGGCTTTAAAAAACATATCTATATTTAATATTATATTATAATATATTTTAATATTTTGGTAACTGACATTATAATTTATTTTCTTTGTATTCATATGTATTTTGTCTTATGTGTTTAAAAACATGGGCGTGCCTGGCTGTCCCATTCGGTAGAGCATGCGACTCTTGATCTAGAGGCTGCAAGCTGAAGCCCCATGTTGAGTGTAGAGATTACTTTAAAAAAAAAAAAAAGAAATTTTTAAGTGAGAAAAAAAAGCATGATTCAGAGAATGGGTCCATGTATGACAGGGTTCAGAATCCTGGCTCTTGGAGAGATGATATTTAAGTCAATAATTCTAATACAATATAATTAATATTGTTACAACAGTATAGTTAATGTCGTGGTAGGGCTATTATGGAATCCCAGTCTGGGTCTGGGTGTGTGGGTGTGTGTACAGTGAGGGTGTTAGGGACAGCAAGTCATGGGAGATTAGTCGTGGAAGATTTCAAAGGTAAATAACGCTTCAGCTAAGCCTTAAAAAGGAGGTGAAAATTAGCCAGGCCAAAAATAGAAGGCTGGGTAAGGAGTGAGATATGTGAGAGGGGAGATGGACATGGGGCAGCATGTGTAGCAGCAGGCGAGTGTGAGAACGCCGATGTACCCGGGAATCTGTATGACCCGAGCCCGGGTATACAGGGAGAGTGTGGGAGACAGGGTCCGGGAGGCCAGTAAGGGCCAGTGAAGGGTTCTGATCATCATACTGGAAGTGGTTTTGAGCCACAGAAGTATTTCTAGCCTCTGCTACCATCAGATAGGTGTTTTAGAAAGATCATTTTGGCTGCATTGTGGACAATGGCGAAGCAATTATAAGGGTGGTGCGAAGCAGGGGAGAGCCAAGAGCAGATACGAAGTCTGTGGCCACAATCCAAGCAGGCAATGGCGAGGGCCGAAATCATGGCAGTGGCAAAGTGTGAAATCACTTTGTAAAGTGTGAAAGGCCACTGTGGAGCTGAGAGAAGGGAGAAGGGAAAGAGAAAAGGAAGAAGAAAGCGAGAGAGGAAAGGAAAGGAGGGGAACGGAAGCTTCCGTCCGTCTTCACGGTAAGGGAAGAAGGAGACAGAGGAATTGTAGTCTTCAGCTAAGCAGACATTTGAAGTCAAAGTGTTTCATTAAACTACAATCACAACTGTTAGTCTACCCTGGAGGTGTGATAGGATTACCAGTGCACCAGGTCTCAGGCAATCAGCCAGATGGCCGCTGATTGGTTCTCCTGGAAACTAATCAGAGCTCTTCTTCAGTGGTTCAATTGCTGCACAAATAGCCACAGCCAAGGTGAGCTCAGTGAACAGAAGCTGTTGGCAAGTCGACATCCAAAAGGCAACAGGAAAGGCGGCACAATTTTGGTTTTGACAGGGAGCAATAGCGAGGTTTATTTACAAGAAGTCCACAGAAACTGACACCACACACACCCATAGGTGCGCATGAGCGCGCGCGCGCGCGCGCACACACACACACACACTTCTGGAGTTTTGTATCTAAGAAACCTAACATAGGCTGTGTTTTATATGAAATTCAGTAGGAGAGAGTTGCAGGAGCACATCTAAGCGTGTATAATCTGATCCAGAAGCAGTAAATCAATACATACTTATTTTAATACACAAAAACATGCAAATGTGAAAAAACTCTTAAAGCAGTCATGCAAAGTAATATCTGAGGATGGCTTCAAGAGAACCAAACTGCTTTTACTTATAGGTATGTCAGTTTTCTTCAGGTTTTTTCCTTCCCCTTATTTCTCCCTTTCTTTGATATTAATTACTGGTGTCAAGTGGGAATTACCTATTAGACACTCTTGAAGCTATTTTTAAGAGCTTTGAGCTTATTGAAACTTGTTCTTTTATGTGACTCTGTTCCAAACAAATGACATTTTGCTTTCATTTAGATGAATTCTTGGATAATTGAACAATTGTCCAGAAGAGAGCAAGTCTGATTTTGGAAAATACTCAAAGGCAAAGATGCTAAGAGAGAGTCCCCCTTCAAAAGACATGGTTATGCAAATAAATGAACTTGCATGTAATTCCAGAAGAGATCTTAATTTAAACAATTCTCCCCACTATACTCCAAAGATTCTATTCAAAGTTCATAATTCAGCAAATCCAAATCCCCTTTTCATTGGATTAGCTTTTGCATAGGAAAAAGTGGGAGCTAGTCCATGCCAAATAAAGCAAGAAGAGCAAAGGAAATGCTTAGTATGGAATTTCATGAGAGCAGTGACATCACAAAAGCATAAAATTACATTTAAAAAATATATGTCAACATAGAGAGCTGTTTTGGGATAAAGCTTCTATGAAGGGTGCTATCTCCCTATTAAATAGATTAACATTTAAATCCATTCTTTAAACAATATTGATGATACTTCTGAAACTAAAGTGTGCTGCATGCTACACTCCTATTCCCAAGATTGAGGATACAAAAAAAAATTGATGCAAGTGCTACACACGAAACCCTTTCCATTTTGAGGAACTGGGTCTGTGTGAACATCTGCCAGCCCAACAGAAAGAAAGGCTCTCATTTAACACAGTTTGTCTACAGCCAGAAGCATTTCCAACACATTCCAAGAGCCGCTAATGATACTTCACCCAGTTCAGCCTCCTGAAGGTTGGTACATAATTAATGAGTTAGTGGAAGTTCTCTAGAATTAGTTTTCATCTAAATAAAGGTGCCCGATGTTTATCTGTACCCTTTGTACTCATTGTTGCCTTGAATATACCGAGCTTCCTGTTGGTACAGGGAACTATCGATTTGCTGACTAATCTTTTTATCTGATCATTATAGATTGTAACTCTCAGTCTATAACCTTTACACACACTGCTATTGTGGTTAAATAAAACACAATACAAAATAATTAACATGTTCCCATATTGATATTCCTCTTCCAGGCAAGAGCAGAAGTTAAGACTTGGATTTGACAACTGGACATTCATATTTTTAGAGAAAAGTATAAATAGAAAATGAATATACAATCTTTAGTTCCTTAATATAAATTACTCAGGAAGAAATAGTATGTAGCCTTGGGGAAATCAACAGCTTCTTCAATTGGATTGCTTCTGTCACTGTATGGACACAGTCTTGTTTGATGTCCTCCTACCATTTGTCTTGTATGGAGTCTTTTATCTAAATCCAAAGTAATGCAGTCATCAGGGCTGCAATTCAATAATGGCTCCACAGGAGCTGTCATCCACAGTTTGCTATTCATCTTGTAAAAGGCTTTGAGTTTTCAAAGTACCAACTAAGGTTGGCATTTCAATGCCGCGGACAGAGCACTTAAAGTTCCTTTGTGTTCACAAGAAAGGGAGTGAAACTGAGAATGGGGGAAGATTAAATGGCCAACCTGCTACTCTACCTGACTGCCTAGGGGTAACCCCAAGCTACCCAAGGGAGTGAAGATATTAGGTGATCTGACCTACTCTGTAATGGGACATTATGATGAATGGGGGACTTATTGAGTGGTGTTTGGTCCATACTGAGCTTTACTGCTATAATTAAGAGGCAACAAATTTATGGAAATTGACCAAAAAAGGGAAAGTTAAAAAAATTAAAAACACAGTGACAAGGAAGAGAATAATTCCTTGATACATTTATAGAATCAAAGCATTTTAGAATTAAGAACATCTTTTGTAGCTTTAGAGATGGATGAGCTGAAGCTGAAACTGTGGATTAATTGCCCCAAGTTATCATATGTGACTATTGTTCTGTGAACAGGTTGATCTTGGATTATCATCACTGGAATTGAATGTTGAGCATTCTCACCAGAAGTAGGGATATTTCTCTCTTCCATTCAGATTCAATTTCTAAGTTCTTCTATGACCATGATATGTCCATTAAAAATGGCTAGCCTAGGAAAGCATGGGGTAAAAAAATCTATGCAATGATCAAGGAATTAAATCAAATACAACTTTACAGACCCTGACACTCAATGACCCCTGAGTGTAGAGGAGGTTGGAGACACTTACCCAATACTGAAGCCACCTAACTCCTGCACTAATTCACTGTGATTCTGGCCTTCTGCTTGCCCTTCTGGAATGAGGCTGAGAGGAGCTGCAACATAACAAAAAGAGTTCAGAGTAGTAGTGAAGACCTAGATTCTAAGTCCAGCTCTGTTATAATGATCAACTGTGTGATATTGGACAAGTCATTTCGTTTCTAGGCCTCAAATTCTATCTAAATAGTGAGAGATCTAGAACATAAGATTTCAGAGGTACTTATTCCTAAACACGCTATGATCCCGTAAGCATAATAGGGGTTGGCTATATTTTCTGTACAGGTCATCGGTCCATCTATTCTTTCATGCAACATCATCAACCATATCAACAACTATGTGTTGAATTCTTATTTGTAAGATTCTGTGCCAGTGACTGAGAATACAACAGGTTTCCAAAGCACTTGCCTCCTAGATTACAATCTATTACAAGCAGCTGATATTTTATCTATTTTATCTCTTTATTTATCAATCATGGCACCACTTGTAAATTTACAATTGTGATCTGTGCTAAAACTGTGAAAAATGCATCATGCCATGAAATTGTCTTAGCCAAAAAGAGAAATATTCCTTAAAGATGTAAAACTTAGCAGAGATCTGAAGGCTGCTGAGGTGATCTTGTTTGCCGTGATCAATCTAATCTCCATTCTGAAAAGAATGAAGAATTATGGAAAGATTTTAAACAGGAGGTAGCATATATATCCACTTTGGCACCAGATTTGGGAAAGACCATCTTGCTGTAAGAATAGAGAATAAGTTGAGGGAGAGCAAAACTAGAGGCAAAATTCATCTTCTTCATAAGATAAGACAAGTGGAATTAATTTTCAGCAGGAAAATTAGGAAAAACAATAGTGCTTGACCTTGCAATACCAAGAATTAGGGAAGTACACACCTCAAATCTACCTCTCAGGTAGGCATAAGAGCATCATTTTCTTGCAGTTGTGACCATGTTAGAGTCATTGTTTTTGATTTTTTTAATGAAATGGAAAATGTGAATTTAAAGAGCTAAAAGTTGACTTTAAAAATGAAAAATTTCTTCATCCTTCTCCTCATGCATGATTTAATGGTGGATGGGATGCCATGGGAGCAGATATTAATATCTGTGGCACTAATAAACAATTCTGATGAATTCTAAAGCTGAATTATTACTTTATAATGGTTGGACGAAAATGAGCATCCCATGAAATTTTACCAGTCCTGCAGTATGGTCCATAATCTGTGAAATGTTATTTTGTAAACATGTTTCTCAGAAAAGTCACGAGTACATGGAAAATCCTGATTGATCATTTCAAAGACTGTTCATGGTGACTGATATATTACTAAAAAGGAGGGATGTCCAGGAAGATTCAAAATATTCCTTCAGAGTAACTTCTAAGGTGTCCTATCATATTCATAGTTATAGCGGGGAAGATAATTTATTTTGGCTTGAAACTCCTCTCCAATTTTATTATTCACAAGTCTTCTCACCTATATATTCATATTCCTAAATTGGTTTTCTCAGTGTTCCAGAATGAGCTCCATGTGATTTCATCTTCACCTTTTACATCAGCTCATGCTTGTGTCCCTCCCTTCTCTCGTAAGCTCTTATATAACACCTGTTGGCTTATAATACCCTGCATGATTTCTATATAAATCATATATAAATTTATATATATGTCATTCTCATAGCACCCAAAGGGAAAAAATATCACCTAAAAGAATAGATAATAAATATTTGCTGATTGGTTAAAATAATGTCTATCAAAGAAATCTTCAAATCCTTCAAAAAGATGAGATGAAATACCTCCAATATAGTCAAGTTATCATCATGATATTGCCAAGGAAAGTGATTGATTTTCACTAATTTTTCTAAACCATGGCCAAATCTAGTAGATGCTTCCTAGTATAAGGATTTCTAATATCAAGAGTTAATATGGTGATCAGAAAAATAAAAATGGAACAAGAATTATAACTTGACCAAAAATCTCTACTGCTATTCAAGGCATTCATTCAGTAAATATAAGTATACATTAGTAAATATTAGTAAACTAATATTTTGGACACTATTGGGGGACTTTATGGTATTAACTTAAAGTAAATAAAACTGAAGAGACAGGCCCACTCAGCCTTCCTCAAACTCATCAAATTATAGATTCCATGATTTTATTTGAAAATTCCAAGACAAAAGAAATATATGGAACTTTAAATTAATTCATTCACCAAAATAGCAGTGGTTAATCCATATCAGGTCTTCCAGATTTCTTAGATCAAGTCATTAATTAAATCCTCTTCAAAATGCAAGAGTCTCTACATTAGGCTCACTGTATTCCAATTAAACTTCCCTCTCTTGAGTGGAGGTGAAGGGTAAAGTAACCCTACCTCTCACCCTTGAGGGTTGCATGGGACTATAACACAGTGCTTCCCTACTGTAAGTAGTTCAGTATTTGTTTAGTCTCATATCTCACTTTATTACCTGATCTGTACCACTATAGATCTTAACCAAAACCTCTGTTTTAACAAATTAGCATCTTCAAAAATTCCTTTTAACTAATATATTTTCTTCCTCAGATCCCACTGTTACTTTGTATTTGGAAGCTCCAATCAACAGGAGAAAAGCTGGGGAAAAACAATGAAGTCCAGAAGAGGCATGGAAAAGGGAAAAAAGAAAAGACAGCAAATAATAACAAGAAGAAGCCCTGAGATAACCAGCTCCACAGAAAATATATGATCACCATTAATTTAAGGGGAGAAGATATGTGTCAACTCAGTGAATTAGGTCATCATTTCTCAAACGTTTTAATCTCAGAACCCCTTTAAGCTTTAAAAAATTAATGAGAATTCCAAAAACATTTTGTTTATGTGCATTATATCTATCAATATTTACTGTATTAGAAATTAAAGCAGAAACTTTTAAACACTAGAAGATATGTGTGCATTCCTTTAACCACCAAAGCAATGACATCATCGCATTTCATGTGGCTTCTAGAAAACTCTGCAACCATTATGAGAAAGTAGGAGTAAAAAAAAGTAAATAATGTTACTATTAATATGAAAATAATTTTGACTTCATTGTGCTCTTGAAAGAGTCAGAAACCCAAAAGTTTCCACAGACACTATTTTAAAAACCACTAAACTAGGTGGCCAATGACTAGTATTACTTTATTTTACGAGGTGCCTTCAAAAATACACACTTGAATTTCAACTTCTCACAGGCAAACTTTCAACTCAGGCAACTGCTTATGCATATAAACCTTTCCAAAACTTTCAGCTCAAATAAAGAATCAATCCAATGAGGGAAAAAATTAGCCTGTCCATTTTTAAGTAATTTGATATAACATATATCTAAATCCAATTGTCTTTCCTATTAAACACTATTCATTAGCCATATTTATCTGAGGAAAAATATCAAATATAATTTTGCTCATTTATATTGGCATATAATCTATATCTATTGATAGATCACAATAACATAACACTAATTTATTTTTCTCTCTTGAACAATGTCTGAAAATTATTCATATCTGCAAAATAAAATAAGGTTTCAATCTAGACTCCCTCCAACGGCATTGGGAGGTATTAATTACCTTGAAGATGATCACATAGTATCACTGTCTTAGTTACAGCACCAAGCTTGCGGGAGCTTTCCTCATTAAGGAGACCTTCCTTTTTGAAATATCTCAGAGAATATACCAAGTATCAATATATCTGATGCAGATAGTTTGTTAAGATATTCTTTAAAACTTATTCTTTAGAAGTGCCTGGGTGGCTCAGTCAGTTAAGCGTCCAACTTTGGCTTGGGTCATGATCTTGCAGTCTGTGGGTTTGAGCCCTACATCGGGCTCTGTACTGACAGCTCAGAGCCTGAAGCCTGTTCTGTGTCTCCCTCTCTCTCTCTGCCCCTCCTCAGCTCGTGCTCTGTCTCTCTCTGTCTCAAAATAAATAAACGTTACATTTTTTAAAATTGTTCTTTAAAAATTATCACTTCCCTACTTTTTTAATAAGAATACTTTCCCCAAGGGAGGGATTTAACAAAAGTTCCCAAATGTCCAGAGTGGCAAAGATAATGGTCGAAATTGAGATTCGGTGCGTCTTTCGTAAGGGTGCGAGGACAGACTTGGGAAGCCTGGTGCCAGATGAAATTCTAAGGGATTTTTACTGCATGTTGGAGAAGGAACAGTGTCAGCCAGAGCTGGAGCCCAGCTAGCAGGGGGAGACAGTGAGCTCCTCACCTAGCATGGCCCTATCGAAGGGAACAGAGACAAAATTCACTAGCAGTGGACCAATGCCAGATGCAGCCAACACCAAATTACCGGCTTTTTCTGCAAGAATAATAGGTAAATCCTCCTATGGAGCTTAGAGAGAGACACGAAGGAGAGGAGAATCCTAACTTAGAGACTTCATCTAAAATGGAAGCTCCCAGATTGACTATGAATTGACAAATTTCAGCTTTCAGTCAATAGGAGAAATAAGGCCTTGAGAACTAACTTTATTTCAGTTTTAGAGAAATAAAAATGTCTTGCATTTATAGAATATTGTGACAATGAATTTTATACTTGTTACATGAAAATATAAAATTCTGGCTCAGGACAGACCCATGGAGAGCAAAATACTGTTTAATGCGAGCAAACCTGAGTGTGAGGCAATCACACCTACAGTTTATATTATTTTTGTATTTAAATATTTGTTATTATCTGTCGCTTCCTCCACCACCTCCATCCGAAGAGTAAACCTTGTGAAAGTGAAGAGTTTTTGCTTTCTTTTCTTTTTACCCTGTGCCTCAGTGCACCAGGGCTGGTGGGGGCTTCTACAAGCCTGATATGGCTTGTAGTCTACCTTTGTAAGGGGAGGGGAATGCAGATTTGTAGTTCTCTCATCCCTCTGACCTGGTGAGCTTCCTGGCAGCTCCATTTAGTGGAGGTCTAGTGGGGACTCTTTTACATGCTAGCTGTGCTTTTAAACCCAAGCCATGTTTCTGCACCCAAGGCCAGAGGGATCTGTCCCTGACCCTTAGTACCATCTTCCCCACTGCCCTTCGCAGCCTGCCTTCCATACTGTGTGTGTGTCTCTCTCTCTCCTGCAGTTCTCTTTCACTGGTGTCTCTGCCTTTCGTCATACAGAACTTATTCCCAGGGCCCTCAGTTCTTTTTCAGGAGGAATTATTCTATAAATAGGTATAATTTGGTATGTTGCCTGGAGGCGGTAAGTTCAGGGTCTTCCTAGGATCCCATATTGGACCAGATCCTTCCTCTTTTCCTTTGAGAGAGAGAGACAGAGAGTGAGAGAGCTTGCATGCGGCGGGGGAGGGGGGAGCAGAGGGAGAAAGAAAGATAATCCTAAGCAGACTCCATACCCAGCTCAGAGGCGCAGGTGGGACTCCATCTCAAGATGGCAAGATCATGACCTGAGCCAGAACCAAGAGTCATACATTTAACAAACTGAGCCACCCAGGTGCCTCCCTCTTTTTTTTTTAATTGAATTGCAGGTTTCAGGTAGAGAATATGGTGATTTGACAATGATAGACATGACACGGTGCTTACCACAAGCATAATCACCATCTGTCACCATACAAAGTTATTACAATATTATTTATATTCCCTATGTTGTATTTTTCATTCTGTGACTTATTTATTTCTCACCTAAAGTTTGTACCTCTTAATTTCCTTCACCTGTTTTGATCATCACCCACCCCACCCCCGCTCTGACAACCACCACTTTGTTCTCTCTCTTTAAGACACTGTTTTTCACTTATTTGTTTGTTCATTTGCTTTGCTTCTTAGATTGCACATATAAGTGAGATCAGATTATATTTGTCTTTCTCTGACTTATTTCATGTAGCATAATACCCTCTAGTTCTGCCCATGCTGTCACAAATTGCAAGATCTCATTCTTGTTTATGGCCGAATAATAGTCCATTGTGTATATATACCACATCTTTCTAACTGTTCATCCATCTATTGGACACCTAAATTAAAGCAGGGAGTTTTGTATCCTCTGTTTATTATAAGATTCTAGTGCCTGGTACATATTAAAGGATCAAAAAAATATATTTGTTGAATGAATGACTGAATGATTTGGCAAATTCACTAATCAGAATCTCCTGAGAAGCTTTTTAAAGTACAACTATCTTTCCCCAGCCCCAGAGTACTTCTAGAGTGGGCCCGGAGTCTGTGTTATTAACAAGTTCTCCAGATGACTGTGATGCACTTGAAGTTCAAGGATTATTGTTGGACAGGGCTGGTGGATAAGGAACACATAGGAAACTGGGTTAAGGGTGTGGAGTTTCATGGAAATACGGTTGGAAGAGAGGACTTAATGTGTACTTGGCACTGAATCTCATAAAGTTACCTATAGCCGGTCTTTGTTGTAATTTCTATCTTACTGAATTATTTGTGATTTTTACATTTCCATATGTCTGATAAAATGGTGCCTTAGGTACCACATATTTTAAAGGTGAATCTCTGCATTTTGACATTCTTTTTCATATTTCCAATATTTTTTCTTTTCATTTTCTCTGGGATATCATTATATCTTCACTTGAAGGCCTCATAGGTTTCTCAAAATTAACATGTCTTTTATATAATTTTTCATGCCCATCTGACCCCAAATTAATATTTTATAGAAAACCTAACACTTCACAGCAGTTATCACAATTTGCTATTATATCATCTGTTTGTTATTTTGAAATTTTATTTTATTATGATAAGTACACTTTTTAATTTTTTTAATGTTTTATTTGTTTCTGAGAGAGAGAAAGACAGTGTAAGCAGGGGAGGGTCAGAGAGAGGGGGAGATACAGAATCTGAAACAGGCTCCAGGCTCTGAGCTGTCAGCACAGAGCCCAATGCGGGGTTCGAACCCACAAACTGTGAGATCATGACCTGAGCCAAAGTCGGGCGCTTAACCAACTGAGCCACCCAGGTGCCCCATTATAAGTACACTTAGCATGAGATCTACCCTCTTCATTGCTAATTGTACAGTATTGATGAATGTATAATATTGTTAATTATACTACAATGTTGTACTGCAGATTGCTAGAGTTTATTCATCCTCCTTGACCAAAACTTTATGATCATTGATCTGTAACTCATTTCTCCTTCTCCCTCAACTCTGGAGACCACCATTCCACTTTTTATTCTATGGATTTGATTATTTTCAGTATCTCATATAAGGAGAATCATGCAGAATCTGTCTTTCTATGACTTATTCACTTTGAACCTGTCTTTGGATTCATCCATGTTGTTACATATTGTAGAATTCTTTCTTTTTCTAAAGCTGAAAAGTATATTCTATGTATACATCACATTCCCTTTATCTGTTCATCTATTGATGGACACTAAGGTTATTACCACATCATGGCTATTGTAAATAGCATTGTAGTGAACAAAGGAGTGCTAATACCTTTATGAGACCCTGATTTCAATCACTATTTTTAATTTTTTGAAGGACCTCCATAATGCTTTCTATAGCAGTTGTACCATTTTGAATTTCCACCAAAAGTGTCCAAGGGTTCCAATTTCTCCACATCCATGTCAACAATTGTTGAGTTTTGATCAGTGTCTGCTATTTATGTCTGTGTTCTACACCAGAAGGTAAACTTTATGAAGGGCCCTCACTGACTAGTGTTTCTGTTAACCCAGACTTGTGTCCGGTATGTAACTGACTCTCAGTAATATGTGATGAATGAATACACTGGGGAAGGAATAATTGAAGATGGATCCTGAACAATAGTTTGTGCATAAATAGTGCAATGCAGGTACTCCAAGCCACAGCAAACAACTGCAGCAAAAGCATAGACCCAAGAGTTCCCAGAACAGTGATGTGCTCTTGAGGCGTGGCTTCCTGGAGTGGAAGGGAACATGTGTCAGACACTGGGAGATCAGGCTGGAGAGGGGTCGAAATGTGGACTCCCTTAATGAGAAGACAGAAACCATTAAACTTAAGCCCTTAAGTGAAGGACTAACAAGATGAAAGCAGGATCATGGAAATATCAGTCTGGCAGATAACACAGAGTGGACGGCCTTGGAAACCACCCTTTAGGGCCCATCTTCCCTCTTCCTTGAAGCACCAGAGGCAGAGTTAACTGTCTTGTGCTCAGCAATTCACTTTTCCACTTGCCCCCAGACTAGCATTCTACACGGGGTTACCTGATTCCTGGCTATTTCAAGTCTGCAAGGGGCCACTAAAATGAGTCTTCTTAAACCACGACATTCACAAGTGTGTGAAAATACATTAGACATTAGGTAACATTAGATTCAATTCCCAGGAAAATGCGGATTTGAAAATATGCAAATTACAAATTGATTGACCACTTCTTCCTACCCTTAAGTCATAATAGCAGGTTGACTCTGACTCTGAATCTCTGAAACATGGTGAGGAACCTGTAAGTAGACACAAAAGGAAACTGAAAAGAACATGCACCAGTTGCTGTGGACTCTGTTGCTTCAGTTGGAGGATCCAAAGTGCCACTTCATATTGCTTTTGAGACAATGAAGAAGTAGAAATAATATGAAAGGTTTATTTACATTTTATGCATATTAACTCAACTAATCCTCACCTCAACTCCAATAGTTTCTATTTCAACCCCCATTTTACAGAAAAGGAAACTAAGGTTCACCACACTAAACAACGCATCCATGTCACACTGTGCGTGCCATGAACCACTGCACTGTCTTGGTGGCTGAGTGGACATCGTGCCCTAAATTTTAAGAGGTGTGAGCTTTAAAAAGTGTCCTTGTGTATCCTGTATCTTTCTGATGTTCCTATGAAGCTGAGGAAACTGAGGCTTAGGGAAGATGAGTGACTTGTCTAAGGTCATATTACAAATGAGGAAACTGAGGCTTAGGGAAGATGAGTGACTTGTGTAAGATCACACAGCTTGAAAGTAGCAAAGGTATATTTGAAATCTGGTGTGCCTGTTTATTCCAGATTTTGCTGTGTTTTGTTTTTTTCCCCTATGCCCTATATGTTATCCTTGGTGTGATTGCCCTTCCCATATCCAAAACAGCTATAGGAGAAGCAATGTCCCCAGTTAAAAAAAATATTAGTATTGACCCAGTTCAATATCTCTCTTCTCTAGCCACAGTCTTATGGGATCTCAACCTTCAACCACAGGCTTGAATCTGGAGGAGCCAAAGACATTGAGGACCATGCACAGTAACTGTCTCTTTGTCCCAACTGTACGCCCCATTCTTTTTTACTCTTTTTCACTATTGACAGTGTTTAACAGAAAATGTCAACAAGCACAGCCATTTATTCTTTCCAGTGTACCAGATCAGAAGCAGAAAAAATAGAAGGAGAGCAGACACTGCCCAAGACAGATGCAAAAAAGAGGAAGCTGATGCCTGATGGTGAGGTAGAAGGAATCCAAGGAAAACAAACACCAGATGGAGAATATCTTATCTCTTAGAGATAGAATATCCTATTCTCTTGGAATTGGTAGCCTGAATCACAGAGAAAAGTTTAAATTATATCTATATACACTCTTCTGAGGAAGTCAAAGAGGTGAATAATTCATTTTTATAATTATTTTTATTAAAAATAGTTTACAAAAAGTGTCACTTGAAAACTTTATGTAGAAAATTGATTTTTCTAACAGAGAGAGCACAAGTAAGAGAGGGAGAGAGAGAATCCCAAACAGGCTTCATGCTCCCCACAGTGCCCAAGGCAGGGCACAGTCCCACGCCCTTGGGATCATGACCTGAGTCAGTTGATGCTGAATCAACTGAGCCATCCAGGAACCCCAAAAATTGATAGTTAACTTTAAAAAGGATAGGCCAATAGAGTCCTAACTGCTACCTGCTCTCACCCTTATTCAAGTCTGCAAGGTGATGCCTCTGACAGAATCCAAGTGGACATGATTACTTTCTCTACCCTTTCTGCTTTCAGATGCTCTTTATAAATCCCTACCTCCAGTGCTTTTTTTGCTGCCTATTTCATGCTATCATCAAAACTAGTGCATTATACAGGGTGCCTGAGTGGCTCAGTCAGTTAAGCATCCAACTCTTGGTTTCAGCTCAGGTCATGATCTCATGGTTCATGAGTTCAAGCCCCACATTGGGCTCTGAACTAACAGTGCAGAAACTGCTTGAGATCCTCTCTCTCTCTCTCTCTCTCTTTCCCTTGCTCATACTCTCTCTCTCTCAAAATAAATAAAATTAAATTAAATTAAAATGGAAGGTAAAGGTATTTTCATTTTATATTTCATATTTGTTTTCTAATATGTAAATATTAATATAATTTTTAAAGCTTTAAAATGAAACCGACTTTGAAACATATTTTAAAAGACTGTTGCATACTTCTAATATTTAGGTCAAGAATACGTAAGCATTTCTTGAATATATTACTTTTGCAAAGTAATACATATACATTATAAGATGTATATACATTATACTATTACATATGGGAATATATTATATGTGGGCTAATACATGCACATTGTCAAAAATTTAGAAAATACAGAGTAACAAAAGAAGAAAATAATACTATCATTTAAGAAATAACCATTGATAGGGGCGCCTGGGTGGCTTAGTCGGTTAAGTGTCCAACTTTCGCATAGGTCATGATCTCGCAGTTTGTGGGTTCGAGCCCCGCGTTGGGCTCTGTGCTGACTGCCAGCTCAGAGCCTGGTGCCTATTTCAGAGTCTGTGTCTCCCTCTCTCTCTGACCCTCCCCTGCTCATGCTGTCTCTCTCTCTCTCCTAGAAATAAATAAAAATATTTAAAAAAAAAAAAAGAAATAACCATTGATAATATTTTTTATCTTTTTTATCTTTGTATCTTTTTTCTTTTCTTTTTTTTGTTGTAAAAACAATGTGACATCTACTCTTTTAACATGAAATCAACAAGTTTTAAGTGTACAATACAACATTGTTGACTATAGGTACAATGCTATATGACAGATCTCTAGAACTTACTCTACTTATATACTAAAAATTTATGCTTCTTGATTAGTAACTCCCCAAGGAATATGTTTTTAAACTGATATTTTATCTACTAATAACTAAAGATTTGGTTTCGCAAACTATTTTTTAAGTTTTCAGTAATATTACCTATTCCTAGTATACAACTGAAATCCTAAGACACTTTCTGTCAGTAGAAAAATCACCTATCTTTAAAGAATTACCTTCTCATGATTCTTTTGAAAAGCATTCAGTATCAGACATTTTTCCTTCACAAAACAAAACTGGACTTTTTTATTTCTTAGTGATCTCTGGAACTGTGCTCACCAATACCTGGTTCTTCTTCCATCCCAAACCTCATCTATTCTGCAACTGTAAGAATTCATGAGAGCACATCTGGCCAGTGGCTGTGGTCAGATTGGACATGAGAAGTATAAAAAAAATAGTCAATACCTTTCCAGCTGTCTCTTCCTTTACCATGCTGACTGAATGGATCACGTATTCCAGATGATATAGGTAGACGATGACGGAATCTTGGGCAGCCTGGATGGCTGCTTTAGTGAGAGGAGGACAGTTGGCCTTCAGCTGAAGCCCCAAGAGACCATTAAGTCTTAGTCTGCGAAGGCAAATTGACTTCTTTCCTTGGATCTGGAAAGATGATTGTATGTAACATCCTTGGCAGAAATGAAAAAAAGTGGAGTTGTGAAAGTCAGCCCTAAAATGTTGCCAGACTTGCTATAGACTTTGCCTGAGTGAGAAATAAACTTCATGGAGTTAGCCACTGATTTGTTTTGGATTTTTTATTTTGCCATTACAGAATAATCACTTCTGCCCTACGACTGTTGTTTTAGGAAAATCTTACCTTGAATACCATTTAAAATCGTCTCAGTGTCCAGCAATTGCACTCCTAGGAATTTACCCAAAGTATACGGGAGAGCTGACGCCTAAGGGCACAGGTACCCCAATGTTCATAGCAGCACTCTCAACAACAGCCAAAACATGGAAAGAGCCTAAGTGTCCATCAACGGACGAATGGATCAAGAAGATGTGGTTTATCTATACCATGGAATACCACATGGCAATGAGAAACGATGAAATCTGGCCATGTGTAGCAACATGGATAGACCTTGAGGGTGTTATGCTGAGCGAAATAAGTCAGGCAGAGAAGGACAAATATCATGTTTGCATGTATAGGAGGATTAGGAGGAGCTTAACGGAGGACCATGAGGGAGAAGAAGGGGAAAAATAGTTGGGGAGAGGGAGGGAGGCAAACTATGAGAGACTCTTGAATGCTGAGAACCAACTGAGGGCTGATGGGGGTTGGGGGGAGGGGAAGGGGAGTGATGGACATGGAGGAGGGCACTTGTGGGGATGAGCAATGGGTGTTATATGGAAACCAACCTGACAATAAACTATTTAAAAAATTTTTTTAAAAATAAAATTGTCTCAGTGTGAGGAGTACCAAATCCAATTCCTTCATATGCAGGTAATTTAATTCTTCACATTACATCTTTAAATGGATAAAATATATCAATTTTCTCAATGCTTAAAGGCCCATAGACTACCTTTCTAGCCCTTTATATTCTTATGGTTCTTATTTGTATTATTCTATTTATATTGCATTTTTACTCTTGAGATGTACTTTAGTAATATTTAGATAATTCTTCCAATTCCAGGCTGAAATAGAACATCTGCAATGGTCATAAATATGGCATATGACTCTGAATTTCCATTCAACATAATTTCTAAAGATACAATCATCCCAACTCCCTCTCTTCTTCAGGCAGAGTCCCAAGTATCTCATGTGATTTTCTTGGCATCCACTCAAGTACTGATAAAGCTACTAGTGTCAACCTCATCCCTACCTGCCACCCTGAATCTGCTGCTTTTCTGCCTTGCAACTTGACCTTGACATTGCCTCTGGAATGTGACATTGTTAGTACTTCCCACATTGCTATCACT
Organism: Crocuta crocuta; assembly: GCF_008692635.1. Lineage (NCBI taxonomy): Eukaryota > Metazoa > Chordata > Mammalia > Carnivora > Hyaenidae > Crocuta > Crocuta crocuta. The sequence continues at coordinate 18,070,848 of NW_027551568.1, read as the reverse complement.
CTCTCTGTCAGTGCCAATGCTCCTCGTTTAGATAAAGGAGGTGCTTCTACCTATCCCCTTCCCAGTATTAACAAAATATGCCAGGAGAAAATTCAACCCAATAGTTTGGGCTAACTCACAAGAGTGTCTTTAATGTGACTTCATTAGCAATAACCTTTATCCTAAGACTGGGAAATATGGCTTAATTCTAATTTCCACTGGATGACAGGGCTTAGATTTCTGGCAATGCAGAGTGTATCACTCCAGATAGCCTAAAAGATCATGGCAGAACTTAGCTTGCGTTAGTGGATCTAGCTAAGAGAATGAGGTGGAAAACTGATAAGGGAAAATCAAGGTGGGAAGAGAAGAAGATGAGACATATTATTTTGAACATAATCAGTCTGAGGTACTATGACGAACATGAAAAGAGGAACACTGCTCAGTGATTTAGAAAAACAGGAATAAAAGACACAGATTCAGTAGTCAGCAACATAAACAACTCTGCAGGAGTAGATATACAAGAATATTCAAAAAAGCCAACTAATTACAAAGAATTGCCATACCTGAAAATATGGTTAACTTGATACTAGGAATTTTTTTCTGTTACAAAACATCTAATATTGAATCATAAAATACTAATCATCTGGAAGTACATAGCTAATCTTGCAAATAAAAAGAGATGTCTCTGAGGGGACAAGATCATAAAGGAAGTTGAAAACAAGGAAACAAGTAGGTGATGAAACTATATGTACCCTGACTGCATGTATAAATCTCTTCTCACCCAGCAAGCTGTGTGTCAATGACATTGGGCCCACTCAGGGTAAAGGTTTAGAGCTGGATGACACAGCCCTCAAAGAGCCATGTGTTCAGTGAAAGTGTTGACCATAAAAAAAATGTGTGCCTGAAAACAAAGAGAGAAAACACACACACACGTACATATGGGAAGGAAACATATATATGTATATATATAAAATATATGTATATTTAAGTTTTATGTATTTATACTGAGGGTGACAGAGAGACGCAAGTGCAGAGGGGCAGAGAGAGGGGGAGGCAGAGAATCCCAAGCAGTCTTTGTGCACTGATAGAGCAGAGCCTGACACAGGGCTCAAATCTATGAAATCACAATATCATAATCTGAGCAGAAACCAAGAGTCAGATGTTCAACCAACTGAGCCACCCAGGCACCCCAGGAAACACATATATTTTAGCCCAGATTTAGATAAAAACAAAGTTTCTCCTTAATTTATAAAAATCCAGCTGTCCCTCAAGAGGAGTTGGAATTGTTATTTGTATGATTTATATGATCTGACAAACTACACACACGTTAGATTAAATGATATTAAGTTAGTAGAATCCTACAGTGCCAAGCAGAAGCAAACATAAATAGTCTCTGGAGAAATTTTCCCCTGATACAGGGATTGCAGAATTTCTAAAAATAAAACCCTAAAAATAAAACAAGAATCCATAGTCCAAATCCATAATCCAAAATTAATAATACTAAGAGAGACAAGCTATCAGAATGAATGTCAGAAGAACCAACAAACAGTAGAAGCAGACTTCCCAGGGACTTCTGATAGTGAAATTCTCAGATACAAAATGTAAATAAGTATTTCTTAAAGTTATAAAACATAGAATTGAAATACCATATAAAAATTAAAAATGATCCAAATTGGAAAAAATAGAAATTCTTAAAATAAAAAATATAGTCTTTGAAATACAAAAACAACAGAAGTATTAAATATAAGATTAATTGGGGCGCCTGGGTGGCTTAGTTGGTTAAGCGTCCGACTTTCGCTTAGGTCATGATCTCGCGGTTCGTGGGTTCCAGCCCCGCGTCGGCTCTGTGCTGACTGCCAGCTCAGAGCCTGGAGCCTATTTCAGAGTCTGTATCTCCCTCTCTCTCTGACCCTCCCCTGCTCATGCTGTCTCTCTCTCTCTCCCCTAGAAATAAATAAAACATTTTAAAAAATATATATATATATAAGATTAATTACAATTGAAGGGAGAATTAGTAAACTGGAAGGAATCAGAAAAATTACCTAAAACTCAGTAGTACAAAGAGGAAAAGTTTTCAAATATGAAAGATAGTTTTAAAAATATGGAACATAATGAGNTGGGGGGCGGAGGGGGGGGGAGAGTGAGAGAGAGGAAGGGAGAGGGAGAGATAGAGAATATTTGAGGGTTAATAGCTGTGCAATGCCCAGACTTTAATCAACAGTGTGGAAGACTAGTCAGTTGCTGTTGCCACACAGGCTATTTTCCCACATCATTCAACGAGTTCCCAGCTAAAGAATGTAATTGGAGGGGAAGATTGCTTTCTGTTATAGTTAAGAGTAGGTGGACATTTCCCATTCTCAATATCCCTCCCAGCCTCCCTCCATCCTGTGTGTGTGTCTCCTTCTACTCTCACTCTCTCTCTCCTCACCAAATATGATGAGTTGATGACCCCATGTTAAACGTGAAGGAACCTGGATTCCTCAGTACTTGCTTAGAAGACAATAGCCCAGGAAAGCCGCTAACCCAGGATCACCTGCATTGAAGTTTGAATGAGCAAGAAATAAAACTTACTGTATGTTAAACCAATGACTCTGGGGTCTTTTTGTTATAGCAGCTAGTATTAATTACCCTAACTAATACACAGAGAATCAGGAAATCCCGTGAATCCTAAGAATGATGAGTAAGATGATGCATATTTACATGCGTCAGACTAAGATACTAAAAGCACATCCAAAATGAAGAAAATCTTAATAGAAACTAAGTTTTACATATTCTTTCTTTAATATATCTCTCAAAGTTGACTGCTTTTTCCTGTCTCCACCACAAATACCTAAGTCAAAATGTCCATTATCTTTCCCATAAAACACTGAAGAAGCCTCCTGACTGGTCTCCCCATCCTGCACTCCTACCCTGCCTCTAATTCTTTCCTACCTGTCAGAAAGTGGGGCGTTTCAGAAGTGAAATCCATTATTACCATACTTCTGCTATAAAATTTGAATGGAATTCCATTTCTCTTGAAATGTGGTTTGGACTCTATAGCATAATTTTCAAGTCTTTCAGCAATATGACCATGCCTACCTTGCCAATTTCACCTCTTGTTAGACTGTCTCTAGCCATGTCAGACTTACTTCGTGTCATTTAATGAATTATTCTCTCATCTCCAGATGTTTTCATATTCTGTTTATTTACCTGGAATATTTTCATTTTCACCTAAATATGTTTTACACATCCTTTCATCAGAGAAGCTTCCTCAGATAACAGTGATTAGTTTTAGTCTGAGCTTCTACTTTTGAAGCCTTTTTTGGTAATAATAATGGTTGTTTTATTTCTATCTTGGAATTGAGGCTTAGTTTATTCCGTAGAAATTAGGGTTATGAATTTCTTGGTGGCAGTATACTGAATATATTTGTGGTGCATAGTAGATGCTTAGTAACTCTTTCTAGAATAAGATGAAGTAAATGAATAAATGAATGAATGAACGAACCAAAATAATGTGAGGCAATGTTTCAGGAAATTTCTGCTTGTTTTAAAGATGATTATTGGATACTAGACTGGTATTTGATCCTGGTGTCTATCAAAAAATAATCAAATCTTAGCAATTAAAGTTTAAAAAAAACACAAAAATCTCATCATCCTTAGTTTACTCTAAGCATTAATAGACCTCAGTACACAGAATTGGGCATATCACAAAACTTGATTTTGTAATAATTAGTATATATATGGTCCTCATTTATTTTTTTCTTGTTTGTTCACTTGTTCATTTATTCATCTATTCATGCATCCAGTTCATCCAGTTGTAGTGGCATTATAATAAACACTTGTAAACACACATAAGAATTAAAAAACTCCCATGCCCTCCTGCCCCACTCTGTGATGTAAGAGCTATCCTAGGTCTTGTGTTCATTCTTTTGTTTTCTAAAACTATGTTATTATGTACATAGATATGCCTCAATTTCATGTGTTTACTTTAGTCTTTAACTTTAACTGCTATAAAGTGTGTTAATCAGCATGTTGTCATCTGGGAATTTTTTTTGCTCAATTTCCCATTATTGAAATTCATTCATGTTTTCATATGTAGCTGCGTCTATTTATTTTCCTGCTGTTTAATATTTCATTCTATAAATATATCATAATTTACTTGTTTATCCTTTCCTATTAGTGGACACTTAGCTGTGTCTAGTCTTTTGCTCTTATGAAGGTGTTTCTTCTGAGCCTCTTTTTATATGTCTTTTATGGTAAATGTGAAAATATTTTTCTTGGTTCTATATGTAAGAGAGGAAATGTGGGGGCCATAAGAGACAATGAAAATGTTATGAAATGTACTTCCTTACGATCATTTTATAACTTTCTTTGCTTTCTAATATTATAAAATATTCAATATCAAAATGGTCCATTTACAAGTTAGTGAGTTTCCTGCTTTTGAAATGTTCAAAGACTAATTTAATATTCACCTGATAGGCTTTCTTCTCTGGGCAAGGGATGGGGCCATTCATCATTCATTCAACAAACGTAATTTAGCAGCATGTTAGGAGTTGAGGATGTACCAAGGATCAAGATAAGCATAGTTGCTGCTGCCTTGGAGCAAGACCCTAATAGTCAATTATTAATGTGATAAATGCCATGAAGAAGTTTAGAAAGTTATAGAGTGAAGAACAGAAATGCCTGTTCTGGTCAGAAGATGGGAAGGATAAAGGGGAATGTCTCCTGTAGAAGGACCCCAAAAGCTTAAAACTGAATTAGACATAATATTACCCAAGAGTGAGAGAGTTGGTGGAAGAGGTCTTCCTGATAGAGGAAGTAGCATGGGAGGATATTGCCTTAGACATCTGCCTGTATTTCTTCTCTCCCAAGGCTAAAATATATTCTGGGGTCAAAGGCAGAAATTAGTGCCTCAACCCTCTTACACTGTTAGTGGGAATGCAAACTGGTGCAGCCCCTCTGGAAAACAGTGTGGAGGTTCCTCAGGAAACTAACAATAGAACTCCCCTATGACCCAGCAATAGCACTGCTAGGAATTTACCCAAGTGATACAGGAGTGCTGATGCCTAGGGGCACATGTACCCCAATGTTCATAGCAGCACTCTCAACAATAGCCAAAACATGGAAAGAGCCTAAGTGTCCATCAACGGACAAATGGATCAAGAAGATGTGGTTTATCTATATGATGGAATACTACATGGCAATGAGAAAGAATGAAATCTGGCCATGTGTAGCAAAATGGATGGAACTAGAGGGTGTTATGCTGAGCGAAATAAGTCAGGCAGAGAAGGACAAATATCATATGTTTGCACATATAGGAGGACTAGGAGGAACTTAACTGAGGACCATGGGGGAGAAGAAGGGGGGAAATGGTGGGGAAAAGGGAGAGAGGCAAACCATGAGAGACTCTTGAATGCTGAGAACAAACTGAAGACTGATGGATGGGGGGGGGATGGGCACGGAGAGGGGCACTTGTGGGGATGAGCACTGGGTGTTATATGGAAACCAACTTGACAATAAACTATTTGTAAGAAAAAAAAAAAGAAAGAAAGAAATTAAGTGCCTCAAACAGCCATCTTTATGTTCTCCCTATCTTTCTTTCTCCCAGCCAGGGCTCTCCTCTGCCAAAGGAACCCAAAGATATAGCAGCTTCTAATGATGGAAAGAAACTACACATCAGTTCACCAGGCAAGATCACAAGGCCCCTCAGCTGGGGGCTCCTATTGCGATTAAAACATAACGTGATAGGGGCACCTGTGTGGCTCAGTCAATTAAGCGTCAGACTTTGGCTCTGGTCATGGGCTCACGGTTTGTGGGTTCGAGTCCCACATCAGGCTCTGTGCTAACAGCTCAGGGCCTGGGGCCTCCTTCGGATTCTGTGTCTCCCTCTCTCTCTCTCTGCCCCTCCCCTGCTCATGCTCTGTGTCTGTCTCAAAAATAAATAAACATTAAAAAATTTTAAAAACACAACATAATAGCTATCGAGCATTTCTGAGAGAGGAATGAAGAGTTCAGAAAACGTATGGGGAAGTGGGCCTTGCAGAATATTGGTTCTTACATGAGAGCTGAATACCTCTAAACTATAAAATGGATAAAAGGATAATAATGAAGATGTTAGGATTTTCTCTACTGGCATTGTATTCCAATATTTCTAATCTAACATACATATCCCCACTTATTCTGGGGACTCATTCTACATTTTTTACTTTTGAGTTGTTTTCAATTCAATTCACTGTGAAATTAAAAGGTTGTGAACTGGGGCGCCCGGGTGGCTTAGTTGGTTAAGCGTCTGACTTTCGCTCGGTTCATGATCTCGCGGTTCGTGGGTTCGAGCCCCGCGTCGGGCTCTGTGCTGACTGCCAGCTCAGAGCCTGGAGCCTGTTTCAGTCTGTGACTCCCTCTCTCTCTGACCCTCCCCTGCTCACGCTGTCTCTCTCTCTCTCTCTCCTAGAAATAAATAAAACATTTAAAAAAAAAATAAAATAAAAGGTTGTGAACTTATTATAGAAACTTTTTTTTTTGGCCCTCACATCAGACAAAATCAATCAATAATTGACAATACTATTTGTGAGCCAAATAGATATTACTATTCTATGGTCTAAAATAACCAGGCAAATAAATGATGCTATATCTGAGCCCCCAGAATATTCATCTTCTTGGGTATATTTATTTACACATGTGCATATTATTTTATTTAAATACTTTATACACTATATAAATATATACCTAATTTATTATAAATTAATATATGTACTTTTTTCTACCCAGATTATTTATATATAACACTTTCTCTTCTGAGACCTTAATTTGGAAAATTAAATTTCTTCTTTTCCATTATAAAGCCTATGCATGGCCTTCTAATATTCTTTGTGAAAACTATTTGACAATAACAAACTTGTTCTCCTTTAATCCTTGGGACAAACAGTAATTTCTATTTATTTAAGTCTTAGTTTTCTGACTATTAATGTGCAAAGGGTCATATTGTGAAATAAAGGCTTAACAAATGGCCTGTTTGGAATATCAATGAGTTACTTTTAGTCACCACAAAGAAAATGCAAAGATTCTTTTAAAAAGTAAATACTAAACTGTCACAGAACTCATTTGGAGAAAAAGAAATAAAAGAATATTCATTTGAAACTGGCTGGCATACTGCTTGTTTAAGGCATGGCAGGGCAGTTATAAATCTGGAAGGAAACTTAGAGCTTCTCACATAATAAAGTCCCTTTATGACCTAGCCGTTCCATAGATAAGGAGACCAAGGCCAGGAAAATCAGTGCCAATCCAAAGTCACACAGCAACCTTGCTGCAGTCAGGCACAGAACGCATGGCTTGGACACCATCAATTGATGGCTCTTTTCCCTAAACTATGGTTTATTTCTGCTAAGCAAATTTATCCCAGAAAAAAAATGTTTATCCCAGCTTCATGGTGAAGCTGGCAAAAGATAAAGGAAATCAGGTTGGTAGAGTAGGCATAATTTTCTTGGAAATTTTTGAAGTATCTGACTACTCTACTATCACATACACACATACACACACACTCTCTTTAACACGCACTCATATTTACAAACACAGACACACATAGATGATTATAAGATATTGGAAGATGAGCCAGCCTCTTACTTTTTGTGATCCCACAGGAAAGAACCTAGTTTCTTGCATATAACTAAGCTGAACTAGAATTCTCTTAGCATAGTTCGGCATCCCTAAAGCACACAGTGTACCCGTTTTATACTGAGAGGAGCTTGTGTTTACACTCCTCATTTTAATTCTCTTCTGGGGTGGGTGGTTGTCAAGTGTGGGCAAAAGAGTTCAGAATTTGAAGTCAGACAAAACGGGATTAAAACCCACATTTAATTTTTCTTTTTTTTCCTTTTTTTTTTTTTTTTGAGACCACATGCACAGAAGCGGGGGCAGGGAGGGGTTGTGCAGAGATTGAGAGAGAGAGAGAGTCTTAAGCAGGCTCAATGCTCAGTATGGAGCTCAGTGCATGGCTCAATCCCATGACCCTGAGATCATGACCTTAGCTAAAATCAAGAGTTGGACTCTTAACCGACTGAGCCATCCAGGTACCCCTGCACTTAAATTTTATTATATGTGTTATCTTGGGGGAATTTAATATTGTAACATTAAACATCCAGTTACCTGGAACCCTGGTCCTCAGGTAGATTATCACATACCTGGTAGGAAGGTTGCTTTGGCTGTCAGCTCCCTGTCCCGATGCCTTATGTTTCTCAGGCCTTACATTTCCGTGTGCAATCGCCTGACCTCTTGCTCATAGCATCTTCATCTTTTTGCTGAGGTCTTGTGTATATAGCAGGCCAGAGGTGCCCAGGAATTATCTCCTTCCCCCCAGCACCTTTGATCCATTAGCAATTGCCCCTGAAGCCAGTAACACATGGGCACTGGTTTATAAATAGTCCAGCTCCCTCCCCCTTCCACTGAAAAAACTCCAAGGCACATGTTTCACAATGATTCTCAGGATTCCTCAGCTAATTTAGGTTCCAGTTGCCAACAATGGTAACTTGTCTGATGATGTCCACTTTTTTGGCTTTCTTCCCTCCCTGACTCATTTCTTCACTCCCCTACCAGCGGTACCTGGATTTGGCTCCTTATTAAACTATTTACACTTGAACCCTTGTGTCAGGATCTGCTTCCGCATGAACTCAAATGGAGATAGATACAGAAAAGTGAATAGGTCATTATAAACTGTGAGTGCTATAAGAATGTCAGGATTAGGATATTATGGAAATACCTAACACAGATTTAAAGGGACTTTGTTCAAAGAGAATTTCCTGGAGTAAATGGTATTTGAGTTGCTTTTTTTTTTTTTTAAGTATGAAGAAGGTTCCAGAAGGGGGAAATTGTTAAGTACAAAGTCTTGGAGGCAAGAGATAGTATGTTATCATGTTTAAGTAGCTGAAAATGATTAAGTGTACTCAGAATGAAAAAGTGAGTGTATGGGGCAAATGATGAGAAGAAAGCATGGACAGGTAGGCAAGAGACAGATCAGAAAGACTTTTGTGAGCTAAGCCAAAGAGATGCTTCTTTATGAAAGAGCAATAAAGAGGCATTGTGGGAAGTGAAACAGGGCAGTGATATGATCAGATTTCTGTTACAAAAAGATTCATATTTGACAGCACTGGGGAGAATGGATTGCAGGGATCAAGGTAAAAAGCAGGGAGACCCATTGGAAGCCCATGGCAGTAATCCAGGTACAATATGATAAGAATCTGAACTAAGTTAATAGTCGAGAAATAGAAAAGAGAGAAAGATCTCAAAATTATCACATTGGTCAGAGATCAACAGGACTTTTTGAGTAATTGACAATCGAGGGTAATGGGAGAGGTAGAATATGAGAATGACTCCACATGTCCAGCATTGGTAATGGTGTCATTTGACAGTTATGCTGCCCATTGAGCTGGTAGTCAAAGAGGAAAGGTAAGTTCAGAAAGTCAAATTGTGAATGTGGTTTTGGCTATGTTGAACATCATATGCTTCTGGGAAAATCACATGAAACCAGAAGTCTGGCCTAAGAGGAGAAGAAGCTACACCCAAAGATGTAGAAATTGAAGTTATGCAAGAAAGTGACGCTATAAGAGCTAATGCAGTCAACCTTCGAGAAAAATGTAAAGGGAAAATGCATGGCATTACTATATAACATAGGAATGCCAACAATTATGGGACTGGCAGAGAATAAAGAGTTCCATTAGGAGATTGGCAATGACAGAGATGCCCCACCCTCTGGCAAAAGGACCATCAAAACCCATTCTTGTGTCCATAGCACATATAGAAGTTTATCATAAACCTCTTGCACTTTGGGCTCCAATTTAGCCTCAGAATTTTCCTCAGCTCAGCATAGTTAGAGCAGTAAGGGTCATAACTACTTCAAAGAGCTGTCATGTGCATTAAATACATAAATATGTAAAGCACTTAGCACAACATTCCATAAATTGACAAGAACCCAATAAAAGATACATTTCAAACCATAGAGGTAGCTGCATATAATTTTGTCAAAAGAGACAAGGGAAGGAAGCTGAGGGAATTCTTTTCTGAAGTTCTTATTCTCTCCGAAGTAGGCATCTGGGCCATCAGTAAAGAGAAGCAGAGAAAGTAATAGGGTAGGGGTCTGAGAAAACCGGAGACTATTACGGATACCTAGTGCAGGAAATGGGTACAGGAGCTGGCAAAGGACCCACACAGGAGTTGTAGGGAATTGCTGAGGACCAGGGATGAGTTCTGGAAATCATAAACAACCATCTTAAACAAAAAGTTATTAATCATAGAAGAACAAACCCAAAGCCAGCAAATGGAAGGAAGTAATAAAGATTAGAACAGACATAAATGATATAGAAACTAAAAAAAACAACAGAAGAGATCAATGAAACCAGGGGAATTATAGTCTCATTGTCTTTTGAGTGTGAGACGTGGGAAAAGGAAGACCACTACAGTAGGGAAAAAGAATCAGATGAAGAAACCGAGGTTGAAGCATTTTTCTTTTTTATATACATCACCCAAGATCACTTTTGTCATAATAGGTAGAGCTGGGGTAGAATCCAGGGATGTCTAGAGCTCAAGTCTGTGCTATTGACAAACACTTCTTCATTATACCAAATCTCCATTTTTAAAACAATAATTTCTTGTGTTTCAGCTTCTTTCTCTCTGTTCTCTGTTGACATTTCACTATTCATATTTAAGGGAATTCCTTCAAAGTCAACTGAGAAATAGACACTAAACTGCTGGTAATAATTTTGAACCAGCCTTTATCGAATTGTTGCTGTTGTTCCTCATGCGTCTGTGGAATATTTTATCTACTTCAGTTAAATTTTATTTTAGTGCAAAAAAAATTTTTTTTTTTTGTGAGCATCTTTATTTATTAGGAAAATGTGAGTTAAAACCAGGATGAGAGACTGCTACGCAGCTACTAAACTGTCAAAGATTAGGGGTGCGTATGGGCACCTGCGTGGCTCAATCAGTTGAGCGGTTGAGAGTCTGACTTGTGGTTTCAGCTCAGGCCATGATCCCACGGTTCATGGGCTCGAGCCCCGCGTTGGGCTCTGAGCTGACACCTTGGTGCCTGCTTGGGATCCTCTCTCTATCTGCTCCTCCCCTGTTTGTGCTCTCTCTCCCCAGATAAATAAATAAACTTACAAAAAAACCCCAACAACCTGGGGCACCTGGGTGGCTCTTTCAGTTAAGCATGGGGGTCGGCTGGGGGTCAGACTTCGGCTGAGGTCATGATCTCACCGTTTGTGAGTTCGAGCCCCGCGTCAAGCTCTGCATTGACAGTGTTAAGCCTGCTTGGGATTCTCTTTCTCTCTCTCTCTCCTCCCCCACTCTCCCTCTCGCTCTCAAAAAATAAGGGGCCCTGGGTGACTCAGTCGGTTAAATGTCCAACTCGGCTCAGGTCATGATCTCGCGATCCGTGGGTTCAAGCCCCGCATCGGGCTCTGTGCTGACAGCTCAGAGCTTGGAACCTGCTTCAGATACTGTGTCTCCCTCTCTCTCTGCCCCTTCTCTGCTCACACTGTGTGTCACTCTCTGTCTCAGAAATTAATAAAAAAAAATATTAAAAAATACAAAAACAAAAATAAACTTAAACAATGATGGCAAAAGAAGCGGGGCTCACGAGAGCCTCATATACATTGTATGATTCTATCTTTATAAAATCATATCAAGTCCAAACTAATCTACCCAGAGAGAAAGCAGATCAGTGGCTGCCCGGGAGGAGGAAGTACAAAGGGGAATGAGCAGAATTCGGGTGCACACTACCTCGACAGTGCTGATAGTTTCCTGGTTATATGCTAGTTACACCTTTTCTTAGTGCAAAAATTTTTAAAAATCTCATGTCAGCAGAGATCATTATTCCAGAACAAAAGACTCTTTAACATTTACATTTATAGTTATTTTCTCTGTTCTCACCTTCCCCCACTCTATCTATCCATCTTTCTATCTTCTATCTATCTATCTATCTATCTATCTATCTATCTATCTATCTATCTATCTAATCTATTCATCTACCTATCTGTGTGATTCTCAGTATTCACAGTAGTTATATCCTATAAAGTCTCCACAAACACTGAATTAACAAATATTGAACCACTGCTCATAGGGGAAATACAGAATTAGGTTCCTGTGAGCCTCTGATTCCAATGTTTTTATAAAACCATCAATGCATAACAATGTTTTATGTGTTTCTGTTTAAAAACCCCTTAAGTAATATTACTGTTGATTCATTAACATTGAACTCATGGCCAGCAGCACTCCAACTCCTGCCCAAGTGAAGTTCATGAGACACGTGTATTTTGTCCATAGTGCACATTATAGCCTTCTTGCACTTAGGAACAACCTTAGACAGAATTTCAGCATTATGCTTGGGAGCCATTTTAAATGGTGAAATCACCAAAAAGGCACCAAAAGGGTGGAAAATGTGGCCCTAAATAGACCACAGAGAGGCTATGTGTATACAGTATGAGAACAACAACAATAAGGCAGAGTGTCACCCTTTTGGGCTTCAGCCAGGAACATGGACAACTCAAATTTTCACCATTCTGTGCCGGTCTGTGAATAATCACACACACACACAAAAATCCATGAGTATTGATTTGGGGGTTTCAAATCACTTTTGATAAGTAGGTGAATTCACATATTGCAGAATCTGAGTAATCAAGATTGATTCTGTGTGTGTGTGCGCGCGCCTGAGTGCATGTCTCTCCTTTTCACAAACTTAAATGCTATCCCAAGTGCCAGCCAGTATTCCTTTATGTATCAGAAACTGTCCCACGCCACAAACTGAAAGGACTGCCTATCGATGGAGAGTTCTATGTGAAGACCCCAAATTAAAGGATCCTGAGACAAGCTTATGAAGTTTGGAAACTCCTGGAGAACAAACTCTCACAGTGGAATAGCTTTTTCTCTTAATAGCATTCACTCCTTTGAACTGCCTCTTTCCTTTTAATTTTTATATCTGTGCATCTCTTTCAACAGCAGAACGTCTAAATGATGTCTACATTCTATGCCCATTAAGCCAACGTACAACACTGGACTGGAAATACCTTAAGATTTGTTTCAAGCATTTCTACTGTTGCCAAAAACTAGGTTTGGCCTTCTAATTTTTAAACACTAGTTGTCAGGATACACTCATACGCATTTCTTTTTTTGGCCAGCCCTATAGCTTATGGCGTTTTTGTCTCTACAACAGTTTGCCTGCTGCCGTCAGACTTACTATCACTGGAGAACACAGCAGCAAATAGGATATAAACTCTGCAGCAAAAAAGAATCTGCAGCAGTGCCTCCTTTTACCAGAACAAAGTAGAAAATCTCGGACTGCATTCCTGGGTCTATTGTTTTCTTAATTAATCATGTTTTGTGTAAAAAGTGTAATGACTCTTTTGCTGCAAAAACAATTGTGGAAGCCATAAATGTCTTGAGGTTCTCAGTGAGCTTCTCCTCAGACACTCAGAATTACCATTGAGTCCCCCCATGAGCTGTCTTCGCGTGTCATCACGCAGCCAAGTTATTATCTTTTGCTACATTTAGGGCACAATGGTCAAATTCTTTCCATTCATCGCCTAAATCATTTCATGTCAAAATAGATTCTGTTTCCATTAATCCCTGATGTTTAAAGTCTCTTTTCTAGAACTCTCTGTCTTATAGCTAGCTTCACTGAGTATGGATGATATGGGTAAAAGGCCCTCCATTTTTGGAGTCCAAGATATAGTAAATTATCAGCCCTCAGCAGTCCCCCACCTCCCCAAACACTGAAGGCTTATTCGTTAGGAACAATTCACCCCTCTAGTGGTAGGATGTTAGTACTGCAGCTTAAGCTAGGCCAAAGAGCTAAGCTTACTGCTGAAAGAGTAACTACAGACATTTTTTTTTCAAGATTCCCCTTTTTATGCTGGTTTGTTATTAAATATAACCCAACAAAGAAATCTCTTTAAAATGTTCATTTACTTTCTTATGTTTATATACATGGAAATGGTTAGAGCTATAAACAGGCAGTATTAACACTAATAGATTTTTGTTTACACTCATCTCCATTTTTCCCTTGTCTGGAATCAAACAGAAATTGATTGGAAAAGGGTTTTTTTTGTGTGTACTTTACCAAGTTAAGCAATAATGGTGAATTTTTTTCCCATATGCTTCCTATAAACAATGAGGTTATGTTAAAATCCACAATTTGGCACCAAATGGAAAAACTGTTCAGCTGAACTGGGTTGTAATGGAAAAGCAATGACATTACTATCAATGAATACCGGATAGCTACTGTGGGAATGATAGGAAAATTCTGATTTCAGCTCTGCTATTGTGAACTTCCTGTCAGTTAAAATGTCAGAACTGAAAAACACCTTCAAGATTTCCTGGGCCAGAAGTCCCGGAAGTGAAGTAACTTGTCCCAGATTACACAGCTAGTTAGTGACCATGCTGGAGTCCATTTCTCCTGGTATGGAAATTGACGACTCCTTCCTAACAACAATCCTGGTAATTATGGTGCAGGTCTGAAGGCAGACTGAACAAGCTTGAATCCCACCCTGTCTGTGGCTTGTCTGGACCGTCATGCATGAGTCTTTTTCATCTGTCCAGTGAGGCTGACAGGGATGCCTGTCTCAGAGACGGCGTGTACACCTTAAAATGAGATGATGCTGGAAAATTACTTAGCTTGGGACATGATGCATAATAAGTACTCAGTATCAGTATTATTATTACTGTGAGCTTTTCTCTTTGCTGTTTTGGGGCCAATCTAAAAACAGAACTTCTTTTCACTCTCAGGAGTAAATGAGTATGTAAATTAGGGAAATTTAAGTCTTTGTTTTTTATTCCATTACTCATAAGTATTTAAGTACTATGAGAGCATTACTAATCTTATCCTTCATTTATGCAGTAATATAAGGGTGATAACAGCTGTTTTAAGAGAAGATTTTGATTTTTTTTCAGGGCATCATATGCATTGCCTCTATTAAGCCAGATTTGCGAAATAATTCTAGTATAATTTAGGTACTATGGCATATTAGAAACCAAAGATTATAAAGTGCAAATGAGATTTTTTTTCTTCTGCTGACATCATAACAGTTTTTACAGAGCCATTATCATCTCAATGGGTACGGATGTCATCCAGTCATTATCCTCAGATCATAACGAGGTGGACCATTAGTGCCTTCTTTGGAGACCTTATGGTCTGAGATGTTAATGAGCCTTTGGGGAACCCTAAATCCTGGGATGGTTGGCAGGATACTCCAGACCATAACAGAAACTTCTTTGCAATGACAATGGATCCTGTCAATTTCTATTAAGGAGCTTCTTAATTCCCCAATCATTAAGATAGTAGAAGGACTTATTACACTAGCCTATAATTAAGAAAGCTTTCAGCCATAAATCCCTTCCGTAGAGTCCTTCCTTCCATTCAATATGGAATGAATAAAGGGGAAGAATCCCACAAGAGGAACTATGGAGACAGCATTCATCTCGGGAAAATCTGACAGGAGGAAGATTCTCTCTGCTTTCCCCCAAATTCCCTCAGCCCCTACACAACTCCCTTGCCAGAGCACAGAACAGGGAGGCCCCTTGACTAACACATAGAGGTCTCCAACTGCAACTGAGCCCGTGGTAATCTTTTGTCACAATTGTCATTTGGATTGGCCTGTGCCAAGGATTCATGCTAGGCATTGTGACAGAGAAATACAACTTGAAAGCACTATCTCTGCCTTTAAAGAATTCACAATCGTATTGGAAAGAGTGGATGATAAAGTACAGCAGTGACATCAGAAAGTAAGGCAACAATACAGAGAGGAATAGAGGCAGCACTAAGGTGATTTCCCAACAGCTGGCATAAGGAGTATGTGCTATGAATTGGCTGAGGAAATATGTGTGGAAATAGAGGCTTAATGAGTATTGCATTCTTTCCTATTTTAGAGGACGATGTGTTCAGTGTGAATTGTTTACTATCGATTCATTTCATTCTGCCTCAGTTTCTCAATAGTTAAATGACTAGACTAATACACCTTGCTAGGAAATATTACTAGAGAATCAAATGATCAGGTTACATTTGTTGTTATTTTCTATAAAAGGAAATAATCCCTGGCATGCTAAAGTGACAGGTGCTACAGAAATATTCAGATAGGGAGACGCACAAGCTTCATTACAATTGAGGTTTACTCTCATAACCTGAAATTTATTGCTTTAAAAAAAGCAAGGAGCCAACCAGAAACAGAAATTATGTGCTGCCATAAAAATCAAAAATGAAAGAATCCAACCCGTTGACCTTGAATGTACGGAAACTTGAAGTTCCCTCATTCTTTTTGATAATCCCGGACTTTTCATCTAAATTTCATTCGACCTCAAGCAGACCTGCATTTGGCTTATTACTGAAATTTCATTGCTGAAATTTTCCGATGTAAGAAGTTTTCTAATCAGAAGTTAAATTTATAGAAAATCTCCACTATAGTGAAGAAGAAATAAATGTCTGCTTCTGCGTTTTGTGCTTTGGGAATTTGAGTTCGTTTTATTGTGATGTTTCCAAAGCAGGTCTTCTTCAATACTAACAAGGGAAACAATCACCCAGGACTTCATCTCTGAACCAAAGCCCTGAATGAATTGAAAATTTATAAAGGGGTCTGAGCTTCACTTTAAGTTGTTAATAAGAAACTCCTGGGTTTAACTGTTGCTTTAAGGGCATTCAGAAACCAAGGTCCATGATCCGATATTTGAGACTTTCTTCATTGTTCTATTTAAGTTCCTTGAGGCAATTCGTCATCTTTTTGTTTCTCTTTTGCTTATAATCACTTGGTATTTGACTATCATGTCAGAGAAAGCTGAGTAGCTATACTAAGCCCTAAAGATAGGTGTAGTAAGCAACCTGGTTGGAACATTTGCAGCTTACAAGGGCATTTCACGAGCATTCCTCAAGTTCATCTACCTGGCATACCTGCTCCTGCTTCTTTTCACAGGAAAGACCCTTTAAAATACTGACCATTCTCCACTCTGCTAACTATTCCCTAATGTAAGCACAAAGCCTTCTGGCCATAAAGCTGCTTAAAATGAATTGTGAAAAACAAGAAAAACAATAACAAAAAAAGTGTAACACATGCCTTCCTGCTCTCTGCCTGCTTTCTCGATCCTGGAGATGCAATCACACACACACACACACACACACACACACACACACACACACACCACATACAGTTTTTCTTCCCTCTACTTATTCCCCTCAAAGGACAGCTCTGTGGTGAGACACTTTTATTTAGAAAGCCAGAAAACATTTCAGAATTCCATCAAATATCTGAATAAGCCCCTGGTTTTCATGAGCTCTAACTCAGGAACTGAGTATCTTCCCCTTAAAAGATAGCCTTGGACCCTAACAATTGCACAAGCAACCTTCATTTGCATTATCCAAGAGGGTACAGCCCATTTTAGTCTTCAGATGTGGATGATACACGCTTATGAGAATTGTTCACCAGAGCTGTGGGGGAAAGACCTGACATCAGTCCCAGATCAAATTAGAGATTAAAAAAAAAACTAAACCAAATATAAGCCCTTGAAGGGCAGATGTAAATTGGATAAGCTTCAATATTACAAGACTAACAAGAAAGAATTCTGAGACAAGAATGAAAAGCAGAACACATCCACTCTAAGTTGCTCCTGAAGGAAAAGATAGAACAAACTGGGCTGCATTGGCTGCTTTTCCTGCTTATACGGGAAGGCATAATGGGGGTGCCCTTGGGATACCATGGAATATTGGTAAGAGCTACATCTCCCTCCAGGAAGTGTCCAGTTATACCAAGAAGACAAGATACAGGGTCAGCAGGAAGGAGGTAAGATATAAGAACTGACCTGCACAGTGCCTTCCCACTTGGGTGTGAAGCAAACTCTTTTTGTTTCCTTGACTGCTAATACTCTAGCGAGTATTGTAGAATTTTCTGCAATAATTCTTTATCTGTTCAGTCCAATATGATAGCCACTAGCCTCACCTGGCTAATGAGGCCATGAATTCTTGTTCATGCAGCTACGGAAATGAATTTTTAATTTTATGTGATTAGAATTAATTTACAGTTAAATAGTTATCAATGTAGGGGCCACCATATTGTACAGCACAACTGTAGCAGATGGGCATCATTACAAAGACTTTTACTGGGCCACATGATCTTTTTTTAAATGTTTATTTATTTTTTAAAGAGAGAGAGAAAAAGAGAGAGAGAGACAGAGAGCGAGCGAGCAGGAGAGGGACAGAGAAAGAAGGAGTCACAGAATCCAAAGCAGGTTCCAGGCTCTGAGCTGTCAGCACAGAGCTCGATGTGGGGCTCGAACTCACAAACTTTGAGATCATGACCTGAGCTGAAGTCGGATGCTTAACTGACTGAGCCACTCAGGCACCCCACATGATATTGAGATAATCTCAGTACCTGCCCTGAGATGCTGTGGGACCTTGAACGAGTTACTTAACCTCTCGGAGCCTCCAATCCTTTGACTCTAAAACAGCTAAAACAATATCTAATTCTTGCGGGTTGGATCTTAGGACCTCACACATAGTATCCAATATCTCTGTCATATCCTAGTCTGATGCTCGCTCTGCTTCTTCAAAATGGTGGTAAACAAGCCTTTAGTAGTGTGATCGTGAGGTGTGGGGGAGGGGAAGTGTTCTGTGGCTCTATGATTAGGTCTCAGTCTTCAGTGAGCCTGTATCTGTGGGACTGTGAATTTCATACAAGCTTCACAGCCCTCCCCTATCTGCTGCCTTAGATGGGACAAAATGGTGACAGAGGGCTGAAGCTGGGTATTTCCTATCCCTCAGGTCAGTTAGGAGCTGACAAATAATCTAAACTCCAGTAAAACACTCTCTAATGAATAGTTTCTGTTACAAGGAGCAGAGTGCTCTGGTTTATTTCAAAATGGCTACTTTTCCTATCCCCCTGTTAGAAGCATAAAAGAATTTTTCTCTGATTCACCATGAGAATCTGGTCAAGCCCTTGAAGGCAAAACTCACAGAAGTGTGGGGTTCCCCATAACTGGGCCACCCTGGAGTTTTTGGCCCTCACGCTTGCCTCCAACGAGCCTCCAGCAATTCATCAACTACAGTTCAGATTCTCCTCCCCCTGCACTGCTTCCCTTGTAAGTTTCTGCTCCACCTGCTTCAAATTCTGTGCCTCCCTGTCTCTCTGACCCTCCCCCTCTCATGCTCTGTCTCTCTCTGTCTCAAAAATAAATAAAACATTTAAAAAAAGTTTCTGCTACAGTAAGTTGTGCTTCCCTGTATATACTTGTCAGTCTCTCCATTTTGGGGGGACAGGGACTCGTCTGGTGACTTCCACTCACAAATGGATCTAAGAGTTGTTGCCTTTCAGTTGGCTTACCTTTTTACTTGTCTGGATGGAGTGACAACTTCTAAGGCCCTGACACGCCAGACCAAAAACTGGAAGTCCACATTGTGTTAGGTTAAGAAAGTGCATGATGATAAAGAGAAGAACGGAGTTAGAGAGAAGACAGTTGATTGGAAGAGGTATAAAGAAAAAAAGGGGGGGGAACTTAAGGGAACGTAAGCGGACATAAGGGATAGAAGGAAAAGGAGGAGGGAAAGGAAAAGAGAAAGGAAGAAGAAAAAGGAAGAGGAAAAAATGACCCACCACAGTATCAAACATATAGTAGGCATTTAATACCTATGAGTTCCCCTCCCTTTCTCTTGACAACCCCTCACAAAAGAAAGTGTCCCTCTCCCTGCCCACCAGGCCACAATACCTACTGGTTACTTCCACAGAGCAAGCCTTCCTTGGACTATTTATGTTCCCACCTTCTGTGATGGGTCAATCATTCTAGATCACAGATAAACCAAGTATCAGACGGAGAAAATACAAGAATAGGTTTAAAAGTTTTTAAGGTCTCCTCTAAATCTCCTCTGCTTTCCTTTGCAATTTCCACAAATCATATCTCAGAAGGAGACCATGTTAAGATGCTGTCAATCAGTAATAGCTTGGCACAGATCCAATTATCAGAATATATTAATTAGTTCTTCCACTTGCCAACTAGGTATCGAGGACTTACTTTATGCCAGAAAATACAGAAGGTATTGGGGGACATCATAGCAAGCCACATATGCAGTTACTATCTTCACTGAGCCCAGATGGTAGAAAGAAGACCCTGGGTGAGTCACAAGACACATCATGCAGGGAAGCCAGGCCTAAACAGGGAACTTTGAAAAATCCGCCAGAACACAGAGAAGAGGAGGAAGAGCCAAAAAGTGAGATGTCAAATCTCAAGCAGATAATTGGGTGGCTGCTGAGAACTATCTATGCAGGCCTTGCCGCTGCATTTAAGAATGGTACTCTCTGTAAACAAGCTTAAGAGAATTTGCATCCAGTGAAGTTTGCAAAGCGCCACTAACAGTAAATCAGCATCTCAGATGCAGACAAAGGTTTAATATTTTTGTCTGGGTAAGTCTAACTCTCTCTCTAAAACCAAAAGTGGTATACCTGCACCCAGGTCTTATCTTCTAATGCCATTCTCTAACTAAAGACAGGGAAACACTGTCCAGAAGAGCCTGGAACATCGTGTAGTGTCATTAAGTAAGCAGGTGCTCAAAAAACAAAACGATGAAGGCATGTCAAAGGAAGACAGGAGCAACTGAAAGAGCTCCCATTGACCAAGCTGGAACATTCTGAGCAACAAAGTAAGTAACATAGTATTGGGTTATAACTCAGAGTGTAAAATAAATATGTCTGTGTCAATTCTGATATAAATATGTGGTTGAATAAATAAATAAATAAATAAATAAATAAGGAGAAGAAATAAGTCTCCCATACAGAAGAATACCAAATCATTTATATAGACACATCGCCTTCAAGGATTAAAGTTTGTAGTTTATTTTATTATTATTTTATTTACTTATTTTGATTATTGCTGTTTTTGCTATTCATGATATTGCTAACTAAAGGACCTGGTATACTCTTTCTTTGTTTATTTTGTTTTAAATTAGAGGTAAGAAAGCTGAGAGATATGGGTGAAAGTCAACAAGAAGTGTTATCTGAGACCCATCCAATTAAATGGACCGTGGATGGAGAGGGAGCACAGAAACTGTTGGGAAAATAGTGACATCAAAATGTTATCATCCACCAAATGCTAATTGCATCAGGATGCTTCACATATCAGAATGGGATTGTTACTGGTGTGGATTTCCCCAGCAAGGAAATACATTGACTTATAAAATTAGTTTTGTTTTATTTTGTTGCAGTTCCACTATTATCCCTACAATAGAAGAAACATCTATATGGGAAATTACCTTCAAGAGTGCAAAACCCTTTCAAACTAAATGTCGTTAATCTTCCCAGCACTAGCTGTGTCAAGGGGCAAGCTCTGTGCTTTGGAGCTGCCATCTTGAGACTCGGGCTGATGAACTTATTAGGGTGTGTGGCAAAACCAAGATGGACTCCAGGCGCGACACATGCATCCAGGATCCGAAGCCTCAGCAACTTCCTAGGGGACTTCATCTGAAGAACCCACAGAAGTAATGAAAATGACTTTCATCTGAATTTTGCACTAAGTGTGACCCCTGCATTTTCCTAATATGTCTGCGTGGAAAGAGGGATTAAATGAGTTAGCACCTCAGTGAGTCAGCAGTGCTCAAAGAAAAGAAGTCTACAACCCCAGAGCTTCCCCCAGTGATCTTTCTAAAATAAAAACCACACACAAAACAAAACAAAACAAAAAACCTAGCTATGTTGGTTCTCCTACCAACACTCTCAACCACCCCTGGATTCCTGGGAATAAAATACGAAACTTCTGGGCATAGGAGGCAGGCCCTTCACAATCTAGAGCTACCTCTTCAGACTCATCTGTCACAACCTGCTCACGCTTTTCTACCAGTGAAACCAAACTCATGCTTCCAAGCTCTCAACCCACGCTATGTCTTTGTGCATGTAGCCCTCACTGTCTGAAATGGACTCCCACCCCCTCCGCAGCCCCCACGCAGCCCACTTGGCAAGCTCCTTTTACCATTCAAAGCTCTCGTCAGAAACTTCTGTCACCATTTACTATGACCCACCATCCCAGTTTGCATGGAGTTGAGGAATTTCCAGGGACTTGGAATTCCAGTGCTAAAAGAAGGAAAAAATCCAAGCAGGTGGGGACAAGCTGGTCACCCTAGCCCACCCCTCACTGAGAGAATTAATCTTTCTCTCTAATTTCCCCACACTTTGAATTTTTAATGTTACTCTGAGTGGCACACTGCAGGGCATTTATTCACAGCTTCCCTATTAGAATGTAAACTCAGAGGGCAGGGATGGTGTTTCCTCTGCCTTTGTAGTCCTCAGCAGTATTCCTTAAGGGCAGCAGTATATTAGAATTACCTGAAAACTTGTTGTTGTTGTTGTTGTTGTTGTATTTTTGTTTTCATTAAATGCCCTCTGACTTGCAGAGATTCGGATTTAATTGATCCAGGGTGAGGCCTGCGCATGGGTTATTTTTTGAAGCTTAACCAAGTGATTCTAATATGCAGTCAAGGTTGCTAACACCTGCTCTAGGGTAATGATCCTCAGCTGGGATGGTACGCACATCAAAACACATCACCCTAGGCCCAACTCCCCACAGATTCCAATTTAATTCATCTGGAATGAGGTCCAGGCAGCTGTCTCTTTAAGCATCAGGTGATTCTAATTCATGGTTATGGTCAATCCATGTTTCCATGTATGTGTATATATAACCAAACTAAATTCCAAGCCATTCCTTTTGCACTTATCTCTTGCCAGGCCTCTAAGTATTAATGAGTGCGGGTTGCAAACAGATTTTAATATATAATGGAATTAATACCTTCAATTTTTGGCTCATAACATTATAAAAGCTTTTTTTTTTTCCCTCCAAAGGATGTCCAAGCAGGATCCTTCATACCCACATCAACCAACTACACCCTTCTCTACCTTCAGGTCATCACTCATTATCAGCCCTTCTCAAAGCCCTTCTCCCAATGTCTTTGATACTCTGCTCACATTCATGGCTTTGTTTGCCTTCCTTCTCGCTAACACATGTACAAAGAATAGTTCCCCAACTCTGCTGTGACATCTTTCTTACCCTCTCCTGGTCTCTTCCTGCTCCCTGGATGTTCTCCATAAACCACGAAGACACTGGATGGTTTTTTTCTCTCTTGAACACAGTAAAATAATTCCCCAAATCAGAAATCTTTCACTTTTTCTGAAAGGATTTGCTCATAGATTTTCAAATGTTTTGGTTCTTTTATGTCACTAGGATATGAGCTCAGATATCTCCCCTGAGAGACACCTGTCCTATCTGTCCAGTCCAGAGGAACCTCCCATACTTACCATGCTCTATCATGACAGCTCTGATTAGTTTTCGTCATAGCATTTATTATTTTCTGAAATTCTATTATTTGCTGTTCTTTTTATGCCTGATTCCCATTTATAGAATGTAAACTCCATGAGGGAAAAGAATGTTTACTACTGTATCATCAACACCTATAGCAATACCTGGCCCATAATATTTATAAGAAGGAAATGAATACCTATATATGCATAGATAGCAGAGGAACTAATTGGGTAACCAATATGGATGAGTCTGGAGCTATGGACTTTTCTACCAAATGTACCTATCTGAAGCATAATTCAGACTCTATAAAATATGCAAAAAGTAGGTTTCACCCAGTCAAACCTTATATTGCCATATTCAAGACAGTGTGATTTCATGAAAATCATGCACTCTGATAATAGATGCTCTTTACTTGGAATTCTGCCCATTTCCTCCCTTGCTATATCACGTAGGGCAGATTCAATGTCAACATTAGCATCACCCAGGAAATTACTAGAAATGCAAATCTTTGGGTCCTACTCCTGACCTGCCGAATAAGAGTATCTGGAAATGGGGCCCATGAAAGGACTCTACCAAGCTCTTCTTATGATTCTTACATACACTAAACTTCGAGAAGCACTGATCTAAGTCAAATTAGAAAATCCTCTAAATCCCAATAATTTCCTTTACGTTGTGAAATGGTTAAGAGGACAACAGATAATGATGTATGCAGAAACACTTAGCACATAGCAGGCACTCAAGAGATAATGTTTTCCTTGCATTTACCTTTATTTTAAAGAAAACAATGTAGACCTAATTATTTTCAGATGAGCGAATTCTAACAGTCTGTTTTTCCTGGATGTCCAACCCACTAGAAGAGAGAAGCCTGTATTACTGGAAGGAATCTAACTGCCTATCCATAAGGAAAGAAACAGAAGACCTATAAAAAGTATGTCCATCTTGGGTCATTTAAGACAGGGGCAAACAGTCCTTCATACCTCAATAGCCCCTTATATTTCAGCACAGTTCAATAATTGATATCCATAATGATGATCCTGCTTTATGAAGTAAATGCAAAATTCTTCTCCAGAGTCTCTGCTCAAGTGTGTTCAACTTTTATCAGAAACATTTCCATTTGAAATATTAAATCACTTTGGGGGGGCATATCTGAAAAGCTTTTGGTTATTTGGAACATTTTACTTGAAAAATTATCTTATTCTTTTAGGCTTCCAGAGAAATTAGACATTATTCTTATATATTTGTATATATTTGTCAGTGTATTTGTCCTGGTGAGTAATGCACTCCATAACAGAAGGGGCTCTATCTTCTCTGTCTTCGGAAATCCCACTCAGCACCTAGTTCAAGTGATTCCACACAAAAGGTCCCCAGAAAGACTGTGGCCCAGGAGGATGGCTGACCTCAGAAACTTGCATTTTCTCCTGGGAAGAGAATGGGCCATCACTGTAATCACTGTCTTCTTGGATACCCTTTAAGCTTGTGCTCTTGCCAGATAAGCTAAAGGATAACAATTCTCAAAGTCACTGGCATTTATTGAAAGCCAAAGAAATTAGTGAGCTTTGACATTTATAGGTCTTAAACATTAAAGAAGTTAAAAGTAGTTCGAGCAAGGTTCAAGTCTTAAATGTAATGGTATATGAGTTGCTGTTAATTCTCCAATAATTACTCTGTTTATTATTTCAACAGTCAGATTTAGAGTTCTAGTTAGCCCTCATTTTAACGACATGGTCTCTCACCTTCCAAACTTTTCAGTTTCCCAGTGACCTAATGGTCATTTCCCAAGGTCCCAATGACCTTGTCTCTGATGGGGAATTCTTTAATGGCTCACTATTTTGAGCACAAACTACATGCCAAGGTTTTTTATAGTTGCTTCAAATGTATTAGTTCATTTATCTTCACAATGACCCAATGGTGTAATGACTATTATGAAATTTGCTTCACAAGTGAGGATTCAAAAGCAACAGAGACGCTGTGTAATTTACCCAAGGTTACACAGCTGGTAGGAGGCACAGCCATGATTTACACTCGGGGTCAGTAGGATTCAGCCTTTCTGCAATACTGTCTTCCAACAAAATAAGTTTCAGTTGAGGAAAAGACATAAGCTCCTAGTTATTCATTATGTGGGATGATGATCATAAAGCTCTGATTCAGGGAAAACTAGAATACAGGGACATCTTTCTGTCCTGCTGACCATATCCCTCCTTTCTCTGCTCTAGCACCTGCATCCCTTCTCCTCAGCAGGACCATAAGAATGGCTAGAACTGCTTCTCAAGGAAAGCAACTGCAAGACTTCTCTACAGCATTTGCTGTTCCAAATTCAGTGCTGGTAGTCTGGTTAGCAAGAGCTTGGGGAAAAGATGTTGTCACAAATGAGGTCAAAACCATTGTTAATATGAGGTTTGGGCAGTCTTTGTTGACTTGACTTTACTCCACTGTTCTTGGTCTTGATCTCCATTAGCATCAATAATTGAATCCTGGCTGCATTTCTTTTGAAACCATGGACTTTGAATAAAACATATAAATCCATATATACCATACATACATATACACATATGTATACACTTATACATGTGTATACATACACATGATGCACAGGCATGTATGTGTATATACATGATAAATATACTACATACATGACATGTATATATACATGTATATATGTGTGTATACATATATATGTGCGTATATCACACACACACACACACACACACACACACACACAACACCTTACCTTAAAAGAGAAAATAGTGGATACACTGATGCAAACCTAATTCAGAAAGGAGGCGGGCATTTGCTTAGTTGTATTGAACAAAATAAACAAAACCTGCCAAACAAGCCTGAACTATAAACAAAATAAAGCCTCTGATGAACACAGCAGGTTTAGCATTGAAAGAAGCCACTTTGTCTGGACAGGTCTTGTGCCTGAAGTTCGATGCAAGAGCAGATAGGAGCGGTCTCTTTCACGTCTTCTGAGGGAGATGCAGGGCTCGGTCGGTATGGGTGAATGAGAAAACTCTTTTGGCTTTTCAGTGAATACAGAATAAATGTCACTTTCTTTGGAAATGACCTTTCTGCTATTCTCATCTTTGTATATAAAGTTGCTGTGTGAGAAAATCCATGCCTATGAATTTCATTTCTGAAGGTACAACAGAATCATTCCATAGACATTTTCAAGATGGATGGACTAAAAGGTATCAGAATCAGAGATGAGAGTCAATTTCTTCAGTGATCTTGAAAGAATCAACATCATCAGGTTCTCGTCCAGTGTAATTCAGTAGGGGTTTTAGATTCTCATCAGATGAGTATTTGGATCGAGATATGCAGCATATTTCTTAGAAAGGGGCTTGTCTGGAATTGTTAGGCTTTGGTTCACCAAAGAAAATTGACAGCATGTATCCTTCTTGGGGACTTCACTTGGTCCTTGTGTCCATAAAATACAGTGAGCTCAGATTAAGTCCTGTGAAGCTTTAGAGATGGGTGTATTCATGACAGTGTTAATGAAAAACAAAAGTATATAGTCTGTTGCAGAATTTCCAGAAATTCAACAAAACAAAACAAAACACAGAGGTCCAACACACAGATCTTAAGTGGCCTGCATTTGTAAAAGACAGATATTCTAACTTGTACAAGCTGAGAATTGCTACAAATGTGTTGCATTCGTCCAGGAGTAATAAAGTGATGCCAAAAGCAATCAAGCTTTTAAAAAATCTCAGCTGTCCAGCAAATGGATGATCATTATTACAGCAAATCACTATGCACCTAAGAACAAACGAAGTTTATAGTTCAGTGTAATTCAATGGCCGGATTTCATCACCAGCTCTCCAAAGTAGTACAATCTATCATAGGAATACAATTGGTCATTTCAATTTGAAGACCTAACCAAGGTCTAATTAACCAACAACTGCAGTGTCCTCCTATCCTGTCCACCCATGCTGGAAGCTTCTTTATCTTAGAATGGTTACCTGTGCTAAAGGTTCTTTTGGAAGATATTGTTTTAAACTTCTGCCCACAAGTCTTGTCCTTTTTGTATCAAGCCTCACCTCACAACACTGATGTCACCTTTCAGTTAAAAAAAAAAAAATGGTCATAAGTGTTATCACTGGGCCACAAACTCCTTGAAAGAAGTAACTGTATCCTGTTCATTAAATGGGACCCAGCATAATGCCTAGGACCCAGCACTATAGTTATTAGATAAAGGACTAGAACAATATATAGCAAAATGTTATTAATTCAGAATCCTTTAATATAGGATTTGTGTTAACTCATACAAGTCTTGAGCTGGGGTTTTGATCTGCACCCTTTTGTGATAAAAAATGCACCAGTTATTATTTACTTCTTTAGGACTAGTACACTAACAGTTTACAAATGTGGGTTATGAAGGATAAGCTCTGTTATATAGCAGCATTTTAAATGCAGTATTTATATACAAATAATTATTATGCTAATTTCACAGCATCTTGATCTACTCACTAACACAGATACAAAGAATCAGCATGGTGTGGTGGAAAAGCATTAAAAGGGTAATTAGGAGCCCTGGGCTCTGATCCCAGCTCTACCATTCATTAGCAGTGTCACCTTGGCCAAGTCACTTAACCCCTCTGAGTCTGTTTCTTCACCTGTAAAATGAAGAGATTGAACTAGAGCATCACCAGTGCCCTTCCAGCCCTAACATTTTATGATTCCATGATCCTCGTGAACGTCCAAGTGGCAGCCACACTCTCCTTCTAATGCATCATATGCAAAACTTCCCCTGTTATCACATACTATTATTGCAAACAATTGCAAACCTGAGACACTCTTCCCATTGCCCACAGTTCTCCTGTAGTGATTAACATTAACTCCTCTTTTTCTGGAGGGAGCTAGTTCCTCTGGGAAGCCTTCCTTGATTTCTCCAATCAAGTTCTGGCATAATCTTGCACAGCTATGCTCCTCTCTTGAGAGTATGTATGAGAATTCCAATTTCTAATCCATTAGATTTTTTGCTCCATGAGAACAGAGACAATTGGAATATACAGAATAAACATCTGAATGAGCAAGTGACACAGTCCAAATACATTGATTGATGTCTTTAAATGAAAGGGGGACAAGGGCTGACCCATGCTAGCCTAACTCTCATTGCTGTGTGAATTTAAAAGTCACAAAATTGCCCTTTCTGAATTGGACCGCATTTCTTTAATTAGATCACTTGCAAAATTACTCCAAGACAAAAATATTTTTTGTCTTCCTAGTTTCCATGTCGGACCTGAAGTGATATGAATTTGAACCAAAATTTTTTTAATTTATGTGGTGACATTTGCGGAAGGAGAAAGGTCCTGTGGTTTGTTGCAACATAAATTTGAACCTACATAGTCTTTTTTTCCACAAATGCTATTATCCTCTTTGAATATGTGTACAATTTCAGCCTTTAAGTTTCCCTATCAGATTTTCTCCCGTACATTCATGATCATCTGTGAAGATTCTATATAGGCATATACATATAAAATCTTACTAAGCAGTCTTAATGCCAGGTCATTCTTTTTAGTTTTATCCCGTGTTTCTCTTGTTTTTCAAGCCTGTTATGTTTCCAAGCAGTTTTCTCCACTCATTTTCTCTGGTTTTAAACCTTTCCATTGGTAATGAATTTCGATCGTGAAGCACAGAAACTTCACATTTGCAGAAGTTCACTGTATGAATATATTTCATGCTATTAACTCTAGTCTCAAATCATATGTAACTAAGCACAGTGGCCCCCCTGTCATCTTTGTCTTCCGCCCCTTTCTTTTTTCAGAGAAAAGAAGAAATTGTGATTTATAATAAATCCTGGCATTAAAAGGATATCTCATATGTCTCCTTTTGTGATTGTTCTGGACTTGAAGGATTACATGTAATAATAAATAGTCCGGTTTTGAAGGTGACAACTTAGAATCTTAAAGAAGAGAAATGACGTATCAAATAGCAATATTACCATCAGAAATGTGGCTAAATAGACGGAGACAAACGAATCTAATTCACTACTGTTATATGTGAGCCCCTGGCTATAGATCCCAAACTGCCTCTTCCTATTTTCACACAGAATAGCAATTTTACCCAATTATCACTGGGAAGCCTACAATTTTTATAAACATCGTAGGTAAGAAGTCTCTCGTTTATAATTATTCCAACTTTCCCAAAACTCAAGATACTGCCACTGTGGGCTTCATGAGAACATTCTTCATATGGACAGCTCCAAATCTTCTCTCCATTCAAATTTGTAGATTGGTGATTGTCACGTTCTTGGGAAAGCACAAATTGGGCTATTGCCATTCCACAGATATTCTTCCCTTTCTCCTTTTGCCTTTGGCTTGACCTTTGTGACTTAATGTACCGATATCCTTTGATGCATCCAGCAATACGCATCCCACTTTTGGGGGGCTTTGTGTTCATAAGTAAACTCACATAGAAATCCTAGGACATCAGTCAGCTGGCTTTTTCTGAATAACAAACCACCCCAAGTTGTTGAGAGTCAGGTGCCATGTGGGTGTTTTTTCTGGCCTGTGCCAAAAGGTCTGGTCTCTGCCTGGTAACATCTGCATTCAGCTGGAGGCTCAGCTGGAGCCTCTCTGCTTCGCTCCATCCCCTCAGCCTCAACAGCTCAATGTGAGTGCCACAGTTTAGAATCAGAAACAAAGACCAGAAACTCTGCTATGAAGTTCAGTCGGTGCCTGTGCAAGGAAGATAAAAGATTTCCAAGTTTCTGGCAGAGCTAGTTTCCTTCACTCCTACTGTCTCAATATTAAGATATTCTACAGTAGAGAAGAATAGAAAAGAGGAGCCACCCAGGCAGGAAACGATGACACTGGAAAACAGAGATTTCTGCAGAGAATTAGACAACGATTCAAAGGACCTGGTTGCATTCTGAATCATCAGCTAGTTATCCTTCTAGTTGCCTCCAAGACAAGATAGCTCCATTTTTTTTGGCAGTCCATCTCCTGGTGATCACCACATTTGGGGTGGTGTTTCTTTGCTTTGACACTCATACAGGGCTTTATGCCTGTGCATGAAAACTAACCTGTGTGGAAAAGAATCCATCCGATGGACCCCTCAGAAGCTGAGTGACTTCAGCAAACTTTAAGGGTGATGACACTGAAAAAGAAAAAGAACTCTCTTATTCCTAATCAACAGAACAACTTTGAGACCCACCACCGCTAATTAAGGGCAGTCCATGTTATTTTTTTTTTAATGAAATCTGTGAATATTACTTTAGATTGATGCATGTCCAGCCCATCAGCAAAAGTATAAATACCTTCCTCTGTCTCTGTTTTCTCCAAATTTCTCTAAATATGGGTAATACAGGTTCTATGTGAGTATTGCAATTTTTAAAACCATATTTGCCAGTCTTTTCAAATCTTTGAGATGGTTAAAAATTAAATTTGGGACTCACTTTCCACGAATATGCTACTTCCAATAATAATACCATCATCCTCTGAGTGGGCCATTAAATACGTTTATAGATCAGACATGCAAAAGACATTTTATCATAATCATTTCTGCTGGTTTGTATTTAGATTGCTTCTTGCAATTTCTACTTTTAGTGGTTGAGAGTCTTTCTGGTTCACTTTTTAAATGCACAAAATCAAAATGCAAAGGCAAAATTCCTGTCAATGTTGAAAAAAAAGATATTTAAGAACTGTTCAAATCAAATTTATATTTCAGCCATTTGATTTCCCCCAAATGGAGGAAAAAAGCCTAATCAACAGAAGAGCTTCTTCCCGGTGGTTCGTAATTCTCTTCAAGTGAGGACTCAGGAAAAACAGTCTCCCAGCACCACAGTGAGAAGAGCAGAAACTCCCTGAAGACTTATTAAAGCAATGCGGGAGAGACACTGGGGGAAAGAGGGAGACATAGGCACAGTGGACAGACACATAGGCTTGAAGGAGTCAGAATCGGGAAGATACCAATTGAAGAGATGCCTAATGAACGAAAATAATAGTATCAGCCTTGGACCTCATGGACAGTCCATCCATACACTCAGTGAGGAGGACCCTACTGCTGGACATGTAAGGGTTGTTTTGGAGACATGGACATCTGAAAGAGGAGGAGCAGAGAGAAAGGGTAATTTTGTCTGTGGTGATAAAGAACAACAGCCACAGACCCACCTCGGTGTTTTCAGAAGCTCTCCTTTTGAAATGGTATATAGTAACACCTCATAAATTTGGACCCAATTATAGGCCCTCTCTTCCAGCAGTCAGGATGGTTTCCTGGGAAAGTTTTATTGCCCACCTAAAGTCAAGGAACTCAGTGGGAAAGAGTGATGTGACAGCTCAAGTTTGTTTTGCAGAAGTACATTTTTATTCAGGCTTATTTTAGTCACAAAACCTTCTGCTCCTTTAACATACAGCAAGATGGGAAACCCTTCTATTTACGGGAACATATCTCCTTTTTTTTTTTTTTGCTACAAGATTCTGGCTTGAGCTGGGGTGTCAGTTCAAAATCACTTCCTCATTGGAGACATTGACTACCCAACTACACCAGCCCCATCCAACCCATCATTCTGCTTTCTTAATAGCTCTTTTTTAGTACCTAAAATAATCCTATTTCCTTGTTTATGATCTGTCTTCTCCATGAGAATGCGAGTTCCATGAAAGCAAGGACCTACTGTGGGGGCTATTTAGTTCTGTATTCTTTGCTATCAGAATAGTTCTGGCCCATAGTAGGTGCTCAATAACGATTGCTGAATGAATGAATGAATGAATGAATGAATGCATGAATGAGGTAGTGCTGGTGGACTCTATAAAACATAGAGATAAGTGGTAAGGGAAGATATCTAATTTGGGATCTGGTCCTCTATTTCAACCTGTGTGGAGGTTCCCCTACACCAATAAATATAGCTCAGACACCGAGCGAGTGTGTTCTACAATCCATCTCAGTTCTGACACTATGGAAGATAGTGTCCATCCCACAGGTTAAGGGTTCAGTCCTACAAAGACTGCCTCCCACACTCTTCAGATTGCATTCACAAACCCATGTAATCACATGTGCTTCTGGCTGGCCAGCTATATATTGGAGGTTCCAACAGATCCCTTCTTGGACCTCAAATGCCAGGTTGTTCTCTGTACTTCTGACTAACTGGCTATAAATAGAGGTTCCCAGGACCCCCTCCTCAGGTTCACTTAATTTTCTAGAGCAGCTCACAGGACACAGAGAAGCATTTCACTTACTAGGTTGCTGGTTTATTAGAGTGACATAACTCAGGCACAGCCAGATGGAAGAGATGAGTAGGGCAAGGTATGGGTAGGTAAAGGGCATGGAGCTTCTCAGAACGCACCTCTCTCCTCAAATTTCCACGTGTTGACCACTCAGAAGCTCTCTGAACTCTCTCCTTTGGAGTTTTCTGGAGGCTTACTTACATAGGCATGAATGATTAAATTGCTGGCCACTGGCAATTGATTCTACCTCCAACCCCAGTCATTTCCCCAGGACTCTGGGGGCAGGACTGAATGTTCCGAACTTCTAATCATATAGTTGCTTCTCCTGGCAAACAGCTCCCATTCTTAGGTGGTCCACAGATCACTTCATTTACATAACAAGAGATATACTTAGCTCTTAACACAGGAAATTCCAAGTGTTTTGGGGTCCTGTGGCCCAGAAACTATGAACTAAGGCCAAATATGTGTGAGTAATATATATTAATCATCTCTATGTCCAAATATATATCTCTTATAAATCACAATAGCTCAATATCTATAAGAAGATATCACTGGTGCTGACATCCAAAGGATGTACATAGTGGGAATTGGCCAAGCCAAGGAGGGCACGGAGCTGAGCAGAGTGAGTAGATGAGACAAAGAACAAAGAAGAAGCAGAAGACAGAGCTTGGAGAGTCCCAGAGGTCCTGGCAAGGAGTTGAGATTTTATTCCAAGTGCAATGGGTGTCTGACTAACATTTTTTTAGTTTTCAGCTATTGTGGATGCATTTTTTTTATTTGCTTCTATTAACCCTGAAACATAGGTTGCATTTTTGTGAAAGTGAGATACGAATCACTATGGCTTTAAGCAGCTAACTGACTCAGAATCTCACAATTAATAGGTAGTGTGAAAGGAACTCAATCCCAGGTCCATTCAGTCCAATGAAAGTATCCTTTCCTGTACTCCAAACTCTTTCCAAGAGGCCATGGCACTCAAAGAATCATCACACCATTTATATTTGCTAATTGCCGTATGAATTACAAATGAATTTAAAGTTCTGTATTGAAACACCTTTCCCAAGGAGATCTGCTTTTGCAATACTTCCGTTTGTCTAGTTTGAGTAATTGCTTGCTCTTGAAATCAGTACGGCTACATAATCTCTGCAACAGCTATTATTTTTATATCGTATTTAACCATTCTATATTCTCACTAAGTCACTCCCCCCACCCCACCCCCATCAGCGATGTGCAATTGTACATGTCTATCAAAAATGGCTCTTTCGAGAACTTTGCTAGAAAAGCCATGGAAACCTCAAGCTTCATATTTTTCAAATTGGAAGAAATAGGGTCACAGATGGTTTCATTTCTAAGACTATGTGCAATCTTTTCTCTCTTTTTCTGTTCGAAATAAGTTTCCTGACTCAACTTCAGGGAGTACCCTCAAGCTTTCCGTCTTCTTGGAAAAATAATTGACAAAACCTCTTCCTTTTCCTGCAGTAATTAGGAGATTTCTGCTCCTTCTTCCCCAAAAGGAAAACACTTTTCACCACTTTTGCCTCTGCTGCTTCAGAGCTCTGGATGAAATTCTGGAAACTGCATGAAGTGTGTGTAGGTGTGGCATCATCACCGTTAACCCAAAGCAAATCTCTTCCTCTGACACCGAAGCGCTTCCCATCTCCCCAGAGAGTGTGAATCTGTTCAGCAACACCTGCTAACAACTGAAAAAGGAGAACTGTCTCCTGAAGGGATAATCTCACATAGTTTTTGATCTCATGTGGCAGCCAGAAAGAAGACTTGCTACAGGGTCAGAAGCACTGCTATTCCCGAACTGCTAGGCGCCACCCCGCAAGCATCATGTGAGGCCTGGGGGACAGAATCATAGAGGAGTTGATAAGAGAGTCTGGTAATGGGGCTGCTGAAGGCTTTTGATGATAGGCTGGGAGCTGGTCCTTGCCCCCTCTGCAATGTGAACTGGGAGAGAAACTTGTCTCATTTAAAATACCTCTTAGAGAAAGAAACAGCAGCGTGAACTTGGCAAAGTAATATTGAGTCACTCCTTTAAACATGCCTATTTCTATGGACTGGCTGCAGAGGTGACCAAGGTGGGTTGTCTCTTGCTGCTCCTCTTAGGGAATGGGTTCTAAGCTGTGTGCCTGAACTCCCTGCCCCAAATGTGATTTTCCAGGTGGCTATCAATAAAATCAGATGATTTGTCAGGAATAAAGCAGGCCAGGTGCAGGGTCCCCAGGACCCCAGACACAGCCTGCTGCTAATGGAATCAACTGCTTAATGAATGAGGGGCTTTACATAGACCCTGAGGTTAAAAGTCAACAGGAAGGGCTTCAACAACAACTTTATTAGGCAGATGTGCGCCATGGTATTCTAGCCTGAAAATACCTGTCTCAGATGGTTTCTCTTCTATTTAAGGATTCCAGTGGACAAAACAGATTAAAATACACACTTACGTACGCTTAATAAATTACCCCAGGGTAACTTGCTTTTCAGGTGATTAAAACCACTTGGCTTTAAGCCGCCAACTTAAAATACCCCCCAAGATGTACAAATAATGGCCTAGGAGTACCAGTCCATTACATTTGTTAGGCAGATTTTTTTTTTCAATTAGAGCCAATGTGTGTACCAGGAAATTACCAATGCGGGAGTACTTAACACAAGTTGGGAGGAATTGATACACTGCCAATGTTATTATACAGTTTATGAACTTGAGAGGCAAGTTTGTAAACTTAATTTGAGAAACACAGGACCCACTTCTAGCTTAAACTGGCACATGACTAGTGGCTCCTGATACAGACACTCCGTTTCCTACAAAAATATCCAAATGGAGATATCACGGACTCTCACATCAAAACTTAAAACTAAAGTCAGCTTGGGGCACCTGGGTGGCTCAGTTGGTTAATCGTCTGACTGGCTCAAGTCATAATCTTGCGGTTCGTGAGGTCGAGCCCCATGTTGGGCTCTGTGCTGACAGCCTCTCTCAGATTCTGACAACCTCAGAATCTGTGTCTCCCTCTCTCTCTCTGGCCTCTCCACTGCTGGTGCCCTGTCTCTCTCTCTCTCTGTCTCTGTCTCTCTCTCTCTCTCTCTCAAATAAATAAACATTTAAAAAATCAAATGTATATATATTAAATAAACACATATATTTTATATATTACTTAAAGATTAATTAATTATATAGTTATTATGTATCATATGTATTATAAATACATTCTATATTAATATATTAAATAAATCAAATGAATATATATATTTTTTAATTTATTTCTAGGGGAGAGAGAGAGAGAGACAGCATAATCAGGGGAGGGTCAGAGAGAGGGGGAGATACAGACTTCNAAGTATATATTTATTTATATGTTTATTATATATATTTATGTAGATATAAAAAATTCTTAGAAAGACAAAAATAGACAAATTATTGGAGCTGTGAATACACAGCTCTCCAGAGACACAAAACAATATATGGCATTAAACTT
Organism: Crocuta crocuta; assembly: GCF_008692635.1. NCBI lineage: Eukaryota > Metazoa > Chordata > Mammalia > Carnivora > Hyaenidae > Crocuta > Crocuta crocuta. The sequence continues at coordinate 18,034,964 of NW_027551568.1, read as the reverse complement.
AAAGATCCAGTGAGTTTCAGCATAATGAATAAAAAAAGAACCATACCAGATATCGTTGTAAAAATTAATAGTCCCCAAGATAAGAGAAATAAAGTTCCTAAAATCTTCTAGGGAGACAAACTGATCATCCAAAAATAAGCATATCAGACTGGCACTTTTGCAGCAATTCCAGAGGCTAGAAGGCAATAGAATAGTGCCATAAATATACTAAGGAAAAATTATTTTCAACCCAGAATATTATACCCAGCCAAATTATCTATAAAATTCAGAGGTTAAATAATTTCAGACAAGGAATCAGAAAATACTTTGCACACAACATTTTTAGAAGACACATGAGAATATATTGCAGCAAAAATACACCAACAGTAAAAACCAATACCCCAGTGGTCTCTTCAAAGAAATTGGGTTGAGAATGGAGATTACTGCTCTTTCTTAATTAAAATACTTAATTTAAGTTACTTAAATTAACATCAATGGACAGTGGATTAAAAAGTCATTTGCTTAGAAGATAATCCTTCTCTTTCTCTGAGCTTCTCTTAAATTAAGAAATAAAAAGTCTACACTAACCAGTAGATCAGTCACTTACAAACTTTAGAGCTCATAAGAAGTATATTATGGATTAGTAGGTGTGGAAATCTGTTTTCTAAGTCATTTTGATGCAGCTGGGCTACGGACTGTATGTTGAGAAATACTAGAGTGTGCCTTTCTTAAGGACAGAGGTGATTGCCTATTTGTTTGTTTCTTTGTTTTTCTTGGCCATTATAGTTCCAGAATACAGCGCTTTTATGAAAGAACTTCATGTTTAAGAAAACTGGATCTCAGACCATTTTCTGTGTGGATGCTACCCTTCTGGAAAGAGTGCTATTTCCACTTAAACATCTTTAATGCCTCTTGTTCTGTACTTGTCCGAGACAGAGGGTTTCAGAAAGCAACTGAAAGCACACATGAAGATGAATGGCACAGCACCCTACAGCTCAGACACCCTCCAAATAAAGGGCCGGGAGTGAGGCAAAAGTGGGAAAAACCTAGAAAACAGAGTGCATTGCTGATTACAGTTTTTCTGCCCTTTATCTGTTCACAGTGGGGAGTGAACTGGAGAGGAACCCATCTCAAGCCAAGGGAGAGCCAAATGAAAATCTGTTTAAAATTGTGAACAATGCATAGCCCAAAACAATGATTTAATCAACACCCAAGAGGAAAGCATTCACCTGATTTGTTGACAAATGACTTGACTTAGGATGGGAGCCCCTAGAAGAGCTTGAGACAAGGTTAGAGTGCAAGTAGGTTATATGGGAGGACATCCCAGGATGCTTTGATCAGGAAGTTAGAAAGTAATACACGGAAGGAAGACAGCCAATGAAAGTGCACTAACTGACAAGTTTGCTGTGAGAAACAGGTGCTCACATCCACTGCAGACCCCTGGGAGAGAGTGTAGGAAATGCTTTGACATTGTCCGCACTGACGGGTTAAGACATTGGGCAACTCCCATTCCCTACGGGGCTAGCTCCCTGATGTCTATTCCCAGGGATACCAACTCTCTGACACTTCCATCCTGTACCCAAGCATGCTAAGGAAGCCTGCAGATATAGAATCCCAGATGCATACCACACGGAAGCTATTAGCCTGCCCAGAAATGGAGCAGTGAAGGACGTGACAGCATCGACAATGTATCTGGTCTGAAGAGGTCTCTTCTTTGGGTGACAAGAAACCCAACATAAAATCATGACTTCATGGAGGTGGAGGGAGGGGTGAAATTTAACAAAAGGCCAATTGAGCTTAGGAGCACACAAAAAGCCACAACACATCACTGAAAAACTAGACTATAATAACCAGAAAAAAGTTTTGGAAATGTTTTCTATTCTGAGGAGGATACAAATAGTGTAGCCTCCTATGCTGCCAAAGCAGAAAGCCGGAAGAGAGGACAGATTGTGAAGAGACCAGTCAAATGTGAAGAAGGGGAAGAGGAAAAAGAAAGCTTTAGGAGAAAAGATGACGGAGTTCACTGAAGAGTCAAATTGTGCGCTGAACTGGGTAAGTAGTACAGTTGATATGGTAGAACATAGAATGAGTGTTATGGAAGAAAAGTTGAGATCTTAGAGAATGTCAAGAGAAAGACAGAACAATAAAATTTGTTGAAAAAGAAAGAAACATGAAATTCCAGCAGAGAGCTATGAGATCACTTCCCCAAGAGTCTCCAACTTTATTTAACAACAGAAGCGCTCCCCTCCCTCACCCCCACAATAGGAATATACAAAATACAACAATAGTAAAACTAACAATAAAACAGCAATAATAATAGCTTACCTTTGCTCAACGCTTGTGATGTACCAACACCATTCTGATGGCTTTACGTGTGCTGACTCATTTAATCCCCTGGCGTCCAGCGTGTGCACCAAGGCAAAGGAAGCCAGTGTATAGCAAGAGAGAGAAAGAGCCACATGTAGAGCAGGCCAGAGATGAGACAGGGACACAGGAAGAATGGACCTTTCTTGCTTCCATTTATTTCTGCTACATTCTGGCCCTTTCCATTGCTCTTTTCAGCTCTGCCTAGCCCATGGTTCTTAAACTACCCCAGGAACTTTCCACTAAGTTGCTAGTTTTGCTTAAACTGGCCTAACATCTCACATATACAGAATCCCACTTTAAGAAAACTGTAGATTACCATTGCTGCTAAGGAAGAAAATGAAACATTTGGAGGAGAACCCACGATTAGATTTGAAGAAAACAGTTCTTCAACTCATAGTGAGTGGGTTTGTGGTGGGCACACCAAAGGTGACTCTTCTCTTCTCCCAGTAGAAACTATCACTCACTTGTAACCAAAAGAACATGGCAGAGATGGTGGGATGTCACTCTCATGACTACATGTCATCATATAAAGCCCTGTTTTAGCAGAGAGAGGAAGAAGAAGGAAGTTGCCATCTTGGGAGAGAGCCTATGAAACCAGACATCTTCTAGGATCAGAGGGCAAACTGCCACCCACAGGCAGAAAACACCCTGAGCGTTCAGTCACACAGCTGTAGGAAAATGGGTTCTGCCAGACCTCAGTGAGCTTGGAAGCAGGTTCCTCCATGAGCAAATGTCCAGATGAGAACACAGCCTGGTCACCACTTGTCTGTAACCTTGTGAGGCCCTAGAGTAGGACCTGGTCAACCTGTGCCCAGACTCCTGATCCACAGAAACTTGTAACATAATAAAAGGATGTTGTTGTAACATGCTAGGCTTGTAAGTAGTTAGGCTGCAATGGAAAAGCAATGCAAAGGTACTAGGTGTAGAAGTTTCAGGCAAAGCAAATGAAAAATGAAAAGAATAAACATGCTTACTGTAACAAAGTTTTTGTATTCTATTCTGGAAGATATTTTGTACTACAATTATTTTAAAATATCCTACAAAGACAAAACCAGGATTCAAACTACTGTTTATATAGGAACAAAAATCAAATTTAGTTATTTTAAAAATTTTTACTTCAGACTTTTTAATCTCAATTTGAGGGCAGCATGGCAACATCTATAGAGTTAGATGAAAAGGGTTTTTATAAGCAGCTTTTTCTGCCACGTTTTTCATGTTTGAAAGAAAAATACATTCTCAGGTATATGAGAACTCAGAAACCACATTTTATTTATATATGAGTGGTATGTATACTTATCTATTAACATATCATCATATATATCTTTCTTTTTTATGTTTTTTAAGTTTATTTATTTATTTTGAGAGAAAGAGCAGGCAAGGTAGGGGCAGAGAGAAGGAGAGAGAGAGAATTCCAAGCAGGCTCCACACCATCAGTTCAGAGCCTGATACGGGGCTGGAACCCACCAACTGCGAGATCTTGACCTACCTTGAGTCAGACACTTAACCAACTCAGCCACCCAGGCATCCCTTCATATATACCTTTCTACACACACACACACACACACACACACACACACACACACACATGTCTTTATATACGTGTGTGTGTGTGTGTGTGTGTGTGTGTGTGTGTTATGGGCTGAATATCTATGTCCCTCAAAATTCATATGCGGAAGGCCTAACCCCAAATGTGATGCTATTTGGAGGTGAGGTCTTTTGGGAGATAATTAGGCTTTAAAGAGGTCTTGAGAGCAGAGCTCTCATGATGGAACTGGTGTTTTTCATAGGAAGAGATCAGAGGGCTTACCCTCTCTCTCCTCTGCCCTGTGAAGATATGGCAAGAAGGCAATGTCTGAGCCAACAGGAGGGTTCTCACTAGAATCTGACCATGCTAGCAGCCTGATCTCAGATTTCTCAGCCTCCAGAACTGAGAGAAATAAAGGTCTGTCATTTAAGCTGCCAAATCTATGGTATTTTGCTATGGAAGCCTGAGCTAAAATATGTGTGTACTAGCCAACCAAACATTGAACAAAATTAACACCTCAATAGTGGATACATTTTGGTATAAAAAGGTTGTGGTTTCCTTGTATGAATATCCACTGGTCTAAAAGCTAACCAACTCACCACAGAGTCCAAATTTATAAAACAAATTTTACTGAATTAGCTCTAATAATGAATCTTCAAGAACATTGAAGAGCACAGTTATTTCTCAATACCATCTGGCAAAAGTCTATAGGAAGATAATTTTGTTTTGATTCACTGTCTTGCATCACAAAAACTGAGGACTGATGGATGTGGGGGGAGGGGGGATGGGCATGGAGGAGGACACTTGTGGGGATGAGCACTGAGTGTTATGTGGAAACTAATTTGACAATAAACTATTAAAAAAAAAACTGAATGTCACACATACACAAAAAATAAAAAATAAAAAATAAAAAATAAAAAAAAAGAATGATTTATAATGAATAAAAGAAAGTAGACTTTTAAAATCTCTCTCTTCTAGCATCAGGTTTAGAAATACCAATAAATGGCATTACTACTCTGTAAAAACCAAACAAATGCCATGTGACCAAGTGTGGAGGGCAGGTAAGGATTGGAGGGAGACGGAAGAAAATATGGCAAAATTTGAATGTGTTTGTTTGGATAACAGAACAGTTAGAAAATTGGTTTCTGTGAATTCTTCAGCTATTCTTTTAACAGAGTAACAGAAGCTTCCTTACTAAGAAGAATAAAATGTAAAACAAGAAATAGGAGTCTCTTTTTAAGAGCAAATCTGCATAAATGAAAGGGAAAATCTGAAGACATCTCAGAAACATTGGATTAAACTAAAGGCAATGCAATAAATGACCCTGATTTGAATATTTTGAGTACCTTGTGAGCATAGGAATTTCAAATCTTGTTTTCATAGAACTCAGTATTGCTATATACCCTCACTTTTTATGATGTTTATCAGCCTTTGTCTGTGTCAAAGCTCAAGGAGATAAAAGTGATTACTAATGTATAAAGTCATTTTTTTATATGCTTTCAAAATAATTTCATCTAAACCTATGTCGGGATGGATGTCAAGTGTAAAAATATTTTAGATGATTGTATAAAACCACATTCTCAAGGTATGGCTTTTGGTTAAATATTTAAGAGATACAGAGATCTCAGAATCTCTGTTCCCCCTTTCCACCTTATATAGATATGTAGTTTAAAATACAAAACTTCTATGTATTTTCTGGAGTTTGAGATAAGAGATCAGTCTGTGGATCTGTTCCTTTCTTTGGCTCAATAAAGTATTCCTTAAAAACCCTATAGGACTGTTTGTACATTTGAGCCAGGAATATATGGTACAGGAGTCTATACTAAGGATATAAAAAATAGGAAATATAGTAAAATATGATATGCAATGGTATTTAGCACATTATTTATTTTTTATTTTAATTTTTTTAAAGTTTTATTTATTTTTGAGAGAGAGAGACAGAGCATGAGTGGGGCAGAAAGAGAGGGAGACACAGAATCTGAAGCAGGCTCCAGGCTCTGGGCTAGCTGTCAGCACAGAACCCGAGGCAGGGCTTAAACTCACAAACTGTGAGATCATGACCTGAGATGATGCCAGATGCTTAACCAACTGAGCCACCCAGGTGCCCCAGCACATTACTTAAAAACAAAATTGGATGCATTCTAAAAAAGGAAATTAAGGATATAGTTAAATGGATTATGGCAAATTATTGGGCAGATAAACACCATGCTAATCTATTAAAAATGTACATACACAATGGCTTGCCTTCTGTTTATGATTCTAGAGAATAAAAACAAATAAAATAATGATTTAATTACATTTTTCTTGTTGTAGCAATTATATTGCTTGTTGTAAAAAGATTATAAAATACAGCACTGTAATATAAAGAAATAAATCGCCCATAATCAATCACAGAGTGATACATAATATTGGCTTCCCAGTTCTTTCTTGCCCTTTTTAGCAATTTTGGCATAGGTGTGCCTGGATGGCTCAGTTGGTTAATCGTCCAACTTTGGCTCAGGTCATGATCTCGTGGTTAGTGGGTTTAAGACCACATTGGGCTCTGTGCTGACAGTTCAGAGCCTAGAGCCTGCCTCAGATTCTGTCTTCCTGTCTCTCTCTGCCTCTACCCTGCTCATGTTCTCTGTCTCAAAAATAAATAAACATTTAAAAAACTGAAAAAATTTTGGAATAATTATTTAACTTTCTAATTTTACTTACTAATTTACCCTACAAATAAGTTCTGGAGTCAGAGTGTCTGGGTTCAAATTCCACCTAGACCACGTATATGCTACACGTCATTTGGCAAATTATTAAACCTGTCTATCCCTCTGCTTTCTTACCTGCAAAGTACAGATAATAATAGTACTCATTATAGTGGTCTTATGCAAATAATTATTTTAAAGAATAAGTAATACAATATATATTGAGCGCTTGCATACATAAGGCAAAACAGACTTGAAAGAAAAAATAGAAAACTGAACTACTGTGTTTGGAAATCTCAGCACTCTTCTCTTCGTATCTGAAAGAACAAGTAAACAAAGGATCAGTAAAGGCATAAAAGATGTGAACCACACTATGAAATTACTTTGACTAATTGACATTTATAGGACATGCCACTCAATAACCGGAGAATACAAATTCTTTTCCACAGTAAGTAGATATTCCATCGACATTCAGATAGACCATATTCTGAAAAATAAAACAAATCTCAATAAATATAAATGAACTTAAATCACTTAAAAAACTGTTCTCTGACCTCATGGAATTAACTAAAAATCAATACCAGAAAGATACAAGAAATGTCTCCCAATGGTTGGAAAATAAACACACTTCTAATAACACATGGGTCAATGAAGAAATCACAGTGAACTTTAGAAAATATTTTTAACTAAATGAAACTGAAAACACATATCAAGTTTTGTAGGAATGCATCTAAGGCAGTGCTCAGAGAGAATTTTGCAGCATGAAACTAGATTTATATTTATATTAGAAAAGAAGAAAATTTTTCAATCAATACTATAATTTCCTACCTTAAGAAACTAAGAAAAGCAAAGCAAATTAAATCCATAAGTAAAAGGCAGGAAGGAAATAATATAGATAAGAGTATTAATATGCTGATGAAAAAGGAAAGATAAAAATAATAGAGAAAAATCAATAAAGACACAAAGTCTGTTTTTTAAAAAGTTTAACACAGTGAGAAAGAAAACACAGATTTCCAAGATGAGAAATAAAATAGAGAACATTACTATTGATTTTAGAGACATTATTAGGATAACGAGAATATTATGACAATTGTACATTCACAATTTAGATGTGGTGAACAAATTCCTTGAAAAATACAAATGACCAAAGTTCATTCAAGAGGAAATAGATGACACAAATAGCCCTGTATCTATTAAAGAAATTAAACTTATAGTCAAAAGCCTTCAAACAAACACAGATGTAAACAGGGTGAGGGTGGGGGTGGGGGAATCTCCAAGCCTAGATGGTTTCATTGATGAAATCTACCAATATTTAAGGAAAAAATTATACAAATTTGGCACTAACTCTTCCTGCAAACAGAAAAAATAGAACATTTTCCAACTCATAGTATAAAGTTAATTTTACCCTTATACCAAAAGCAGATAAAGATAATTCAAGAAAAAAACCCTACAGACCAACATATCTTATGAATATAGACACAACCATCATTAACAAAAAAATTAGCAATTGACTCCAGCAATACATTAAATAAGAGACTGCATCATGAACAAGTGAGTAAGGTGTATCCTGAGTGCAAGTTGGGTTCAAAATTTGAAAAGTAATCAATGCAAACCACTATATCAACAGACAAAAAGATAAACTGAGGAGCCTGAAATTAAGTCCCCCATTAGAAGCAACCTGAGGCTGCACGTAGCCCCAGTTCCAGGAAAAGCCTCGGCTGAAGCCGCCCTCGGACCGCCCTCGGATCTGCCAATCAAAAAAATGTGTAACTTTCCTGTAGTCTTGGAGACAAGTCAGGGCTGGGAACTGCAGGTAGTTACTTTGTACAAACTTGCCAATCAATCACGGCTTGCAGGAGCCCCAGCTTGCATGAGCCCCACAGTAGATTCTCTGAGTCCACCTCATAATTGGTCATTTTAAAAGACTCTCAAAGGTCATGATTGGGTCCCGCCAAATGTAACGGATGTCTCGCAGATACTGAATGGTCAAAACGGTTACTATGCTGTTACTATGGGTGCTGTACAATTATGATTGGTGCTTATGTAATGATGCAAAACGTACAACGTGTGCACAGTAACACCCCCGCCCTTCCCCCATAAAAACCCTGCTTGCCACTGTTCGGGGCTTCACCTTGCTGCCGCTGAGCCGGGAGACGGGTGAGCCCCTGCTCGAGCTTGTAATAAAGACCCTTTTGTTCTTGCATTGGTGCTGGCTCCTTGGAGGTCTCTGGGGACTCGCGATTTGGGCATAACAAAACCATATGAACATCTTAATAAATGCAGAAAAAGCACTTGACAAAATCTAGCATCCTTCATAATAAAAGCAGTGATCCAAGAATACAAGGATGCTTAACTTGATAAAATATAAGCAAAGTCTACATATATCAACATACCTAATGGTGCAAGACTCAAATAATCAATTAAATATTTAAAGAGTTGTTTTAAACTATTGTCACTTGCAGACAACAAAATCACAAACATAGAAAACATTAAGAGATTTTAAAATTAGTAAAACTAATTGATGAGTTTAACAAGGTTACAGAAGAATCAATATTCAAAAAGCAATTGTATTTCTCCAATTAGAAGCAAGCATTTGAAATTTAATTTTTTAAAATACAATTTATAATAGCATTAAAAAACATGAAATATTTAGTAATAGATTTAACAAAATATGTGCAAGATCCATATACTAAAAACTCCAAATCATGCTGAGAGAAATTAAAGAAATCTTAGAGAATTGGAGAGAAATGCAGAGTTCATAAATTGGAAGATTTAGTACTGTTAAGGCATCGATTTTCCCCAAATTAATTCACATATTTTGCACAACTCCAGCGATAGTCATAGTATGTTTTTACAGAAATTGCAGGCTCATTCTAAAATGCATATGGAAATACAAAAGAACTATCATAACCAAAATGATTTTGAAAAGAAACAAAAGAGGAAGAGTCATATTACTTGGTTTTAAGAGTCACTATAAATCTCAGTGACATTGATATAAGAGTAGAAATACAGTTCGGGGGACTATAATAGAAAATTCATATATAGAAATGCAAATATATAATTAATTGCTTTTTTAAGAAAAAAATAGAAAAGTAAACTCAATTGGGAAAAGATAGCCTTTGCAACAATAGCGTTGCAACAATTGGATAACTGCATGCACACAAATGAATCTCGACCCTCACCTTACATCAGCTACAAAAATTATCTCTAAGTGAATCACAGACCTATATGTGAGAGCTGAAATTACAAAATACTTGGAAGTAAACAAAGGGAAAGATCTTTGCTAACTTGAGTTAGGTAACAATTTTTTTTTTTTTAAATATTTTTATTTATTTCCAGGAGAGAGAGAGACAGCATGAGCAGGGGAGGGTCGGAGAGAGAGGGAGACACAGACTCAGAAACAGGCTCCAGGCTCTGAGCTGGCAGTCAGCACAGAGCCCGATGCGGGGCTCGAACCCACAATCCGCGAGATCATGACCCAAGCGAAAGTCGGACACTTAACCGACTAAGCCACCCAGGCGCCCCTAGTTAGGTAACAATTTCTTAAACAGGACTCAAATACGAGCCATGAAAGAAAATGGATATACTGGGCCTCATCATAATTGAAAACTGTTCTTCTAAAGACATTATGCAGAAAATGAAAATATAAGCCAGTCATAGCGAGAAAATTGGAAGGCATGTGTAATATAAAGGACTTGTATACAGAATATAAAGAATTCTTACAACTTAATAATGAAAAGACAAATAACCCTTCCCCCCACCAAAAACAAACAACAACAAATAAAACCTGGGTAAGTATTTGAACAGACACTTTGCAAAAGATGATATACAAATAATCATGAGCACATTTAAAAAGCTTAACACCGCCAGAAATCATTAGAAATGCAGACTCAACCCAGGATGAGATATCATCATCAGCCTACTAGAACATTGTACAATCAGGGTTCTCCAGATGAACAGAATTTGTAGCATGTGCACACATACATAACAATTTATTCTGATGAATTGACTCTTGTGATTATGGAGGTTTGGCAAATCCAAAACCTGATGGGGAGAACACCTGGAGATTCAAGAAGGAGGTGCAGATTGAGTTCAAATGCAGTCTGCTGAAAACCCAAGATCTAATGTTGCACATTAAGACTGTCTGCTGGCAGAATTCCCTCTTGCTCAGTGGAGGTTAGCCTTTCATTCTATTCTGGCCTTCAATTGATTGGATGAAGCCCAATCACATTTCAGAGCCTAATCTATTTTACTTAAGGTCCACCCATTGAAATGTAAATCTCATTCAAAACACGCTCACAAAAACAGAGTAATGTTTGACCACATAAGAGGGCACTGTGGCCGAATCAATCAATGTGACACTTGTAATTAACCATCACAAATACCTAAATTTGAAAAAGCCAATAATATCAAAAAGGAGTAGGTGCGTGAGGCAATTCTAGGTCACATACATTGTTGGTGGGAATGTAAAATGGTACAGCCACTTTGGAAGTATAACCATTCCCCTTTGGAAGAAGTTATAACTTATATATAACCTGGCAATCCTACTCCAAGAGATATGAAAACATGTGCCCAAACGTATGTTTGGCCTATGAAAACAAAGGCCTTCATTCAGATGTGCATAGTAATGATACGCTTAAGAGCCGCAAGAATGGAAACAACTTGACTTTTTATTAACTGGTAAGTGGACAAATAAACTGTGGTATGTTGATACAATGGAATACTACTCAACAGTAAAAAAGGAGCGAAGTAGGGATGATAAAACATTGGGGATGAATCTCTAAAACATTATGCTATGTGAGAAAAGTCATCTATAAAAGACTGCTTACTATAGGACTCCATTCATCTGACATTCTAGAAAAGACGAGACTATAGAAATAAGAAATATTAACACTGGTTGCCAGGGACCAGGGTGAGAAGAGGCAAAAAACTACAAAAGGATTGACGGGAATGCTTTTGGGGAAAAAATTGTTCTGTGTTTTATGGTGGTTCCAGGATTATTTATTTGCATTTATCAAAACACATCAGACTTTCACTCTAATAGGGTAAATTTTAATAATGTAAATTATATTTCAATAAACCTAATTTTCAAAAATGGACCAAGAAATATATTCTTTAATTAATATATCAAATTAAATAATTAACTGCTAATAAATGTTTTCAAATGATAAAGACTGAAATTACTGAAAAAATGTTCAGTAAGTAATTGGTATTGTATCATTATTATTTTCTCAAATCATGAAATATCTTTTGAGAACAAGTTAGTCTGTCAATTAAAATAGAAATATCTCTGTCACACCCACATACATGCATAGACACACACACACACAGATACACACAGATTTTTCTGGAACATTAGGAGGGCAGCCAAGATTTCTGTGGGATCACTTTAACAAAAAATGACATAGCAGGGATTGTGTGAGTAGTGGCTTTTCCATAGGGTGCTGTTAGTGTAAAGGCACTGGCCTGGAGCAAACTTAAGGGAGCCAATTTAAGAATCATGAATTTGGTTGAAACCCACAGCAAAGCTCATACCAGTGACTACTAAAGGTCTGTCTGAGAGCAGAGGTAGAGGTGGAAGTTGCCACGCAGTGGTGAAAATTACATGTTCAGGATCTCTCAAGAGGAAGCCCCTGGGGTCTTCCATAAATAGTTAATGAGCCGTTTTCCCTTCTCTGGCAGGTAGGTGTGAGCCTGCGAGATACATTTGACACTAACTCTAATGAGCACACAATGTTCCAAATCCTGATGTTTTGATCTTTGATGTAACAGAAGCTGTTTCTACACGAAGCCTTCAAACCAACTGAAGGCAGAAAGGTATGTGATGTTTACGAGTGCATTTGAATATCAGAGCTGCACGTTTATTTTAAAACAAGCACACAGGCTCACTCTGTGTTTGAAGACATGAAGTCGTGGCCATAAGGGTCTGGGTTTCTGGAGCTTCTAGGTCCGACTCCGCCTCTGCCCTAGTTCTGCAATTGAGGGAAGGACTTGGTTTTTCTAGATCTCATTTTCTCGACCAGTAAAATGGGGGAGTTTAAATAGGAGACTTCGAAATGACTGCATTCAAGAACCAAGCGTATTTTGTTTGGCATTTTGTTTGGGCATATTTTTTGTTTACAGAAATTAAATATGTTGCCAACATTGAAAAACCAAGAGATTTTCATAACATATAGATATACAGCTGCCTCTGAACACTCAATCTTCATTTGAGCATGAGACCAAATGGCTGCATCTGAGTTACGGTTGTGATATTTAGACAAGACGTCACTCTCTGTTAGGCACACCCGCATTCCTATATGTCACCTACCCTGCTCTGTATGCATAAGAGTACCTAAACCAGCGGCTACTAGGTCCATTTCTTCCGTAAGTGGCCATGGCTCAATTTCTTTCTTTGTTTTTTAATTGAAGCATAGTTGATACACAATGTTACATTAGTTTTAGGTGTTTGCTCTTGTTGCTGTTATTTTTGCCTTGGCTCCAATTTACCCCAACCAGCAGAACAAGTGAGAACTGCTACAACGCTGAAATCTACCAATCGCTTATGCTTATTGCATAGTGGCTGTTGCTGCCACAACATTTCAGATACCTTTCTCCTGACTGATGGGACAGTAACACTTGTGGAAGCGATTTCACAGAAGAAAAGAATATGTCCATTGCTTAGGAACCAACCCAGAACACCACCATGCTAAGACTTCCTGACCTGACCGACTATTTCAGCAATCGAAACTCTGCACTCACTCCATCCGGAAAGATCAGCATCATGGTTAAATTCATTTGAATGAACATTGTTGAGTACCTGCAGAGGACCAGACTCTACACTACATAACAAGAATACACAGATGCATAAGACACGGCCCCTGCCTTCTTAGCCTTTGACACTGAAATATATAATTTAAAATATATATGCTTTATATAATATTTGTTTTATTTAACTTTTTAATAATTATAAAATATTTTGATAAATATATTAATAGAAGTAGATATGACACAGAGGTAACAGCAAGAAAAAGTGGTCCTCCAGAGCCTGGAATATTTTTCCCCTAGTTTCCAAGTGGTTCACTCTTTCTCTTCCTTCACATGTTTGCTCAAATATCTTTGCGGATCAACCTGGTTAAATTAAAACTACCCGTCCCCCCAGCCTTAGCATCCTGCTATCTCTGTCCTGGTTTCTTTTCCCAATAGCACTGATGACCATCTTTCATCCTATATATTTTGCTTCTTTATTTTGATTTTAGTTCATATCCCCTATTGGAAGGTAAGCTCCAAGAAGCAGGATTTGTTTTAAATGTTTTGTTCACAACCATTTCCACAGTTGCTAGAACAGCGCCTGGCATGTAGAAAGCATACAAAACCTTCCTGAAGAGATGATGCCTGAACAGATGGGTTTTGAAGGATGAATACAAGTTCACTATGTTAAATGATAAACTGGACGGAGAACAGTATAGAAAAAGAGAGCACCATGTTCAAAGACAAGAATATGAGAATGATCACTCTGTTCAAGGAAAGTATTTATTTAAAATTACTATATGTACACTATTATCAGTAATAGTAAGTTTGCAATTGTTATAGCACCTGAGAATGTTAGATAGCCTCATAAGCACTTTGAAGACAATGCTTCACTTCACTCCTACACAACCCTTGGAGGTTAATGATAAGCCCTCATTTTCCTTCACTTCACTCTTATATAACCCTTTGAAGTTTAATTATAAACACTCATTTTCCAGATAAGTAAACTGGGTCTCAAGCAGGTTACATCTTGCCCAAGCCCACATGGATCATAAGGTCAAAATGGGAATTCAGATTTGTTTGGTGTGTCTAAACCTGTGCTCTCTCCACATGCAGACCAACTTCCCTCACAACTGTCTCCATCATAAACTTACCCATAGGTTCACCTTAATAAAGTGCAGCTGATTATTCTCGTGGTTTTGAATCTTTTAGGAATATTTTCAAAGGCAAATGCATCACAAAGGGACTGGATAGCATACAAAATCTTCATTTCTTTGGTCTGAAATGACTTACTTGCAAGTCAAATTAATGTTTCCCCTCTCAAATTCCACTTCTGTATCTGTTTGTCTAACAACACACATGCACTCTGTGATAAGAAGCCAAAAGTTTCAGCCAAAAGTCTCTTTTGTTGTTTGCAAGAATCCTTTATGATATTTTTAAAGGGGAAAAAAAGGAAGGGGAAGTTAGAGAAGGAGAAAAAGATAACTTCTGATTTCAAAACATACTAATCTCGTCTCTCGAAGGACTGCTATTAGGCATTTGTGTAGCTGGTGCTGATTTGGAAACCAATTGAATATACAGTGTTTATTTCAAAGCATTATTTTCCCCTGCCACTCTGTAATTTTTCCAGGAGAATATTTGCATTTAGATGCTACCTGTATAAAGCGACGGTTATGACCATAAACAATTTGAAGACAATGAGAAAGAATAGTTAAAGCAAAGTGAAAGAAAAAGCAGTTGCAAAGGGAAAAAGTGAGAACATAAAATGAGAAAAGGGGCTCATTGATTTAGCTTCACAGAAAATAATAGGAAATCAAAAGAGACACAGGAAAGACTGAGGACGACTCAAAGAAAAATCGAAGGCAATGAGGGTGCTATTTTTGTATATTAAAACATAATTAATATTCATCATGCTCCCTAAAGGGAGAGCGGAAAATTGAGAGAGACAGAAAAGGAAAGGAAAGAAGTGAATAAATGGTTCAAGATAATAAGGGGAAAACAGAGCAATGGAGATTGCTGGAAAAACTGTGGGGCCAAGGCCAAAGTACAAGCAGTCCAAAAAATGTTATTTTTATAATGTGATAAAATATTTCCAGAACAATAACCCGTTTATCCACCTCTTCTTTGAGTCATTCAACCAGTGTTTGGAGAACACCTACTGTGTACCAGGCTCTGCGTTAGATATTGGAAAGACGAAAATGAATAATTATGACTTTTTCATGAAATCTACAACTGGACACTCTGATTATGATTGAATCTTGAATGGAGGTAAGATATTCCAGAGTTCTTTCATATTGCTTCCACTAAAAAAATAAAATAAAACTGAGTTATTTGAACGTGTATACTACCTTGCATTAAACAGCAGGCTCTCATATCTTGTTTTTCATAATGAGGTCTTTAGACCTACACTTGACATTCTGTGCACCTTGCATGTGTCAATGGGTTTCAAAGACAGAGGAAGGAAGGGGCAAAAGACAAGAAAAATATGGTGAAAGATAAACTTTGTAATTTATAAAGAATAAAACAAAGAAGAATATGGGTCTGATGCAAATCATGGGTTTTTATTTTTTTATTTTTTAACATTTATTCACTTTTGGGAAACAGAGAGAGACAGAGTGTGAACAGGGGAGGGCAGAGAGAGAGGGAGACACAGAATCTGAGGCTCCAGGCTCCCAGCTATCAGCATAGAACCCAACGTGGGGCTCAAACTCATGAACTATGAGATTATGACTTGAACCCAAGTCAGACTCTTCAACGACTGAGCCACCCAGGTACCCCTGGAATATTTTTTTAAAAATATTTAGTTATTGATTTTGAGAGAAAAGGAGAGAGAGAGAGAGAGAGAGAGAATCCCAAGCAGGTTCCACACTCAGCACAGAGCCTGATGCAGGGCTTGAACTCATGAATCATGAGATCATGACCTGAGCCAAAATCAAGCAGACACTTAACTGACTGAGCCACCCAGGTGCCCCTGATATAAACCAAGTTTTCACAAAATAAACTGTTGCCTGTTTTCCCATCGAGACATTCATAGGACTAGAAGGAAACAGTATGTGGAGCCATGTGGGAATGGGGGTCTGGAAGTGGGAGGATCTCATGAGATGGCTGATTCTACTGAAGCCAGTGGAATTCTGAATTACATTGAATTCAGAGAGACAAAAGAGTTGCATAAGAGAAGGAATTCGAGTGGTAACGCGTGTAAGGTAAAAAGCAAGCTCTAAGAATAAGGGAAGAGTTCTCTGTCAAAGCCAAGAAAAATATCTCCTACTGGGCATTTGCAGCAACTTCCAAATACTCCTCTTCTTTTTCAGTCTTTTGATGTTTCGTGTTTGTTTGTTTTGTTTGTTTGTTTGTTTCTTTTTGGACTGATGCGTGCTTGCTCTGCCTGGGCCACAGGTCTGGGCTGACCACACTGGTCTCTTACTTGATTATGGTCAATGGTTCTTATTATTTATGGTTACTTAAATTTTTTTTAACGTTTATTTATGTTTGAGAGAGAGAGAGAGAGAGAGAGACGGAGCATGAGCAGGGGAGGGGTAGAGAGAGANCCCAGGTGCCCCTGATATAAACCAAGTTTTCACAAAATAAACTGTTGCCTGTTTTCCCATCGAGACATTCATAGGACTAGAAGGAAACAGTATGTGGAGCCATGTGGGAATGGGGGTCTGGAAGTGGGAGGATCTCATGAGATGGCTGATTCTACTGAAGCCAGTGGAATTCTGAATTACATTGAATTCAGAGAGACAAAAGAGTTGCATAAGAGAAGGAATTCGAGTGGTAACGCGTGTAAGGTAAAAAGCAAGCTCTAAGAATAAGGGAAGAGTTCTCTGTCAAAGCCAAGAAAAATATCTCCTACTGGGCATTTGCAGCAACTTCCAAATACTCCTCTTCTTTTTCAGTCTTTTGATGTTTCGTGTTTGTTTGTTTTGTTTGTTTGTTTGTTTCTTTTTGGACTGATGCGTGCTTGCTCTGCCTGGGCCACAGGTCTGGGCTGACCACACTGGTCTCTTACTTGATTATGGTCAATGGTTCTTATTATTTATGGTTACTTAAATTTTTTTTAACGTTTATTTATGTTTGAGAGAGAGAGAGAGAGAGAGAGACGGAGCATGAGCAGGGGAGGGGTAGAGAGAGAGGAAGACACAGAATCTGAAGCAGGTTCCAGGCTCTGAGCTGTCAGCACAGATCCTGATGCAGGGCTCAAACCCACGAACCACAGATCATGACCTGAGCCGAACTTGGCCATTTAACCAACTAAGCCACCCTGGTCCCCCTATTTCTGGTTATTTATTAAGACTTCAAGATCACCTAAAATCTGACCCTAGCCTCTTTCCAATTTTATTTCTCAAAATATCCCTTGGCAAACCAATAATTCCCTAATATTAGGGACATGTTCCCTGACATGTTCCATTTCCAAACCTGAATATATTCTGTTAGCTCAACCTCCCTCTCCCCAGCTCTTCATGCTCAAACTCTACTCATTCAAGAGCCAGCTCACATGTCACTCCTTCATGAAACCTTACTTGATGTTGTTGGACGGGAACAATTGCATTCGTCTCTGAATTTCCATAGTACATTTTCTGGGTTTTGTCCATGGCATTTACTCTCGTCTGCTTAGGCTCCAGTAATTGATGCTTTTCTTTCTTTCTAGATTATAATCTTATTAAAGAAAATTCCTGCTTTTTTTCCCTTTTTTTCCCTTAAATGTTTATTTGTGAGAGAGAGAGAGGGGGAGAGACAGAGAATGAGCAGGGGAGGGGACAGAGGATCAAAAGTGGGCTCTGTGCAGCCAAGAGAGAGCCCAATGCAGGGCTCAAACTCACGTGGCTCAAACTCTGAGCCAAACTCAGACACTCAAACAAGTGGGCCACCCAGGCACCCCAAGAAAATTCCTATTTCTGAGTCAGGTTTATATAACCTAAATGGTGAAAGAGCATATCTGCTCATAAATGACCAAATTTGAAGTGGAAAGATCAGATAGGTGGGGTCAGATGAAAACAGGATGAGGTCAGATATAGAAGGAAACAGGATGGAAAGAGGAATGGACAATACTCAGAAGATGAGCCTTACACTTCACGGCCAACCTCCAAATACCTAAATACCCATAAGCGCTCTAATATATGTAACACTAAGAGAGATCTTTAATAAATGGCCAGAAGCTAATTTAAAACATATATTCCGTGTGCTTAATTTATTAAACAATATCCAATTCAAGAATTACATTTTTCCCATACTGTTTGTTTGTAGATACAAATATTTAATGGAGTTATCAGATGTATTTATGCATTTGGGGTGCATTACAAATTTTACACAAAAGAAATGGAACATTTGCTTATAGTTTCTCTTGTTTTCTTCCTCTCCTTATATCTTTACTTTCACAATTAAATTTTGAATATTTGTAAATAATTGCATCATGTGCAATGACCTGGTCCATGGGGGTGTTAAAAAAAAATGTTTTTAGGGCTGCCAGCATTGATTTTTGCCGGGCTAGAGAGTCTCTCTGTGTGTCTCTGACACATTCTGGAGTCATGGGGATGTGCCTTGATGTGATTGGCCCAGCAGGTGTCTGAGGAGGCACAACTGGGACTTGTACGTGCGATCAGAACCCATCACTGCTGGAACATCATCCTAAATCCTGGACAACTGCAGCCCAAGTAACTTGTAGGCTTTGTGCATCATCTTCTTCCACAGCGGGATGGTAAATGTCTACAATGTGTTAGATTTTGTCGTCAGAGTCCATAAAGCCAAGCAATTATTGCTTCACTAAAATGCTGCACTGTATCCAACCAGATAAATGTATCCCCTATGGAATTCTCAAAATGTATCCCCTTTGGAATTCTCATCTCGAGAGTCACCTATACGTTTTCTAGAATTAGAGTCTTTTCTCACAACCTTTCTACATTCAGACTCTTTGGGGTGTTAGTTAGTGGATCCCCTTCTCTCCCTTGGCCCCATGTTTCCATGAGGAAGCATCAGTGAGAGTAAAAGCCTCGGTTTCTTACTCCAATGCAGCATCTGTTAAGGAGGACAGGGGAGTTCCTTGTTCATTTGGCTGTAATGAATCTAATAAAAACCCACAGGCCCTGCGGACTGTCTTACTATTCTTCTCTCTCCTCCCTCGATGATTATAGGGCAGCAACCCTGGCCTGCCCGAGGCGCACATACTGGCCTGCCCCTGCACCCAAGGTCTACTGATGTTCTAGCAGTCAGTAATTGAGTGGGTCAGTCTGCCTCATTCAGGGTTGATGGATTAGCAAGGCTACATTTCCACAGATCTCAAGTCACATATTTCAATCAGCATTAACACTATAAACATGGTAAGTTGCTATATAATTATGTACCTCCTACATTCATCTTTATATTGGTTCCAAATTCAGCAAAGAAAAATGGGCATGTTATATCTCGGCATCCCAAAACTCCAACCATATTATTTTGATAAGCTTTGCTGGCAACAAATTTACCTTTTCTGAAGATGCCTTTCTATTTTGAAAGAGCCAAAGATACTCGGTAACTCTTGGGGTGAGATGAATGTGGTGGGTCAGGTGGCTAGTGACAGAATTAAGGGATACAATTTATGACTATAAAATAGTAAGCCCATTGGTTTTGTTTGATCCCTTAAGCTGGCACAGAATGCAGATTTCCAAAGCAGTTTTGAGCCACTGTGGTATCATTAGCATAGATTCACAGCCTCCCGAGGTGATGACTTGGAATGATAGCACTCATTTGGATGTACGCTTCCGATGTCCTTATTAAAAAATCAATCACACTACTTTATAATTACACTTGGAACTTGAGGAGAATTGCTGCTTGGTACTTCAAGCTGGGTTACTGAGCATCACAGCCCTCCACTTTGATTTGGTATCACATGAAATTGTTGTTACAGCGCTGTGTTTGACACTTTGCCCCAGGGTTGGGTGGAGAGGCACTATGAGAAATGTTCAATGACCACTTGCCACCAGAGCCCTGTAGCTGTTACTGCCACCATTGACAGCATATTTGATGACATCACACCACATCCTTTTTTTGAGGGCCCAGGGAAGAACTTTAGTTGAATTTATCACCAGATGGAAAAAAAAGTCTTTTTCTAAGCCAGAGTTCTTTTTTTTCCTATCATATTGTATGTGTTTCCATCCAAAGGCATGAAACTTCATTTGTAACAAATGGAGTAGAAATAAATAAATGCAAAGAGATGGAAATAACTGTATTAATCTAAGTTATTCTTATGAATATTGAATATGCTTGAAAGAAAACCTTTTATGTCTCTTGATGCAGGGTCAAGATCTAAAGGATCATGCTCCAATAAAAGCAGCAATAACGACATTTATTGAGCTCTTCAGATGACAGCATAAGGTATGTAGGTTGAGGGTGGAGACAAGTGCCTAACTGACTGAGTTCAAACTCCATCTGTGTCACCTACAGACTGTGTGACATAAGCTAATCACTAAATCTCTCTGAGTATAAAGTACTTATAAGACTGTCTGGCATATAAGTTCTATGGAAATTTTACTTTTATTTTTTATTAAGTGCTGACTCTGTTCCAATAATTATTCTAAGAGTTTAAATGGGCTGTCTCATTGGATTGTCACTTCAGTTCTTTGAGGCAGGTGATATTGTATCCATTTTACAGATGAGAAAACCAAGGCACACAAGTATTATGCACTTGTTTAAGGTCACGTGGATAGCAATCAGTAGTCAACAACCTCTACAAAATGATCACTAAACTGTATCTGAAGAAAAATGGGCGCTGGTAGCACAGAGGTTAGGGTTTTTGTTGTTATTCTGAAATGCAGACCACCTTGTTTTATCATTCACTTTTTTGCACTTGGCAGAGCTTGTGTTTTTTACCAATTGAAGTCTGTGACAACTTTGTTTCCAACAAGTCTATTGGCACTATTTTTCCAATAGCATGTGCTCACTTCGTGTCTTCGTGTTACATGTTGGCAATTCTCAAAATATTTCAAACATTTTCATTATTATTATTATATTTGTTATGCTAATCAATAAGCAGTGATTACAACTTGCTGAAAGCTCAGGTGATGGTTAACAATTTTTAGGAATTAAGTATTTTTTAATTAAGGCATGCACATTGATTGGGTTTAGACACAACGGTGTCGCACACTTACTACAGTATAATCTAAACTTAATTTTCATATTCACCAGGAAACCAAAAACAATCATTCGACTTGCTTTATTGTGATACTTACTTATTGAGGTAATCTTGAACCAAACCAGTTACATCTTCGAGGCACGCCTGTACGCATGATTGAAATAAAAAGAGACTTGCTCAGGGCAGCAAACCAGATACTGAGCACTGTGAGGAAGTCCTAAGAACAGATTTGCAGTGCCTTGGAAAGGGGTCACCTGAGATCAGAGCCATGAGATGGAGCAGTATTGGAGATGGTTTGCTCAGAGTATGCAATGTAAGTTTCCTCTTCCAACAACATCCTCAGTAAATGTGCACAACATTGAATGGTGGTCTCCATCTGTCATTCTCCTCATAGCAGAATTATATAGCCACACCTTTGCCATGGGCTCACGGTAGGTTTGTGTATATTTTCCACCTAACATCTTTTAGATTGTTCATATTGTTTTAGCCAATGGGATGTTACTAGGTTTGATGTGAGTAAATTTAAAAAATGTGCTTGCAGTTGGCTTTTTCTCTTGTGCTTTTGTCATCATCATGAGGAGAATATACTCTAGGTGTCTACCACCCACCAGGCTGAGACCCAGAATGAGTCAGCTATATGAGTCCTGCCCCCTGGATCTGAGCCCTGTCTGAAGAAGGGCTAACCCAGCTGACCCTCAGATGCATGACCGACCAGAAATAAAAATGCTCATGTTTATAAGTACCAATTACCTATAGGTAGGCCAGCTTCACAGGTTAAGGCCACACTTCTTCTTGAGGCTCCTTCAGACATCAGCCACAAGTTTGGGGGGGTGACCAGAACACCCTTGCTTCTGACAAACTGGCTGTAAATTTGAGGCTTCTCACTCCCCACTCAGGTTCAAGAATTCAGTAAAAATCTTCATAGAACTCAAAAAAGCACTGGACTTATGATGAGTTTTATGATAGCAAAGGATTCAAATCAGAAGCAGCCTAAAGGTTTGACATGGAAGGCAAGGTCTGACAGGCTTGCAACATGAAATTTCCATTGTTCTCTCTACCCGTGAAGTCAAGATACATTAACCTCCAGGTACACTGACATTTGACAATACTAAAAATATTGCCAACCAGGGGAGCTCACCCAGGCTTTGGTGTTACATAGTCATTATGTACCAAATCATCACCTACGTGGCTCACTCTCCAGTCTCCCTCCTCTCCCCAGAGGTCAGACTGATATCACATGACCCCTCCTATCCAATACTCTAATCACATGGTTGGTCTTTCTGGTATGACTGGCCCCACCCTGAGTTAGCATAACTGATCAGGACCCATGAGGAATAACAAAGACATTCCTACCACTCAGGAGATTACAAAGATTTAAAGGCTACCTTCCAGAAACTGGGAACAAAAGCCAGCCAAATTTTTTATTACACAGTAAGACACTGAATCTTTCAGGTGGTTTGTTGTGCATAATTATCGTAGCAATAGCTGACTTATACCAACTGTCCATCACACACACACACACACACACACACACACACGCATCATTAAATGCCATGCTAGTTTGAATTTTTTGTGGAAAATATTGAAGGGGATAAGGGAACAATCATATATCTGGGTCTCACAAATAACCACAATCACTTTAAATTATACCGACCTTTTTATCTTTGATTTAAAAAATTTAAGATAGCTGTGTTTATGATCTATTATATTTTATCTGTCTCCCTTGCTTTGACCTAAGCCATGAGAATACTTAGGGCTGGGGATAAAATTTGTGGTTCTTGATGGAGACTCTTTCCCCAGAAGGGACATTTACCATAGCTTATCTAGGCTTTAAATAAGTGTTAAAGAGGGAATGATTCATTTATCCTTAATTCAAGTGGGGTAGCCAATTATCTAGTTAGTACTCACAGACAAGAGTCTAAATATGCTTCACGTGGAGATTTTGAAGTTTCTCCCCAAAATTATCTCCAGTGATTCTTCTTTCCTTAAAGGCATAGTTAAATGTGGTTTCATTTTAATTTTTACCACTTTAAGGGAATAGCAAAAGAGAACCAGTAGTCTACTAGTCAGGAAATTCATCTTAGAGATTCTATTCTTCATTTGCTATGTGACATTGAGCAAATCATTTCTCCTCACTAGACCCCAAATTCTTCATCTATGAAATAAGAAAGATGAACCAACAGACCTCCGAATTCTCTATCAGCTCAAGTAACTCTGTTTCTCTCCTACTTTACAGTGTGACCTTGGGTGAATCACTTAATGTCTTCAAGCCTGACTTTCTTCTTATCTCCGCCTGTGTACTCCCTCATCTCAATTAATAGCAAATCCACCCTTGGAGCCATCCTTGACTCCTACTTCTCACACCCCATATTCAATCTGTCAGCAAATCCTGTGAGTGCCAAATTCAAAATATATTCATAATCCAGGGGCTCCTGGGTGGCTTAGTTGGTTAAGCGTCCAACTTTCACTTAGGTCATGATTTCACGGTTTGTGGGTTCGAGCCCCGCATCGGGCTCTGTGCTGACTGCCAGCTCAGAGCCTGGAGCCTGTTTCAGTCTGTGACTCCCTCTCTCTCTGACCCTCCCTTGCTCACGCTCTCTCTCTCTCTCTCTCTCTCCTCTCTCTCTCTCTCTCTCTCTCTCTCTCCTAGAGATAGATAGATAGATAGATAGATAGATAGATAGATAGATAGATAGATTCATAATCCAACCACCCACCACTGCTACTTCCTATCTTCAGAACCCCCATGTGTAGTTTATGCTAAGAGCATATCTCAATTAGGGCTACCATCTCAATTTAACCTGTTTCAAGTGCTCAATAGTTACATGTGATTAGTGACTACAGCACAAGCCAAGAGTAAAAGTATATTCTCCTGCCTCATCAATGCTCCAAGCAGAGCTGCTTGCCTTAAATGAGGTTTCATACAGCCCTCACTGCCTAGCCCTCACCTCTAGCACTAGTTTCTTCTCACTTTATCTCTTTCTTCTTGGGACTTATCTGCTAATTCTCAATCATTTCTTGAAATGTGCTCATAAGAAATACTTTGATACATTCTTTTATTTATTCAACAATATTTTATTGAGGTTCTGCTACCAGTCATAAAGTTCTATTCTTCCCAGATAACTGCTCCCACAAAGAGGAACACTGGAGGTAGCCTCCTGTTACCCAAAGGGATAAATAGATCGCTAATGGTAGGGTTCATCATGAAGGTACAGCTGAATTAGGGACCAGGGCAAGAAAGAAGGAAGATAATTTAAGGCATAGGTGGATTTTTTTCTTGTTTCCCCTATCATAAATATAGCCCCCTTCTATTCTTATGCATTACAGGAGTTAAGATTGATATCCCCTTTCTTTTCCATTCATTTATTCATTCATTTACCAAACGCTAACTAAGTGCTATAAAAATATGTTATATGTTCTCCATCTTCTTCAAACAAAGAAATTAGAATGTTCTTTCTTGATGACTTTTTAAGGCACCATCTGATTATCCTAAAGGTCAGAAGCAATGAGAATCTTTAGTTATGTTAGATGCAGACTTGCTAATACCATGCATGACTTATGTAGACATTTTATTGTAACTTTTTTTCTAAACTCTTAAAGTGAAACAAGTCATCAAAATGTTAAAAGCCAGTATCAAGTACTGAAGTGTAAAAGCATCTGGAAACATTTCTCCCCTTTCCTGGAATTTTGTAATCCCTGGTGGTAGCATCTGGGAGAACCCCAAAAGATCATCTAACTCCACACTTTCATTCCATAGAAGATACATGTGCACCAAAATGGTGAGAGGCTTTTTAAGACCATATAATTAAAAGGAATGGTAGTTGTACTGTTTTTTTTTTAATACTTGGTTTTCATTGTATTCAGGTCTTTATACGAAGAAAAGCCAGAGAATTTTGTCTTTATTCTCTGATTCCTTCTCCTCTGAGAATTATACAATATTAAGGGCATGATGGATTCCTTTCCTAAGAATGGCGTTTACATAACAGTAACCAAGAAGCCTTCAAAGATATAATGAGATGTACCCACAGGCATAAAAGAACTTTGAGAGGTCAAGAGAGAGGCTGTCAGGTTGAGTCACTGGAGGGCACCAAATTATCTCTTTTCACTAGAACTATCCACTCCGCGTGTAGAGGGGAGAAAAAGCTATAATGGACTGGAATGTGTGGGAGGTGGAGACAGAAGAATGGAAATTTCTACAAGGCTGATTTTAATCCCACAAGCCTAAAGCTAAAGAAATAAAAAACAGGGCAGGTATTCACAGGTAAGTACTATTTCCTGGGATCAGAGGCCCTCCTAGATTATTCCAGATCTTTAATGGTCCAACACCCAAGGGACTGATACTTTGTATTTTCACCAAGTGGTTCTTTACAGAAGACCGAGAAAAGTTGGCACCGAGACTTTACTGACCCAGAATGATTTTTCACTTTTATTTTAAACTGTTCAGCCAGAGTCACTTGCCAATAGCCTCAGGAAAATATAAGATGAATGTCCATCTGTTCAGAAACCTACAGAATCATCTGTTTTCATAGAGATAGGACACTTGTTGGAATGTCATCTCACTTCTTATAATTCACCCTCTTCATCCTCCCACTGATTTAGGTAGTATTTCAATTGGTGACCCTCAAAGCCAGTTAATAAGTTTCATGTTCCTTTTCTCTATGTTGGTTCTTCATTTGCTTGAGAGGTGGCGAAAAGCAATGAAATGTTACCTGGCATCTCTGTTCTACAGCAAGAGGAGATAATTGAGACTCCAGAGCAATACCACAGGCTCACTCTGGTAAGGAAGCATGCTTCCGTAATACGTGTGCTGTTCAGAGAGTCACAAATCTTCAAGAAGTTACTAATTTCTTGATGACCTATGGTCATCATAGAGAAAATTAAAAGAGCTCTGGTGTAGCCAGTAAAATGAGAAGTGGACAGAGACTAGCCTGAGTATCTCAGTTTGTAATGAGGAACATGACGTTTATTCTCAGTTACGTCATAAAGCTCTGGAAGATGCTGTGTAAAATACATTTATTTAGGACCAGAGTATACTTTGCCCTTTCATAGGTGTACCTTCCAAAAAACATAGCTAACCTCAGAAACATGGGAATCCCAGAATGTAGCCAATTTCTTTTTATCACTCTATTAAAATAGCCAGGAGATGGATCATTCAGGCTTAACCATTGCTCTAGTATTGGACACGTCATTGTCCAATTGTCCAATTGTCCAATTGTCCACTTCATTGGACACAATGAAGAAGGCATTGGTCCAGGTTGGAACTGCAATTCTAGTAAATTCTACCTTTTAACTAAGTATGTTGTATCTAGTGTTTTGCAGGAAGATACTTCTTTTTTTTTTAAAATTTTTAAATGTTTATTTATTTGAGAAACACCAACAGAGCATGAGCCGGGGGTGGGGCACAGAGAGGGAGACACAGACTCTGAACTGTCTGAGCTGTCAGCACAGAGCCATGAACTCGGTTTGAACTCATGAATTGTGAGATCATGACCTGAGCCAAAGTCGGACACTTACCAACCAACTGAGCCACCCGGGCACCCAGGAAGATAATTTTTATTTCATTTATGGAGGTTAACCAAAAGAATAATCATAACAATTAAAAATTGCAGATTCCTCTATAGTTGGCAAAGCACTTTCCATTAACATCCTACTTAAATCCTTTCAACAACTCATGAGGTTAATACTATTTTTCCACCTTAAAAGTACAGACAAAAAATAAAACAAAACTAAGACATAAAGAAGTTGAACAATTTGTGTGAATCCATGCAGTAAGTGTTCAAGTCAGGGTTCAAATCTCTTTTTTAGGCAAGTATATACAGACTATAGGAGCTATGGGTATTAGTCTTCCAGAATGTGCTCAGTGCAAACATGTAATTTTATTGTTGCCTGTGTATCTTTACTAAGTAAGTGTGATAATGTTTTTGCCTCCTTGGTTTCCATAGGGTGCTTTTTGTATACCTGCAATATGGTTTTGTATACCTGCTATATGAATATCTATTTTAACCATTGGAGTGTAAGCTCCTTGTAGGCAAGGCCTATGATGTTTTCACTGTTACATTCCCCCACCCCTTTCCTCAGAGCCAAGCACAGTACCTATTCATATGATGGATTTTTCAATATTTGTTGAATTACTCTGAATTAGTTGCTATATTACAGTCTATGATGATCTGAGGCATCTTGCCAAATGATGCCTGCTTGAATTTCTTCCAAGACCAAAAATGAGATATTTAATTGTGTTACAGTCTATTTTGAACAAAAATAACTTTAAAATCACTTTAGGAGCCATAATTATGGAGAACTACAGATATCCTTCACAGTGGCCCCCTCCTCACATTCCAGACTTAAGGTCCTGAAAACACGGGAGAGGTGGAGAGACAGAGAGAACATTGTAGCAGGAAGCAAGAGACAGCAGGTTGGCAGGATACATCCTCTCTGCTCTCAATGGTTTTGTCTAGTAAGAGCGCATGAACCCATTCATCTATGCTCTGGCACAAGGGTATGTACAGACCTGTAGGATCCATCAGAATCTCTCTGGTGACTTCTGAGGAAGGCTTGTATGTTCTCTGGGGGCTGGGGAGGGGAAGCCTTCTCTTGGCTTCACAGTCTCAAACTAAGGCTGGTGACAAATATGAATATGCTCACAGAGAGCAGGATAAGAATGCATGTGTACTTGTAAAGTTTGGGAGGTGAGGAAGAACACAAACCATCATATGCAAAAGAGATGAAAAAATTGGGACTGAGTACCTTGGGAGCAAGAAAATTTAAAGTGGCTATTTAGAGGATTTTTTGACATGAAGAAGGTATAACCTGACACACAATGTACAATCATGTGCCGTAACTATGATTTACGATGGCTTGCAGTGAAAAGTAGCAGTGACTAGCATGTCCCATACAGAGATTCCTCTATAATTGTGCTCTTATTCTACGTCACTCCTTCCACCTAGTGAAAAATGTACTCTCCCTTCATGATTCAGTTCATGGAACACCTTCCCTGTGAAAAGTCCCTGATTCCCCAACATATTAATTAGTTTGCATGGGTCTCTCATTAAACAATCTCTTTTAGTTTTTTGTTTACTTGAATGTCTTTTTCTCTAGACTGTGAGGTTGGAGTGAGAGGCAACGAGTATAGTTATTTTATCTTTGTATGCCAAGTGCGTAGCGCCATGTTTAGCATGTACCAAATATTTAGTGAGGATTAAAAGGGAGACGAGAAGGAGCAAGAAAAGAAGGAAGGAAATAAAGAAAAAAAAGCAAATTCCTTGGGAAAGTGTTGTTTATTTGAGGAATAATGCAGCACAGGATTAAGCTTCAGCAATCATTGCCTGAGCTGTTGGGGATATAAGATGGAAACGTAACAATCCTGCACAAGGAATGGCATGGTACCATTGACTGAACAATATCAGAAACTAAAAGAACTACCATACAAAATTAATTGCCTCCATTAAAATGTTTCTAGACTCAGAGCAATGGTGTTCCTACCAAAAGAGTTCAACTGCTCCCAGAGAACATGGCCTTGGTGCAGTCTGGTTAAAGAGACAGAGAGCTGCAGCATCTGGCAGACTCAGGAGCCAACACTCCAAGTCTAGAAGCTTCAGAGATTAGTACCAAGAGGACTGAAGTGAGGAACAGTGCCCCACGGCGGAAAGCACAGGACAAGAGTGGCTTGGGACGCCCATAAGAGCATGTAGATCAGAGCATAACCAAAGAGAGATGACATCCTTGCTTACACTGGGTAAACACTATCACCAGATGGTTAGTGAAGAGGAAGGAAAGATTGAAGTGAGAACATTCAGAAACACCCCATATATTTTACTGCATGCATATGGAATCACCTGTATACAATTCCCACCATAGCGATGGGTTCAGTCATTCTCATCAAAGCCCTTTCT
The DNA here is from genome assembly GCF_008692635.1 of Crocuta crocuta. Classification (NCBI taxonomy): domain Eukaryota; kingdom Metazoa; phylum Chordata; class Mammalia; order Carnivora; family Hyaenidae; genus Crocuta; species Crocuta crocuta. Next base: position 18,005,684 of record NW_027551568.1, on the reverse strand, counting down.
TTATGAAATCTCAAGTTAACACACCTATCTATATATTAGTATCACCTGTAGAAATAAATAAATATATATACCTGGCAAGGATGAACTCTACCTGAAGGTGGAAACCAAGATTCTGTTGCTGTGTGAGAAATGGGTAATTGCCCTTCAAGAATTTTCTAATATGTCTGTTTCCTGCACTTGTGTAATACATTCAAGGAGGACTTCAATAGTGATACCTCTGCTTGCATTCTCAGGTTTGCTCTGTATCCATTCCCATCTGTGCCTACTGTATTAACACTAATATTCTACTTCTACTGGATCACGTGATTACACTGTAACAACTTGAGTTTCCTTTTTTTAAATTTTTAAAAATATTTATTTTTGAGAGAGACAGAGAAAGAGACAGAGATAAAGTGTGAGCAGGGAAGGGGCAGAGAGAAAGGGACACACAAAATCTGAAGCAGGCTCCAAGCTCTGAGAGGTCAGCACAGAACTCGGTGTAGGGTTCGAAATCACAGCCCAGGGGATCATGACCTGAGCCAAAGTCAGAGGCTCAACTGATTGAGCCACTCAGGTGGCCTAAGGCTTGAGTTTCCTCACTCTATGACTGACTGTGCACAATTTTTAGCTATGCCTTGAGATCCCAGGGCATTCTTATGACCTCACTGTGACTCACTGCTTGCCAGCATTTTCCACCATAAGTCTGTGACATGCAGGCTGATGTAACTGGCCTTTGAGAACAGACTTCCATATACAGGAGTGTCATTCCCTTTATCAGTTAAAAATAAGTCTGTATGAGGAAGCTTTGAAAATTATAAAAAGCTTGTTTTCCCACTTGTTGAATCCCAAAAGGAACCCTGACAGAAATTTCTACACTTTCACCATACTCTAAAGTGGGAGTAAATAACTATAATTGCCCAGGTTTCATGCTCCATGAAATGGCAACCCACAGAATGTGAGTGTAGAAGATAAGGGGCACAAGCTGGTCATCAACAGAAGGGAAAGGGAGCTGGTGTTCCTGATCTGAACTGCCAGCACCTCAGCCCTTAGAGCATTACAGCATTTATCTGTGTGTAATTACACAGCCCTCAGATATGCTGCTGGGGCCTTGGGTGGCTCAGTCATTATGCCTCTGACTCTTGATTTTGGCTCAGGCCATGATCTCACAGATTGTGAGTTCAAGCCCCATCCCGGGCGAAGCCTGCTTGAGATTGTCTCTCTCTCCTTCTCTCTGCGCCTTCCATGCTCTCTCCCTCTCCCTCAAAATAAATAAACTTTTTAAAATGCTGCTTAATAACATCCGTACATTTTTTTATGTCAAAAGAGTAGAGGGTCTCTGGGGTCGCTCCATCAGGTAAGCACCCGATTTTGGCTCCGGTCATGATTTCGCAGTCCACAAATTCAAGCCCTGCATCAGGCTCTGTGCTGACTGCTAGGAACCTGGAGCCTGCTTCAGATTCTATGTCTCCTTCTCTCTCTGTCCCTCCACCACTCACACTCTGTCTCTCTCTCTCTCTCTCTCAAAAATAAATAAACATTAAAAAATGTATTTTTAAAAAGAAGAGTAGATCTGTGAAATGCCCTCTGCAGTCACAATTTTATAGCTTTAAAATGCAGTGTCCCCTGCACTGCAGTTATGGTCATCAAAGTCACTTTTAAAACATCAGCCTACTTTAATGACAATTGCCTTATTAGAGGTTTTCAGTGGAAACTTGGAAGCAGTGACTTTGGAGTGAAAGGCCCGGCATTCTAAGCCCAGAGCCAAAAAGCTCTAGTGAAAAGCAGTCAGCTGCCTAAAGCTGAGACAGTTGTGAGACTACACTGAGGACCCAACACTGGGAACCTACTGAAGGAACAGTGCTGGTGATCCGAAGTAGAGGAGTGGATGTGGATGACCCACATCCCAATGCAGCCCCCCGAGGAGCCTGTGCAAGTGTCCAGTGTGCTGGCTCAAGAGTCAAAGGCCCACTTGCTGGCACTCAAACATGGCCTCATGGCTTCCAGTTATTTTGTATACAAGTCTAGAGCAAAGTATAAGTAGAACAGAAATCAGTCCAGCTCTTTGATCACTATCTAAGGAACCGGTATAAGTTTCCTAGGGCTGCAGTAGCAAGGTAAAGAAAAAAAAATGTTGGCTCAAAATGTATTGACTCCCCATTCTGGAGCCTAGAAATCCAAAGTCAAAGAAGTCTGAAATTCCAAGGAGGGACCATTGGTGTTTCCTGGCTCTCAAATGTGTCACTGTTGTCACATGGCCATCTTCCCCCTGCATGTCTTCACAACATCTTCCTTCTGTGCATGTCTCTGTGTCCAAATTTCCCCTTCTCATAAGGACACCAGTAATATTGGAGTAGGGCCCATCCTGATGATCTCATTTTAACTTAATTATCTCTTTAGAGGTCTGATTTCTAAATAAGGTCACATCTTGAGGAGTCTTGAGGTATTAGGGGTTAGGACGCCAACATATCTTTTCTGGGGCATACAATCCAACTCAGAACAGAAGCATAAAAAAAAAATCAAACTTCTAGAAAAAAAACGTACTTCCAAAAATATGATGGCTTTTGATTTGCATTCATAGGAAAAATAAATCTAAGCTTATGTTTTCTTAAATGTCCTCATTTCTGAGCAATGATCTGAATTAGAATTCCAAAATAAATAATTGATTTTGGAAAATCAAACCCATAAAGAAAGGGACTTCTGTGTTGTTCTAAACTCATCCTTTGTCTGTGTTCGCACAGCTACCCTCATGATATTTATCATTTTGCTTCCAGTACCTTAGCACATCCATAATTCTTTCATTGGACTGTGGGGTCTTAGGTCAGAAACTGCTTTCTTTTATTTCTTCAATCTCTAGCACCCCACAGAGTGTCTAGAACATAGTGGTCACATAGGAAATGTTTCTTGCATGAAGGAATGAATTGACAAAACGTGGGTACAATATAGTTTTCATATAAGGACATTAAAAAATACCCTTGCTCTAGTCCATAGGGTGTTGCTAATGAACTGTATGACCCTTAGTAAGTCACTTCACCTCCCTGTGTCTGATGTCATCATCTGTATAATGGCAGTGTTTAACTAAGTGACCTTTAAGGTCTTTGAGGGATCCTACATAGAGGATTCTAAGTGATTTCATGCCCTCTGAAATAGATGGCAGTGAGTATCAGACATTACCACACTATGTTTCGGCACCCTTGAAACTGACTAAGGCAGTCAGGGAAATACAGTGAAACACTAAGGACTCAATCTCACACGACTTCCTTACAAACACCTGGCTCTTCAACCTTACCCAAGAAACCCCTCTGACTCTCCTGTCTAGATTCATATCCCTGATCTCCTAAGAAAGGCTGCTTTGTACAAATCCTTTCCTTGTTCTTTGCCCAGAAATCCCATGATCTGTTTCTGATGTCCTTTTGGCCAGTTAGTTCTTCCAAAGGTGCACAGAACTCTCTGTAAATGATGGGTCATGGGCCTCATTTTTCCTCTCAGATAGAACTATTTTCCTCAACACCCAGACTGTGCTCTCGCTGTCTCTCTCCCCCTTCCAAAATAGATCATGATTCAACAATCTAGTATGTCAGTCAATGTTGGTGTTTTAGTCAAGGCTTATCAATATATCTATGATGATAGATGGATTTTCTAATAGAAAATCCATTTCTGTGTTCAAGCTTAATCCAACGTGTTCTTTATTAGCTTTCTACTATTTCCTTTCTCGTTCTTATTTCCACCACTGGCTAGAAAACAACCTATTCCAGACTACAGATGGAAGGTGGAGAACAAAACAGGACTGGGCTTTTTGTTGCTATTGTTTCAGAATTGCATGTAACACAGGAATAAAAGGCACCAACACACACTCTTCCAGTGCCTCAGTTTCCCATGGACAAAATGAGTTCAAAGGTATTAGCCACGTACCTCAAAGATTTGTTGGAAGGACTGTTAGGTAATTACCAAAGCTTTGATCTTGTTCAATATCCATTAAGTCGTCAACTAATGATTTAGAAGTCCATCTCCTGGTCTTTCAGAACCGCAGACTGGGATTCACATACAGACAAAAAGCTGTATTTAGTGAAGTTTCAGTAATTTTCTTCAAAATTAAACTAAGAGTTGGCTTTAAAAGCCTAAGTTATAACCATATCTGAACATAAAGGGAATGTCATAAATTTGTCATGAAAAGAGATTCATCTCTGCATCCGTAAGCCTGGGATCCAAAGATATTCAAGCACCCTTTCAAAATCAGGGAGCTCACTACAATGAGTCAAAAAATATGGAAGGTTATAAAAATTGACTTAGAAATAACAAAAACATAGTGACACATCCTGGTTTTTGGCATCAGGAAAAGGTACATTGATATCCCTTTCCTCTTACAGCGTATCTTATGGCAAGTTTCAGCTAAAAAGATTTTTTTGAAGACTTATGAGTATTCCCTTTCCCTTTGTGGATTGGAGGTCCTTATGTATATGAAGTGAAGTGGCATTTCTGGATTTATTTCGTTTTTTGTTAAAATTCTTTAAACATTTATTCATTTCTGAGAGAAACAGAGGGCAAGTGGGGGAAGGGCAGAGAGAGAGGAAAGTGAAGCAGGCTTCAGGCTCTGAGCAGTTAGTACAGAGCCCGACTGGGGCTCAAACCCATAAACTGTGAGATGAGATCATGACCTGAGCCCAAGTCGGACACTAAACTGACTGAGCCACCAGGCTCCCCCATTTCTTGCAAAGAAAAAAAAAGCAAACACACAAACACTTGACTCTTCAAGTTTATGCCACAGGGCACAGTAAGGTTGGCTGTGGGCAAAACAGTGGTGGAGGAAAGGAAGTAACGGGTCCCATACCATTTGGCTGGATATGAGACACAACCAAAGTGCATAACCCTTCTTAACTTCACTTATTGATCTGCAAATGGGAACCATACTACCTGCTCTGATACTTCACAGGATTTAGCTTTTTTAACCCAGTTTCCATAGCCACATGCCCCTCTTTTGTAGTTTTGTTTATATGTTCCTCATCCCTCTTTTACACATGATTTTCAGAATCTGGATGCCTGAGAGAGCTCCCTGTGTAGCCATGTTGGTCCTATAACTGCCATAGGTCAGATTTCCAGAATTACATTTTAAAGTGTGTTGTCATTGTGTCTTAGACCATCTCTCCCTTTAGAAGCTGTGATCATAGAAGCATGTCTCTTCTGTACCTAAGTCTATATTAACTGGCTCATTGTAAGTCCTCTATAATTTTTGTTGAATAAATAGTGAATAAAATCTTACTTCCTAAAGTATTCAACTAAACCCCAAATTCCATTCCTGGGCTGTTAAAACTCCCAGAAGTTTATTACATCCACTCTCTCCCAAGGTCCCCATCTCTTCTGCTTCACAAGAATGAAGTTCAGGGCAGAGGTTTTCTGGTTAGCTTATTCCATCTTAAAATCAATGAAAGTGGAGGCAAGGGAGTCAAACATTTATCAGATGATCTCTTTTTCCATGAATGATATGCCCATTATTGAAATCTCTCCTTCATTACTCAACCTCCTATATCAGTGCTCCCTACACCTACCCAATCATAAAAGTTACCTAGAAAGACTGTTCAAAATAGATGACCAAGCCCTTTCCCAAATATACTGAATTGGAATCTCCAGGGATTTAAACGTAGACTCTGCAGCTTTTAAAGGTTTCCCCAAGTGTCTCTGGAGATGGTCAAGGTTGGGAAACGCTATCTCAGAGAGTTGTCCTTTGAGCCTGAAGAGAAAGAACTCCTAGGGTTTTTTTGTTTTGCTTTGTTTTCTTTTGTTTGCGTTGTTACTATAGAGACCATTAGGTCTCCCTCTTGAGGTAGGCAAGGCAGATTCTTCAAAAGATTCTTCTTTGAATGAATCTGTGCCTTTGTTTTGTTTAAGTTAGATAATGAGGGTTGGATTAATTTTCTAAGGCTGTTCTGACCAAGTACCGTAGAGTTAGTGGCTTACGTAAGAGAAATGTGTCGTCTCACAGTTCTGGAGGGCAGAAGTTCAAGATCAAGGTGTCAGAAGAAGCACTGTCCCCTCTGAAGATTCTCAGGAGGGATCTGCTCCCGGCCTCAATTCCAGCTTCTGGTAGCTCCTGGGTTGAGGCAGCCTAGTTCCAGTCTTTGCAAAGTGTCCTCCCTGTGAATGTGCATGTCTGTCTGGATAGCAGAAGTTACCAGACAAGAGTGGACAGAGCTGTTCCATGTGCTCGCACATTTCTTGCTCTCTTTTGAGCTGCCAGAATAAAAATAGGAAACAGATTCCTGGTCCTAAGGTACGGAAAGGGCAAGATGCTACTCTCAGGAAATCAAAGGTCATGGAGGGAAGAGGATTTCTGCAGACAAGACATAACAAGAGGAACGTCAAGAGACCTGGCTGACGGATACATGAAAAATTTACAAGATAATTGACAGGAAATTATAGCTTGAGCTGAAGTGACAAGTCGTTAAATGAATATCAGAGAAAATAAACCAAAAATGATATTCCTCAGAGACAAATAACCCCGTAGACACTACCAAGAAACTGCTAACAAATGTGCACGTGGGAGAGAAAAAAGAGCTTCGAAGCATCATTTGTGGTGACAAACGGTGACAAATGATGAAGCACAATTTCAACTAGAAAAAGAGACTGGCTCGCATTCCAAGGTGTTAGAAAAGGGGAACATAGGGACAGTGCACCAATAAAACCTGTCTAGGAAACAATGCAAATGAACATGGACCAGAAACTGAAGACACAACCTGTAGAAATACTGGAGCATTCAATTGACTGGGTTCTATCCAGTCATTTTGAAAAAATTAATGAAATATTCTAATTAGAAATACTGACCTTGCATGACCTTAGTTACCACCAAAGACCCTCCTTGGTGTTTTTCTAGTAGTAAATGTACTTTTACAAAACAGTCTCAAGGCACTTGGGTGGCTCTGTCAGTTAATCACCCAGCTTCGGCTCAGATTATTATCTCGTGAGTTTGAGCCCCACGTCGGACCCTCTGCTGTCAGTGCAGAGACTGCTTTGGATCCTCTGTCTCCCTCTCTCCCTTCCCCCAACTCCAAAAAGATAAGCACTTAAAAAAATAGTCTGAAAACTCAACCCTATCTAGTTGATGAAAATCCGGGCAGATTCTTTTCTTTTAACTTTCAAAAAAATGTGTATTTATTTATTTTGAAAGAAAGCACAAACAAGAAAGGGGCAGAGAGAGAGTGGGAGAGAAAGAATCCAAGCAGGCTCTGTGCTGTCAGCTCACCTGACATGGAGCTCAATCCCATGACCTGTGAGATCATGACCTGAGCCAAAATCAAGAGTAGGATGCCTAACTGACTGAGCCACCCAGGTGCCCTTTGGAGCAGATTCTACTCTGAGAAATTAAAAATATTCATTAAACTCTACTGTCCTGAACCATTGGTATATCTTGTCCCTTTCTGGTATGCAAACAATAGCAGCTTAACAATCCAAAACTCAAATTCTGGCCATGCTACCTTTGTGAAACACAGAGGGAAACTAAATAATAAACCCAGAAGTCCTTTGAAGAGTCAAAATACATCACAAAATGTGTTCCATTAAAGCTCATGTAGCTCCCTCTTCAGGATGCGCTTTGTTCCTCCTTCTGAAGCCATTTGCCCATGCTTTGCACACAGCTACTGCATGTATGATTATCTGGCTTCCCAGCTAGTGTTAGTCTAGAGCAAGTGATTGAAAGGATACAGTATATCAGTTCATGGTGACACATTGATAGCTGCAGGAAGTGACAGCTGACAGCAAATGAGAAATCATAGACATGATAAAAGTAAAACTTAAGAACAAGAAGAACAACAATGATCTTAAGTTGTTTAATAAAGGGAAACAGCGCTATGCATCTCAAGTATTCCAACAGCATCACTGAATTATCGCATGCTATCATAGCGGATGATTATAATGATGACCCTGAGCCATCAAGAAAAAAAAATAAATTTGGTTCCAGATGCATCATTTAAGGTGGCAGAAAAATGTGCCATAAAATTTTAGAAAGATTTCATTCAAATGATTTTTTTTTAGTTTTAGTGCTTAAAGTAATAAACCCTTACTATTCAAAAAATTCAGCTCTTAAAAGTGACTCATGCTTTGTCATATTCAGAAAATATCATATTTCTGCAGTCCTGACCTGTCTCTAGATCCAGATTTGAAAAATAAAGGTTGCTAAACATCTCAGTCTACATGTCCTACTGGCTCTTCCTATTACACATCTGAACTCAAATGATGACATCCAGCCTCAAAGCTTGTCCTGGGATCTTCTGAATGTCACCACCCATGCTGTAACACAAGGCAGACCTTTCACACTTATCCTTGATTATCCCTTCTGTCTCTCCCTTACATTTAGTGACCCCAAGTTTCCCATCTTGACCTAGAAGCCTATTTTGAATCAAAGTTCCTAGTCCCCACCTCAGCCCCCTTGCCCGAGCCCGCATTATTTCTAACATCTCTTTGTCATCGTCACCCTATGTTAGAGTCACATCAGCTCCCTTGCCATTTGCTGCTTCCTCTTGTTCTTTCATGTCTTTCCTCCTGCCTGGTCAGAATGGGTCAAGTGCCCTCTTATCCCGGTAGCTCACTTTGCATGCATGTGTTTATTTATTTTTTAGTGTTTTTGGCAAGACCATGAGATATTTGAGTCTAGGCAAGACTTCTTAGGCACATAGTGAAAATTTCTCAAAATATTTACTGACCAACTAACATGAGCCAGACAGTCTGCTAGCACTGGAGGAACAGCAGTGAATAAGATAGATCCTTAGAGGGGCACCTGTGTGGCTCTGTCAGTTAAGCATCCAACTCTTGATTTTAGCTCAGATCATGACCTCACTGTTTGTGGTATCTAGCTCCATGTAGGGCTCTGAGTTCTTGATATTCTCTCTCCTCTTTCTCTGCTCCTCCACCTACTCTCTCTCTCTCTTTCTTTCAAAATAAATAAATAAATATTCAAAAATGATAGATCTCTAGATTTCTGAAATGTACAACATATAGAATAATCACATTTATAAAATGCCCAGTTATTATAGTGTTTCCATATCTATTATCCATTTTCTTAAAATTTTTTAATGTTTATTTGTTTTTGAGAGAGAGAGAGAGACATGGCGTGTGAGTGGGGAAGGGGCAGAGAGAGAGACAAAGGATCTGAAGAAGGTTCCAGGGTTCTCCCAGCTGTCAGCACAGAGCAGGACATGGGGCTTGAGCTCAGAAACCGTGAGATCATGACCTGAGCCAAAGTTAAACACTTAACCAACTGAGCCACCCAGGCACCCTGTATTATCCATTTTTTAATAAACATAGTGTGTGAGCAATTAACTGAATTTTAAATACATTACTTCATACCTGTCTTCATAGAATACAGTCTTTCATTGGATCATCTCAGTTGTTCCTCACAATAGCCTTCTGACAGTCATTCTTACTGTCTTTGTATGATAATGAAGCCAAGTCTCACTGAGATTTTATAATTTGTTCAAGTTTATCTCCAAAAGATGGACAGATAACAATGGAGACACAGTTTTTTGACACAGTGTAGTATCCTTTCCACTCTTGCTTCTCTACCCAAATGCTCATCCATCAAAACATAGTTTGATCCAAAATAAAAATCTTAATGCAGACAAATGCAAATGTTTGATGGACAACAACTGCTTTTGATTCTCTTGAACTATGGATAAGTGGTGGCTAGTCCATCTAGAAAAGGCAAGTATCAGTAAAGGTACTGATAGGAATCAGATGGTCCACTCAAAGGTTTACCTGAAGAAAGCTCAATAAAGTCATTATCTACAGAGAGGAAAGTTCAAGGTGGTCATCAAGAGATGATGCCGTACCTGGGACTATCAACACCTGAAGCTGTCATCAACTGAGGTCTGAAGGAGCAGAAAAGGGAGTAATGTTACTGGTCCTCAAAACAAAACAAAAAGAAAACAGTTATAGCAAGAGAAGAGGAAGTACCACGTAAGAGATGTGGCCATAGGAAAGAGAACACAATTATTACAAAGACTATAGCCTAACAGGAGAAGGTAGAGGAAGAAATACCTGTATGCCTTCCCCGTCTCTTCCTCTAATTTCTTGCCAAAGCCTTTCATTAGCAGAACTCAGTTAGAAGTAGAGAAAATCAAAACCCAAGTGATGCCATTCTTTCTAATTTTTAAAAAATGTTTATTTATTTTTGAGAGAGAGAGAGAAAGTGTGAGTGGGGGAGGGCAGAGAGAGGAAGACACAGAATTTAAAGTGGGCTCCAGTCTCTGAGAAGTCAGCACAGACCCCAATGCAGGGCTCAAACTCACAGGACACAAGATCATGACCTGAGCCGAAGTTGGACACTTAACCTACTGAGCCACCCAGGCATCCCCCAAGTGATGCCATTCTTGAGGTCAGATTTTTGGAGCAGAGTACAGGGAAGGATAGGGCAAAAAAGGAATCTGTAAAGAAAATGGAGAATGATTGGCACAGAAATTCCTCTACATACTGAAGAAAGGAAATATGTCATTTTCCTATTAACTATTGGGATTCTCATGGTAATAGGATGGGGGTGATGTTATTCAGCGGCTTTTGATTAAAATTAATTATGTCAAGTAACTCTTGACTTAAGCAGGCCACATTTAAGATCATGGACCTTGGAATCTGCCCAACCACTTTCCTCCATTCAACAGCACTGTGAATAAGCAAGGTACTTAAATTCTCTGAGCCTCAACTTCATCACCTGCTAAATAAGGGAAGCAGTAGTATCCATCTCTCTTAGATGAGATAATGGGGGTAAAGTGAAGTATCTGACACAAATGGTAAGAGTTCAACACACATTTATGATTTTAAAGACATGGCAGAAAGAGAAATGGATGCCCAAGGAGTACCACTCCCTAATAGAAAATCTATAATAGATTCAGAAAATCTGTGGAAAAATGCAAAAAATTTAGGTATTGTGATGACAGTTTTATGAATATTTTATTCATCAGATCCTGAGCTTTTAACCGTTTCTGTGCCATGCTTTTGAAGCTGATGAAACATGTAGAAAATCACATACTCATAATAAAGTTTTTACCTGCATAAATACAATTCCTAGAGTTATAATAGAAAATAATTATGGATGTATTTGCCTATTTATATATAAACCATTCATAGAAATAGTTAAAGAAAAAATGTGATAGTGTAATGTGTGTTCTGATTTAGTAGTACATTACAAAATAACATCTAATGGTAGCTCTAACAACTAACACAATTTTGAAATAGTAACAAAGGTAACATTTCTAGATGTCAACCGGAGCTGTACCTTGATAAGAAAATATGTGGGATCTTTATTGGGGACACAAATCAAAGGCACTGCTAACACTGCTGGAATTTGCTCCTTTATATTCGAAATTAAGAGAATTAGTGATGAGTTAGTAAGAGATGGTGGAGAAAGGATAGATTTATTTTTCCTGCACAACTTCACAAGTCACATTAGTTTCTATCCATGGTGTTTGGGGTCCATGGAACTGACCTGGAGCCTAACACTATGGCTGGAAGTACACATTCAATATGTATTTGCTAAACTGAAATAAACATAACAAAAGAACCATACTTACAGCACAGAGTATTAGTTAGAGTATCTTGCAGTAAATCTAGTAAATTAGTAAATCTAGTGAATTACTGTTAGTGAGCCAGTAAGACCGGCCTCAGGCAGGCAAGTTTTCAATATATCCCACCGGTCGGTCCAACCAAGGATGGATGTGAAACATCTCATAGGTAGCAAAGGACCAGTTATCTTTGAGTTATCCGGCAATCACAAGGCTCTATGGGAAGACATGACGAAAAACTACAGAGTCTGTTAAGGAATAGACATTTTAAACTTCACAATGGAAGAAAAGGTAAACCAGGAGTAATAATACTTATGAACATAAAATTTCCTTCCTGAAGAAGAAAAAATTTCGAAGTCAGTAAGTGACTCCAAACAGCATGATAACCAGCCTATGAGGACATACTTACTCTCTCAAAGAAGCAAAACATTGGGACTTGAAAAATAACATGACACCCCTTTTACCTATCATCATTTCAAAAATGGTAAAAAGTTGTAATGACATGGGAATAAAACTTGTGAGAATATAACTTACTTGTGAGAATATAATTTGGAGCAACCAAGCACCTAGAGAAAAATTCAAGAATAGGCATCAAAACTCTAGCTTCTAGTGAAGAGCTTTATGTACATTATCTTATTTAATACTTACAATGACTCTAGGAAGCAGGTGTGAATATCCCCATTTTACAAAGGAAAACCCAAAGGATCTGTGAGTTAAGGAGTTTGTCAAAGCCACAAAGGCAGTGGAAAGCAGAAACGGGATTCCAATCCGTGTCTCTCAAGCACCAAACCCCATACTTTGTCCACCATATCTCATTTCCTAACTTTTGGTTAAGTAATTAAATCTCTGCTAATTCAACCTAATACAATAACTTGAATACAAAAAGATTACATGTACCCAGACTGTTATTGCAACAATATGAATAATATTAAAGACAAGCACAAGACACAACAATACAGGCAATGTTAGGGGAATTATCATGAATTACTTTTCTGCTTGGTCTGCAGCTACTTAAAATTCTATTGCAAAGTGCCGATAATAACATGGAGAAATATCTATGGTACCTTAAGGTAGAAGTGAGAGTAGAAAATAGTATGATCACAACCATAAAAAGTTTAAAAAATAATTACACATAGGAAATAACAAAAAATGTTAAATATCAATGGTTTACATTGAATAGTAGATTTTGAGTAAATTTTTTCTTTCTTCTTCCAACTTTACTGAAATTACACATTTTTCTCTAATGGGTATTTGTGACACTTGTATTGGAGGAAATATAAATTTATTTTCAAAAGATGGAAGCAGAGTCATATTGCAATCTATTGATGTATCAAACTAAAACCTTGTACACCTCAAGCTTGCACAACATTATATATCAATTATATCTCAATATACACAAAAATAATGTTAAAAAACCTGAAAGGAGGAATTAAATGATATAACTAGCATATTACTATTAATAAGAGCTTAAATCTCACAATACTAAGGCACCTGGGTGGCTCAGCTGATTAGGCAGTTAAACATCCAACTCTTGATTTCAGCTCAGGTCAAGATCTTATGGTCTGTGGGATTGAGCCCTGCATCTGGCTCTGTACTGGCAGCATGGAGTATGCCTGGGATTCTCTCTCCCTCTCTTTCTGCCCCTCTCCCCCATTAAAATAAATAAATAATCTTAAAAACAAATCTCACAATACTAAGTCATAAGATTATTCCATCGAACTTAGCACTCCATCTCTAACAGTGAGTTTTTAATGTGCTGTAGGAAGCATAGTCACCTACTTCCATATGGCCCTCAAGAGATTAGGGATCATGGCCACCATGGAAACATCGTAGTGACATAGGGTTGAAAGTTCTCAGTTTGTCCCTGGACTCTTAAACTTATTAATTAGTTCTGTGATTTGGGGCAAAGTCCTGAAATTCTCTGAACCCTATCTACAGAAGATTATTATCATTAAAACGTTATTAAGATGGATACAGAGTATATTGGATGCTGTATTACTGCACGCCATGCCATCAAGCCATGCGTGATAGAGTGGAAATCATCATCCTGTACAGATAGTTACCTCAATGTATTTATTTATACCACCTCTTTCTTTTAAAAAGAAAGAAGGAAGGAAGGAAGGAAGGAAGGAAGGAAGCAAGCAAGCAAGCAAGCAAAGGAAGAAAAGAAAAAAAAAGAAAAGAAAGAAAGAAAAAGCAAAGCAGAAAAGAAAAGAAAAGGAAAGAGAAAAGAAAAGAAAAAGCTGGGGCACCTGGGTGGCTCAGTTAGTTAAGCGTCTGGCCCTTGGTTTTGGCTCAGGTCATGATCACACAATTTGTGAGTTTGAACCCTGCATTGAGCGCAGTGCTAACAGAGAAGAAACTGCTTGGGATTCTCTGTTGTTCTCTCCCTCTCTCTCTCTGCCCCTCCTTCGCTCCTCTCTCTCTCTCAAATAAAAATTTTTTTAAAAAAGCCAACTAGGAGAAGAAATAAATATACTACATTTAATTATAGAAAAATAAAAGTTTAGGGTGGAAAGATGAAAGATGGTCAAAGGAGAAAAGCAAACATTCCCATCAGAGGGTCAATACGTTTTCTGTGACCAAGCATAAAGTCTGGCTGTAAGTTTCCAGCAGTCAATACAAAGCTAGTCACATGACTTCAATGATCAGATAGAAGGAAACAGGTTAGTGCCTCAAGGCACACTAAGCTTTCACCAGAAGCAAACTCTAAACATTTTTTTTCTTGTGTTGGGGATTATGCACAAGAAATGAATGATATAATTGGCAGTGTTCACAAATAAGTTTTGCAGTAAATGGACAAGTATATTCCACATGGCTATTTTTATAGTGACTTTTGTGAAAAGTCACGAATTTAACATAAATTTCTAAGTCAGTGAAGACAATTCCATAAGGACTCATGTCAACCAAGGCTTCGGTTTTCCAGGCATTCTCTTTGTGTCTCTGTCTTCCCTCCCTCTTTCCTTCCTTCTCCTCTTTAAATTCATCAGGAGGCAGCCACTGAAAGTAGCTAAGAATATGGACTTTTGGATTATATTTCTTGATTTAAATTCTTATTCCCACATATACTAGTGACTGACCCTCTGCATATTATTTAATCATCTTCATCTGTAAAATAGGGTTAATCATAACACCCACTGCCATGGGATTTGTGGAAGGTTAGAGAAAGCATGCAAAGTACTTAAAATAGTACAAAATGCTAGCCCATAAAGGTTAGTAAATGCCACTACTACTAATAATGTGAAAATTATCTCCTTAATTTGGCAATCATTCTTTTTTTAAAAAATTTTTAATGTTTTATTTATATCTGTGTGTGTGTGTGTGTGTGTGAGAGAGAGAGAGAGAGAGAGAGAGAGAGAGAGAGAGAGAGACAGCGTGAGCAGGGGAGGATCAGAGAGAGAGGGAGATATAGAATCCAAAACAGGTTCCAGGCTCTGAGCTGGCTGTCAGCACAGAGCCCGACCCTGATCTCGAACCCACAAACTGTGAGATCATGACCTGAAACGAAGTCGGACGCTTAACCGACTGAGCCTCGCAGGCACCCCTAATTTGGCAGTCATTCTTGAATGCCTATTATGTATCAGGTAATGTACTAGGTGTTGACTATTCATAATTGTTTCCTGACCTCAAGAAACTCACATATGATGGTAGAAGGAGACCTCTAAACTGACCATTTCAGAACAAGTTTAAATTGCAGATGATAATAAAAGAAGCACCAGACTGGGTTTGGTAGAGGAGTATGAGTCAAAGAAAGCTTTCTGGAGGAGGTAATGTTGGAGGCAAATCTAATAGGTGCAAACACTTCCGTAACGTCTTACCCTCTGCCGTGTGCTATTTGGTGTGCTTGCGTATCTGAACTAATTTAATCCTCCCAAAAATCCTGTGGTGTGTTTTTTATCCTTGTGTTTTAAACAGGGAAGCAGAGGCATGAAGTAATTCAACAACCTGCCCTAGGACATAAAGCTAGAAAGTGACAGAGCAGAGTGGCTGTGTTCTTAATCGCTGTCATTGTGCCTACGGTGTCTTAAACCCTAAGGAACTTGTGACGGGCATTGTGACGCATGTCCCTCAGATAACAAGGATACGTGAGTTCACGACACAGATGAAAGAGACAGCTTGCTGTGGGGGAAGAAGGCAGCATTTTTCAGTAACAGGTGCATCAGAAATGTAGCAGGGGGAGATGAGGGAGGGTGTGGGTGCATGGTGTGGGAGAACATGAAGAGTCTTGTACGCCATGCTAAAGAACTTGAACTTTTTAACCTGCTGGACCTGAAAATGACTGTATGTGAATTTGAAACACGCCACTTGAGCAAGAAAGAATTTTGCTCTGTGTGACGCTGAGTAAGTTATTAAATACCTTTAACTTTCAATTTGTTAGGGGAAAACGGAACAAGTGGAATTTACATTACAGAGCAAGCAATGATAGATGTATATATGTAACATGTGTGGTGCTTAGTAGACATTCAACAAAAATGGTCATTATGCTTGTAAAACACGTCATGGGGAGCCTGAGTGAAGAAACATGCATTCTCAAGGCTTTTCTACTGGAGCCAGAAGAAGTTCAGGGGACATAAATCCTATAGAGAGTTGGGGCTGATGCTAAGCAGGTGCTATGGCCTGAAAGCTTGTGTCCCCCCAAAATTTATGTTAAAATACTAACCCCCCAATTTTATGGTATTTTTGAGGTTGCGACTTTGGGAGCTGATTTGGTCATGAGAGTGGAGCCCTTGTGAATGGACTTGACAGTGAACAACCTTGTTCCTTCCACGAGGGGAGGACACAACCAGAAATCTGCACCAGGAAGGGAACCCTTACCCGACCATGCTGGCAGCCTGATCTTGCTCTTCCAGCCTCCAAAACTTTGAAAAGTAAAATTCTGTTGTTTATAAGCGGGTCAATCTGTGGTATTTTGTCACAGTAGCCTACATGGACTAAAAGAGCAAGTAAAAATCTCATGAAGCTAAAAACTACCCTTAACATTCCTTTTGCAAGTTGCTGACATATTATCTCCCAGCAAATACAACATTCACACATTGAAATACATTACTGTTGCTTCTATTGATGAAGGAGATGTATCCATCTCTGTCTACTTGTCTCCGTGTCATCTCTCTTTCCTTGTGCCTGTCCCTGCTGACGGAGTATAGCTGAATTCACAGAAGTTCAAGGAATGTAGAATTCATGTCCTTCTTAAATAAGCCAAAAGTGGGGGAGAGGGTGGAACCCACCAGCATATTATTTTCCCATTAGGGGAAAAAAATCTCTCAGGTAGACAATCTGTCATGAACGGAGTCAAAATACAGCCTTCATCTCTGTACTTTACATTTTTAAGTGAACTAGCGTGAAAAATGACATTATTTGCCATCTCTTCATTCCCTGGAATCCCTCCCTTGTGCAGAGGGGAAAACAGGCTCAGAAAAGGAAGATGCCTTGTTGGAGCAGAGCTGGTGGTTTCAAAATTAAAAGTGGGGATTCTGCCATGAGGCTCCCCCCGCCCCCAACAGAGTTTCTTCAAGCCGCCTCACGCTGGAAAGAGGCATTGTCACAAAGACCCTGGGAACCTCACCAAAAACCGCAGGGAGGTATTGACAGGTATGAGTCATGCGCTAATAAAGCAGGGAAGGAAAGGGAAAGAAACATGGATACACGGGGACTCAATAGACTTAAGATTTACCCCCAGAACAAAAGCCTGCATGGGCAAGAAACAAAAGGAGTTTAAATTTAAGAAGCAAACTCATCGAAGAGCTCGAAACCACCACCACACTATTTCTTTCTTACCATGAAACTGGACTGAGGGAAACAACGGACAGCAGATATATATAAAAAGAGAGCGTCGCAGAGAAGCCTGTGATAAATGCAGCAGGTGGGTCGCGTGATAGGGGAAGAGGAAATGTCCTACCTACCCCTATCTGTCCTGAGAAAGTCCTGTAAACAGATAGGCTCAACATTTTTCCGTTTCCAAAGCCGATCAGATCCGCAGGCTGAGAACGGAGATGAAGAGATACACTTTTAAAAGGTTATTTCAGGAAGAAACCGTTTTTTTTTTTTTTTGAAATGCTCCTTATATAATATTTACAATGAGGCTGATTGTGGCAAAGTGGAGTTTGGGAACTGCTTAAAGCTTTGCCAGGATTACAAAACATACAAAGTGGCCTCTAGAGAGAGAGAGAAGGAGTAATGAAGGGCGTGGAGCAAACGCTTTCTGCTGAGCTCTGTCCTCAGAGGCAGGCTCAGTGTCGCCCTCTGCTGGCCGTCATGCTGCCGGCACGAAACAGCAGAAAAGGGATTTAAAGGCAGGTCTAAATCCTTCGAATATTTTTGCCATATAACACTGACAAAAAAACAATTGATGTCACAGGAAAGAAGACAGCTTACATAAGAAGCTAAGGAAACAAATGTGTCAGAAGAACCAAAATGGAATACATAAGACCTCTTATGTGAAAACAGAACAAGATTGGAATACTGTATAGAAGAAAAAAGGCATCTGTCCTGTGGGAAAATTTTTCCTCCCCTGATTATATAAAACACAAGTTGGGTTTTCATGCTCAAAATTTTTATTCTGAGTCCTTGTGCCCTGAGAATAATCTGTTTCCACCAGACAGCTTTAGTGCAGTGAGACACCACGCTACCGTTTCAGTGCTTTCCGGAAGCATTTCTTTTTCTTTCACTTCATGTGTTGGTGTCTGTGGGTCAGCTACTGTAGCTCAAAGGAACATGCCTTTTGATCCCATTGCCCGGATGAACAAACAGCCTCTTGTTGAAACGTATATTTATAAAATCCAAAGATCATATCAATCCCACACATGTGCATAGGCTATTCAATACTTACTCATCAACCTTAGAATTAAATCCCCAAACTTTGCCATGACATGAAAGTTCTAGACTGCTTCATGCCCCTTCGTCTCCACTCATGCTACCCTCCCCCTCAGTATTCTCCAGACACACTGGCTCACTATCTTTCAATTCCTTGAACATGTCATGTTCTTTCCAACTACAGGACCTTTGCACAGGCCTTTCCCCATGCTGGAAATGTCTTTGTCTCTACCATGCAATGAGTGAATCCTAGATATCCTTTAGACCTGAGCTTAAATAATACTTCCTCCAAGAAGTCTACTTTGATTCCTCCATGAAAATGAGGACCCCTTGTAATTATCTCCCAAAGTTCCAGTTCTTTTTCTGCAGTCCGCTTCTCACAGTTTGTAATTCCATAGATTATGATTATGTAATTCCTGACTACCTAGCCTACCAGATTGGAAGCTAGGTGAAGGCAGAAATAATCTTTATCTTTTGAAGACATACATTGCTCCTTCTCCCACATCTAGCAATTAATGATGTCTATTACATACTCAAACATACAGGTAATGCACTGAGTTGTGGCTAAGAGTATGTTTACAGAATTATTTATGAATCCAGCAATACTTACTGAGAGCCTACCATGTACCAGGTGCTGGGAAAATAGCTGTGTCTAAGCCAGACCCGTCCCCTGCCCTCATGAATCTTACAGTCTATATCCTATCTCTACATCTTTTATGGGGAATTGTCCAAAGCCTTTTTAAAATGGAAGGATGGCATTTATGTACCAAACTCCCCCTTGCAAAAAACAGAAATTCATGGCAAAAACATCAAGTCAAAGCAGAAATTCCACCTTCAATTCAAGCTACCTTTTCATGTACTCACTCTTCCTACGCCAGCAAATCAAAAAGGGACAGGTCATTGACTTTGATCTCAAATTTCTTTTGTTCATTTGCGTCAGAACTGTAATGTTATTTAACCTTCGCTTTCTGTGCTGAATGGATATGGTGTTCTGATAGATACAATGCAGCAGTCAATAACACACCAAAGCCTGCCCATAATTGGCTAACTTGGGAAATAAAGGGCCCTGCTTACTAAGTCTTAAATAATATACTCTGGGCAAGTCAGAACATCATTTTAGCATTGATTATAGGAATTTAAATGTTCAAATCCCAGTATGGTTAATGAGAGTTGCAACCTAGCTGCCCACAACCTATTCTAAAAATATACTAAGATCCACATTGAATTTTTTACTCTTTTCCCTGCACATTTTACCGAATTCTTTCAGGTAAAAACAGGGTTAGTATATAGCTTCAAATACTTTTGGCATAGCACAATTAGAACAAGTATAAGCTTGTGAAAACCATGCCTACTGCATGTTAGTGGACCAAAGTATACAAGAAAACCACATAAAAACTATAAACATTAAATTATAGGAAAAACAAACAGTCCTTCAATTAGTCTCTGTGTCAGACAATTTGCAATTACTTTTCACTCCAAAACATGATGTCAGAGTATGAACTCTGTCATTTAGACTTTGCTAATAGTTAGCAGGGAACATTTGACAAATTTACACGTAACTCCATATATCGTAGCAATGTAAGCTGATCATCTAATGGTAAAAGCTTTGATACTTCACTCATCTCTAAAACGCCACAGCATGGTAATACAGAATCACTTTGCAGTACGGCAATCAATCTGAGAATGCATATGCTGTGTATCAGTTTCATGTGGTACCTAAGGAAGAATTTCCTGGAAACGTTTTCAATGTATGAAGATAATAAGACACATCATTCATCAAGTAGAACATACCAAAGTGTGCCTTCTCAGGCAATTCGTGAAGAGATAATGTATACAAAGAAAATAATCAGTTCAAATCCACCGAGTCCACTGCCCCATTTGAAAGCAGCAAATCAAATGACTGATCAAAATCAACTTCAGTTGGCAAAGTGTAAATAACCTACACAATATGGGAGCAAATGAAAGCTTCTTAAGAAAATGAAAAATGGACTTCTCGACCTGGGACTGGAAATCAGGAGCCCTGGAGTTCCAACAGACACCAGTAGACTAGACTGGCTGGCTTTGAGCATGAGTCCATGTCAAATGTCTATGACATATGTCTGTGGCTTTACCTAGGTCTATATCTGTGTCTACCAATGTCATCTGTGTCTATTTACACATATGTACGTCTATTCAAACTGCTATGTGTCGGTATCCATGCTTGTGTCTGTACCAAACATTGAGGAACTCAGACAAACAGAAGAGAGAATGCCATCCAATAACTAGCAATATAAACTTATGAAGCTTTACTCATTAGACGTGACAGACACACTGGGTGAGGTCAATGAGCTTTTCAAGTGCCCAAGAACATATTTGGGTCTTGAATTTAAAAAATAAGGTTCCTGGGTGGCTCCATCGGTTGGTATCTGATTGCCTCAGGTCATGATCTCACGGCTCGTGGGTTTAAGCCCCACATTGGGCTCTGTGCTTGCAGCTCAGAGCCTGGAGCCTGCTTTGGATCCTGTATCTTTCTCTCTCTTTCTCTCTCTCTGATCCTCCCCTGCTCATGTTCTGTCTCTCCCTGTCTCTCAAAAATAAATAAACAGTAAAAAACCCCCATTTTAAAAATCAAATTTCTGGTTCTAAAATATGAAATCAAAATTGCCAAGTCAAAATCAAAAGGATTTAATTAGATGTCTATACACATATTATGTCAACCTCATTCATGGTGATATTCAGAATTCATAAGCATTTCATTACACTTGAAAACAATTTGTAGGTTAGATTTTCTAGAGTATGCACAATGCTAAGAAATGGTAGCTGGCTTTGAATTAAATGAGTTATGTATAGCCAAATAGTTTAGAAGATCTTTTTTTAAAAAAACTCACAAAAATTTATACAGGCCAAACATATATTTTAAAAGTAGGATTTGTGTGGATTTTTATATGTTGCTATGATGTGGGGGTAGGGTGTCAGAAAGAGGGGGCAAATAGCCTATAGAAGTCTCAGAATCACGTAGGTGCAGCAGGAGGGGGTGTTAGCATGAAGAGAATGGGCTTCTTTGAGGATATGAAGTTTAAAATATGATTACGAGTTTCTCTCATCAAAGGGAGAGAAAATACATGCATCTGCAAAGATGCAATCATGCATTTGGGACATTGGTAAACCATTCCTCAGAGCTAGAAGGTCAGGTATACATGCTGGAAGGTAAGAAAGAGGTCTGAAGAAATATTAAAGCTCAACAAAGAGCAACACCGAAGAAAAGGAACCTCTAAATTTTAAACAAGAGAACAACATGATTAGATGTACTTTTTTAAAAATAAGGTAACCCCAGGGGCAACATGGACAATAGACGTAGCAGGGATACCCATTCATAGGCCATTGCAATATGAGTCAGATGAAAGATGATGAGAGCCAAGGCTCTGGCTGGAAATGTCCAAATTCAAGAGACATTTCAGTTTGGAGATAAAAACAGTTTCTCGCTCTGCTCTAAGCCTTTGAGAGCAATTCAGGGAAAGAAGTGTTGAGTGGGATCATTTTCTCTGAGGCACAAGTTATTTTATAAAGTGGGTAAGTCCAATTCATAGCAACCATTAATGTATCCTTTCTCTTTTAAAAACATAGTGTGATTCTCTGTTGTTGAATCCAGCAAAAATATGAGTGCCTCCTATGTAAGCAACATTATGGACTTGCTAGGGTTGAAGCAGATAGCAGGTGCTATCGTACGAGTTTGGAACATGGCTATGGCTTCTTGACAACCCCTTTGCCTGTTCTTTGTACTTGGATTGGCTTTTCTGTCTCCAGCCAGTTGACTTGCCATCCCCAAACAACGCTCGTATCGTGAACCAGGTTGCTACCCTCACTACCCATTTCATCTTCTTACCTATGAGCCCCTAGTTATGCCTGGATTGGACCTATCAGCATCAATCCAGCTTATCTGCCCTACAACCATCAATATCCTTCACTCAGCTCTAGCCTCAGATTGGCTTTCCCTTCTAACCTTCTACTGGCTGCATTTGTCTGCTAAATTTGCAGCTCTATGCCTTTTTTTCATTCTTAAGGTCTAATATTTCAAAGCCATATTATAAATTGTCCCAATTCTATTGTTTATAACCTAATAATATCTTAACATATTTAATAAGATCACGACAACCCCCGCAATTCATTTCTCCTTCTACTCCTAGAGACAATGATAATAAAGGAAAGGAAATGTGATTTATATAACATCAGGTAACCAAGAAACCTGCTTATCCTAAGAGAGGTGGTAAAGAAAGATTTTATTATTGCCTTTTAAGAAATATAGTGACTGAGCCAGAGAAAGGTCAACTGGCCACGGTTACTCATTATTCAGTTTCCATGCCAAGATAAAATTCATGCTTCAAATCTATTTCCATACACTCCTCACAAACTTTTTGGGTCTTTTTCTTAAGAATCCCTTACCTCAACGGAAACCCTGCACAATTCTTATAAAGATGTTTATCTTATAAATTGATGTTTGCCTCTGTGCATCAGATATTTATTTTTGTTTTACTTAAATTGGCTTAAGTTGCATCCCCTGAAGATCACTGTTGTGGCAGTCGCCATCACTCTACAGGGGCGAGAAAAGGGAGAAAGGAGATAATTGGCTCTCTTCTCCTTCCTGTCCCCCCTCACATCTTCCCTTTTCATCTCTAGGTTTTCCTATTGTTAAATACTGTGCCAATAAAGTGAAAAATGAAATATAGAAAAGAAGAATGAGAATAGTGCATGAAGTTCTCTAATTAGCCACCGAGTCTTAATGGCCTTACCTATAGTGCTCTCTGGTTGGCTCTGTTAAAAAAATAACAAATCTGAGAACATTTATAACATAATAAGTGTTCAATAAATTTGGATCCTTTTTTTCTTCAGTTCACCCCAACCAACAGTTTCAATTCTGTTATTTCTCTCATTCTGTGTTATTGTAATTATGCACAGATCATACATTAACCACCATATTTTTTAAATTATTCATTTTGCATATTAGCCATCTCATAATTGTATTCATTAAAATGATCCTTATTTGAACATCCACTTCATGCAACCTCCAGCTTGCTGAACATTTCTACATCACCTGGATCTATGGGCTTCACTTGGTTTCCTTTGTTGAATTACCAGTTAATACAGAGAACTGCTTTTGTGCAGTTTTATTTGAATTTTGAAGGCAAGTAATTTACTAATCCTCCTTTCAGATGCTTCCTTTGTTCTTTCCTGAGATGTGTATTGACTGAATGTTTCAAGGGCTTCATTGTTTAAAGTCAATGAGGAAATGGAATTCCCTTTGATAAACTAAACTTGTTGACCTAGTCCTTTGCAGAAATAAAAAAAAATCATCATTGTATAAATATATGTTGATGGAGATGATTGTACCTCTTGGTGAAACACATAGCTGCCTATCTTTATAAGAGCTGATATCTTAAGAGGACAGCATAACTTTCTTTCTTTCTGTTGTAACTTTAACCATCCAAAGATACTGGCCATAGAGTAAAAGAACAGGAAGTTGAATAAAGACATTAATCATGTATTTCTACAAATCCTCATTCTCATAGACACTTCCTATGCTGCTATGCAGTATCTACACTTAAGTGAACAATTCACTTCCTTGGAATCGTTCTAAACATTCTCCAATGAATCCTTTCCCCCAGTGACCTTCATCTGGCCACCACCTGCATGCTCAGCTGCTCCCCCACTGTCTCATCCCACACTTTACACAGACAATTACTGAACTGAGACATTTGCTAAAGAAATAGAAGACAATGTATTTTGTGGCCACGGTTCACCATTTAGTCTCACTTTCACCAAACCACTGAAACTCTCTGGGCATCAGGTATCTTATCTTTAGAGATCACGATATCTTATCCTTCTAAAACTAGACCATCTCTGAATTCTCTTTCAACTTGAAGACTTGTTCACATATAAATATATGGAGTGGACTTTAAGCCTCATCTAATACAAACTTTGTATTTTAAACATGGGGGCACATGTGGAATCTCTGTTAAAAACACAGTGAGATACCTGGGTTTATCCTCCCTATCTCACAGGGCTAATAAGAGAAAAACAAATTATTGTAGCAAAACAAAGCAAAATATCTTAATAGCTCACAGGGCAATGTCTCCTAGGGTAGAAGCAAAGCTACCACTGTCTGGAGAAATTACATTGAGAGATTGCTTGTTGGAGGAAGATGGGGCATATATTCGGAGGAACCAAGGCAACAAAAAAGGTAGCTAGAAATTAACAGCATTCTGGTAGCTAGAACAGACGTAA
Source organism: Crocuta crocuta (assembly GCF_008692635.1). Lineage (NCBI taxonomy): Eukaryota > Metazoa > Chordata > Mammalia > Carnivora > Hyaenidae > Crocuta > Crocuta crocuta. The sequence continues at coordinate 17,981,100 of NW_027551568.1, read as the reverse complement.
CCAAAATATTGTATTGGGAGCCAGTGAAATAGAGAAAAGAAAAGGTAGAAGAATGAGAATGGCCGTACAGCATAAGGGACATAAGAAGTCTTAGGCAAATTTATACTTCTTGTTTTGACGTGAGTAAATCTTACACACCTATGTGCTAGAAAACCTGCTTCGCATATAGAAAATTCTGGTGTCAGTAGGTTTTTACAGTAGAGCTTATAGAAAATGACTGAGTTCTGTTTCTGAGTCCATGTATTATAGTTGATGGATAATAAAGTCCAGAAATGAGATATTCTCTAAAGTGAAAGAATTCAGTTAAAGTAGAATCTCAGAGCCACAGCTGTAGAACATGAAAACCCTTAGAGCATGAAAACCTTAGGATAGGTGTTAAATTTTCTTTGGATCTTGGTCTGAATCTAACTTTTTTGGATATTAGAGGCAGGGGGCCAATCCCAACTCACATCTGGATAACGATGAAGAGGAGGAGGAGGAAGAACATTGTTATTAGGAGGGTTTATATTTCTAGATAAATTTAATCATAAAGAAGGAAAAAGATCAACAACCCCTAAGTGAAAAAGAAAAAAAAAAAGGATTGTCAGTGAAAACAAGAGCTTTATAACCAATATAATTAAGAACCGAACCAAAAGGTCACAGGTGATTTATAACAAGTTGAGACAGAGGAGTGGGGAACAATCCAGAAAAGAAATGTGAGACCTTGAAGGAGATGCTATGAGGTTAGACTCCATCTTAACATGCACAACAAGTTCTCATAGAATTAGCATTCCTTTTTGAATCATAATTATTCTAACATTAAAGGAAATAATTGAAATGAATTAGTAGTCTTCTTCAATAAATGTCTTAGCTACTATTTCAACTAATAGAACAGATGCATTTCCAGAATTCATTTATAATAGTAAGATGAAAAGCAACACAAAATGAAGGTGACTAATGTGAGGGAGGGACAGAAAATTGGACTCAAAGTTCTAGGAACTAAATTCAAACCCTGCTTTAGCAAAAAAATTATGTGTTGAATTTCTGTGCGCCTGATTTTGTAACTGACTACCATAGTCCCTTACCTGCAAAAACTCACAATCTACCTAAAAAATACATGAAAACGGGTAATCTATTATAATTTATAAATGCTATCATGGAAATTTGAACTATAAATGCAGTGCATTGTGGCAATACAGAGCTGGGGGGCTGGACTCCCTCAGGGCTCAAATTCTGGCTAGTGCATTTAACAGTTGTGTGACCTTGAGTGATTTGTGTAACCTCTCTTTGCCTCAGCTTCCCACTTAAAATGGAAATGCTAGGATTGCTTCCTGGAGTTACAGCAAGGATTAAATGACTTGAAAATTGTAAAATATTAAAGACGATTGCTGGCACATAAAAAGAGTTATGTTATCATCAACCTCTTCACTATCATCATCACCATCATATCATCATCATCACCATTATCACTAAGGAAACACTAAAATGGGAAGAGCTAATGTCCAGGAGAAACAAGAAAGACTTTATAAAGTAAATAGGACTTAAAGGGGATATTCCAGGTAGAAAAATGAAAAAATATGCACCAAACAGAATGACCTACACCCCCAAAGGTGAAAAATCAAGGCAAGCCCTGCTGAATTGTGGGGTATGTGCATGGCAAGACTGAAAAGGTAACATGAAACAAAATCATGGAAGACTGCATGGATCACGATGTCTTTTATGTAGGTGACTGGCATCATAGTGCTTATGTTTCAGGATGATAATTTTAGGAGCTCCATCTATTTTTTTAAATGTTTTATTTATTTCTGAGAGAGAGAGAGAGAGTGAGCAGGGGAGGGTCGGAGAGAAAGGGAGACACAGAATCTGAAGCAGGCTCCAGGCTCTGAGCTGTCAGCACAGAGCCTGATGCAGGGCTCAGACCCACTAACCATGAGATCGTGACCTGAGCGGAAGTCAGATGCTTAACCGACTGAGCCACCCAGGCGCCCCTAGGAGCTCCATCTAGAGCCCTAAATTCTCAGTGACTCCTAACAAAGAGATATTTCCTACCCATATCACATGTTGGTTGTGGGTCAGCTATACCTCTCTGTTCCATGTCCTTTTCATTCTGGCACTCAGGCCAAATGAATGTCTCTCATTTGGAACATTCCTATTCTCTTCATAGGGGGAAAAGGAGAGGGTAGAACCACATGATGGCTCTTAAAACTTCTATCCCTGTGAATTAAAGTGACCTGTCAATTCTGCTCATATTTTACTGGCCAAAGCAAATCACATGGCCAAGTCTGATGTCAGTGAGATGAGGAGTTATAATCCCCACAAAGGAAGGAGTACCACAAATCAGGTTGCAAGACCTAACCTCAGTTGGGTGGGGAGCTATGATTCTCAAGGACAGGCAGGGGGAGACAAACAACATTTGAAAAAATAATTATCACCCCAGATCTCTACTACATTACATATCTCTAGAAATAGTGCCTTCAGATAACAACAATCATTTATTATGCTCATGAATCTCAAGTAGTTAGACAAGGCTAGTTTGGAATATGTAAGTGGCTTATTCACTTGCTAGGAAACACATAGCTGAGAATGGTTACAAAGTTAGGCTCACCTGGACTTCTGTCCCTCTCTCTGCAACCTCAGAGCTTCTCCATGTGGTTTGTCTTGTTGATGTCTCAGCGCTCCAAGAGGCTGAGGCAAAAGCTGCTGGTTTTCTGAAGGCCATGCGACCAAAAGAGATACGAGCCAGCCAAGATTCAAAGAGAGGAAATTCACCCTACCTCTTAAGGGGAAGAGAGCCAAAGAATCTGTGGCCAACCTCCAAATATGTAAAGGGTGGGAGGCAGATTGAGGAGCTATTTCTGACATAGCATGTCAACAGCATATGCTGACCACCTAAATGTGGAACGGGAATGAGAGAATAGAAGCATGAAAAAACATGTTCAAAGAGGAAACGGTCACTTCTACAATGCTTATACATAAGTACTGAAAGGACGCTTATCTTAAAAGTAGGAATTACTTTATCAGTCCTGAATTATCCAAGAAATTCAAAGAAAGAAATTTTGATCAAGATGGTGATCACATCCAAGAGATTTATTTCAAGATGTTATTTGTGTCTGAGGCTTGTAAAAGTGCTGTGAAAACACACAAAAAAGCATATGCTAAATCAAAACAAACTTTATTTTAGAAAGTCACTTTAAGTATGTGATGATATAATTAAGCCTTATTAATATGCTGTTTATTTAACAGATTAAAAATGCATAAGAAGCATGTCCCATTCATCTTAATTAGACAATATGCTTGTCACAATTATTTGCTTTATATTTTCATTTTTCATGAATATTTTGAGGATATCCATTGATGCTATTAGAATCAACTTTCCCCTTGGTTTGTAGTTCTCTGATCTCAGTGTCTCGGCTCCCTTGAGGTAGTACCCTGCATTTCTCACCTGACCCTCTGCCAACGCCTGGTTGTTAGAACTGCTAGATCTAGGGCTAAGAACAGCTGCAAGAAAATGGCTATATACATTTCAGTGTTCTCAACAGTGTCCTCTCTTTCCTTCTGTGATTCAGATTCAAAATATTCCCTCTCCCAAGAATTGCACACAGCTATGGGTGTGAGATCACAAATGCTGGCTGACATAGAATATCAAATTCTAGAGCTATAAGAGATTTTCAAGATTATCCCTTCCAACTTGTTTCCAAGCTCAATTATTTACTCTCCATTTCCTCCACATTATATCAACCACTGACATGCTATTTTTCTCTATAAACTTATTTACATTTTTTACTTAGCATCTTTTAAGAGAAAAATATATACTGCTATTAGAAATGGACAACTAGTTGAATCTTCCATAAATTGAAAATGATAATATAAATGAACACAAGCAAGACAAAATAATATTGTTAGATTCTCATTAGATGTTTTGGCTTACTTGAAGTTCAATGTCTGAGGTCTACTCACTTTGTTAGAAAAGTAAACTCCTAAATCTGATATTATCAGGATCAAACTGAAGATCTCTTTGAACAGAAAGATTACAAGTAAAGGTAAAAGGTATAAAGGTGTAAAGGTATAAACACCTTCTCCATGTCATCCAGTGGATAGCAGCTTCCAGGCACAACAAATCATTTTGGGATTTTTAGTGTCATGGGGCCCTTGTTTGGGAAACATTTCCTGTTCTTTCCCTCCATTCCTTACTCTCATTGAGAATACACTATGCTCAAATCTTGGTTTCTAATACTATTTCCAATAAAAGGAACCAGGGCTCCTTGGAGAAATGGTTGATTCTAAGACTGAAACAGGAAATATATGAGTTTAGAGCATCATAAAGTTCTAGAAAGTATGGAAATTCTGGAGGGGGTGGGAATCAAACCACAATGATGGGAATATGTCAAAGAGACCCAAGAGCTAATCAAAAGAGCTTCAAATGGTCAAAGATGGAACTGTATGACCAATAAAATATAGTAGTATTGGATTATCATCCAAAGTATAAAATAAATATCCAGAAATCCACACTAATAAAAATAAATGTTTGAATTAATGGGGAAGAAGAAACAGATAATATAGAAGAATTCCAAATAATTTATGTAGATACTTTGCTTCAGGAAGTTAGAATATAACTCCCCATTCCTTAAGTATGGATTGAGCATAGAGACTTTCTTCAACAGTATGGAAAGGAAGAAAGCTTCACAGTGAAGAAACCTGACAAACGTTACCTCAGCAACAATGATCAAGGTCAATAACAACATGATAAGTCAGGCTGATAGTATGTAGCATTGATGCAATGTGATGAAAATATCCACAACCCCAGTATAATCACAAGAAAAACATCAGACAAATCCCAACAGAGCAATATCCTACAAAACACCTGACTAATACCACTCAAAACAGTCAAGATCTTCAAGAACAAAAAAAAGTCTGAGTCATGGCAACTAAATGTAATGTGGTATCCTGATAGGCACCTGGAAGAACAATAACAAAAAGTGCATTAAGTAAAAATGAAGGAAATTTTAATAAAGTTTAAATGTCAGTTCATAATCACAGTGAATTATTAATCATTAATAATGAATAGTTAATCAGTAATTATAACAAATGTGCCATGCTAATGGAAGATGTTAATAATAGGGGAAACTGGATGTGGGGAATATGGAAACCATAAAGTTTATTTTTAAAAATACACATTTATTCCCCCTTTTAAAACATATTTGCCAGGTGTCTAATTGATGCCAAGATTCATGTTAGACACAGGGGCTACAACATGGTTGTTGCCTTTGTAGAAACAGGCACAAAAAAAGCTAACTGGCTCCTCCAAAGTCACATTGCTGGAAAAGAAGAATAGTTGGTAGGGCCTCAAGACCCATGATTTTGCCACTCAACTTTATCGGTCTACCTCTTTCCATACTCTGACATGTTCAAGAAAATATTCCTTGTTGTGTTATTTATAGAGTGCAAGTAAACTTTTGAATCAATCAGCAAATATTTATTAAGAATGTGCCATGTTCCTAGGACTGAGCTACTTGCTCAGAAGTAAACAAGCGAACCAGTAGTCTCTACATGCAACAAATATGCTCTTTCTGTGACTGTAGAACAAGTGTATAAGCATAAGGATAAGATTTAAGGATGATTCTCAATTTGAGAGGTAGGGATCATAAAACAATAGTGGTCAAACAAAATGGGAAGGTTTCATTGGGAAAGGGGACTTGAAGTTGGTGGTTTTAGGTAGAGTATTCATCCAGAGCAAGGATTGTTTATCAAGGTATTATAGTGTAGTGGTTAAGGGCATGATCTCAAAAGCTGGATCTCCAGGGTTTCAATCCCAGCTACTCTACTCACAAGATGAAGTGATCTTCACCAAACTCCTGAAGTCCATCTGCTGTCTTCATTTTTAAAATGGGGTAATAATGGTATATTCTTGATAGGATTGATTTGAGGATCCCATAATGTATCAGCTAAGGTTCTAAGAGAAATGATAGCCCATTCACCCTAGGGAAATTCAAGAAGAATTTATTTACAAAGGGGCTATCTTCAAAGATATGGATATGGAGGAGCCACAAGGAACTTGGCAATCTTAACTGCTGAGTTCTTATAACCCTTAACCTAATAGATAGAAGTGGGGAGTTTTTACTGGAACCCAAAAGAAGAATCATGGAGATTCTGCCTTTCCGTGAAAACCAATGTCATTTGATAAAGTCAGGTAATTAACACTCAAATCTGATACTCTTCCTTCCTTCTAATTTCTGCCAAGACTTCCTAATGCCCTTATGCAGCCAGAAGTCATAGGGCAGGCTTGATGATGTAGTCTATGCAGGTTAGTCTCTAGGTACAGAGAGCAGAATGATATATCTGGAAGGGCCAACATGAATTAATACACATAAATATTTAGAACATATCAGTCACACAGTAATGTCCAATAAATATTAACTATTATGGTTATTATTATTACTTCTATGTTATCAGTATTTGCCGGTTTCCAACATTTAGTAGGTGCTTTAACAAAGTTCAGGTGATAATAGATGGATGACTGATCCAAAAGCAGGGTAAAGCTTGCCATAGCATGTTAAAGTAGTATGAGTCATAGTCATATGTATATAATTAATCATAAATATGTAACGGACAATGATATAGGTTTAAATGAGTTGGAATTTGCACATTGGGGAATAGCAAGACATATAGTTGCAAGGTAACTCCTGAAGATTTTAGGGGGAAAAAAACACATTATTAAGATATATATTGTTCCATACAGAAGGACAGTTTAGGAAATTATAAGGGCCAATGAGGTGCAAGGTAAAGATTCAAGCTTTGAGACATAGAAATATGTTCATTCACCTCTAAGTGCCTTTTAGCAAGTTTCCTTCCCCCTCAGCCTGTGATGATTAATTTTGTGTGTCAACTTGACTGAACCACAGAACGCCAAGACATTTGGTCAAATATTATTCTGGGTGTGTCTATGAGAATGTTTTTGGATGAGATTAACATTTGAATGGGCAGACTGAGTAAAGGAGATTCCTTGTCTCCCCACTCCAATGTGGGTAGGACCCATCCAATCAAGAAAGATCTGAATAGAACCCCCCCCCAAAAAAAATGTAAGAAGGAACTCTTCGTATACGACCATCAAGCTGGGGCACTGACCTTTTCTGAATTTTGGGCTTTGATTGAAACAGTGATTCTTCTTGGGTCTCAAGCCTGGCAGCTTTCCGACTGGAGCTTACACTATCAGTCCGCCTAGCTCTCACATCTTCAGACTCAGACTGGAACTACACTGACTGCTCTCTCAATCTCCCTCATAATTGAGTAAGCCCATTCTTTATAATAAATCTACGTATATTATATACGTATAGATTTCTATATGTACCTACTTTATATACATTTTATTGGTTCTGTTTCTCTGGATAGCTCTGACTCCTACAAAGCCCCAATGCCCTAACTTATAAAAAAGGAAGTATCAGTCAAATTGAGTGAGAAAAATGCTAGGCAAAGTGGCCAGCACATAGTAGGCATTCAGAGAATGTGTTCGCTCCCCCTGCACAGTTGAGGGATTGCAAGCGCAGCAAGTAGAAATAAAACAGAGAACTATCTTTCTAATAGACATCCTTCCTGCCTCCAGTTTTTAATAGAGTCCATTAATATCTATCAAACATTCCTGGGAATGGAAATATAAAGCTATCCTTGCTGTATATGTGGCAGCCTAATGAGCCAGCTTCTCCCAGTGAGGCAATAATTTACTCAAAGGTCCCAAAGTGGCCAGCATGAGTTAAGACAGCTTTCCAAATTGACCAGTTCTTGCACAAAGAGATTGCATTATTATGCTACCCTTTCTATGTGATTTGTTCAATGAAGCTCTGTGCAGGATAAACCAATGTAGATGTCTGCCCTCTAGGACCTTTCCCTGTGGGAATTTCAATGCCAACTTCAATCCCCCTGAAATCATGCAGTCAGCTCCCCTCGTTCCAGGCCAATGGAATTTTCCTAAACCATGACTTTGTCAGACTAAGTCATGTATATCCATTCCTTGGGGAGGGGCCAGAGGAAGGATGACATTGGGCAATTTCTCAAGCTCCATTTCTCAGTAAAATGTCTCAAAATTTGTGCACATAGAGCTTTTTTTATGTTGGCCAATCCATATCGGATGATGATATATGTCACTTCACAGTGATGGAAGGCCCGGCTGCAAAAGCCATTTTCTGGAGTCAAGGATTGCAGTCCCAATGCTAATTCAGCAAGGGAGATATTTATGACCTTAACAATGGTACCAGAAGGCTCCAGTCCCCCCTTGTGAGTCTGGACAGTGCCTGTGGAAAGACTGGACTGCATTTTATTCACCAGAATCTGATGTCTAAATACATTAGAAATTACGTACAGAGTCAATATAACTAAGTAAGACTATTTTCAAAAAGGACTTAGTAGAAACAGCATAGCTTAGTAATCAGAAAACTGAGTTATCATCCCTCTTCTAGTCTATCTAGTTCTGTCACCTTGGTTGAGTCACTTAATCTTTCATGGATGAAATTGTGTGACCTGAAAAATGGGTTAATAATACCACTCTAACTTTAAAGCCTAGAGAAAGTAAGAAGATTTCATGAAGTTGTGCTTCTTATTCTGTGTGAAGGCATCACTGATCAGCATCAGATTATTAATACTTGATAAATTTCCTTTGTATGGTGCTTTTGATTTGACAAAGCAGCTTTATGTACCCTGCTTAATTTGATACACACAGCATTTCTGGTAAAGATTGGCAGAGCAAAATTATCCTTCTCATTTGACAAATGAAAAAAACACTGATGCTCAGAAGGATAAATGACTTACTTAATGTTGCATTTCCATGAAAGTACCAAGCATACTGCTGCCTCAATTTCTCTGAGATTACTTCTCTCAGCTATTTCTCACATAACGTTCTTCACCTCACTCAGGTGTCTCTGCTCAAATGCCACTTTCTGAGAGGCTTCCCTCCTATCACCCAAATAAAATGGCATCACTCTATCCCTTCACCGCGATTTATTCTTCTTCAGAGAACTTGATATTTCAAGATAAAATAATCATTTATGTGTTTATTTAATGCTCCATTGCTTCCGCTACAAAGTAAGCTCTGTACAAGCAGGAACTATGACAATTTTTGCTCATTCCCATGTTCCTAACACCTAGAAAACATCTAGAATAGTACCTGGTCAGTAGTAGGCACTTGATAAATAATTGTTAGTAAATGAATGAACAAACGAGGTAAAACAGAGAAGTCACTGGAAACTTTGGTTTGTATCTCTAGAAAAAATGGAGCGTATCCTTATCCCTTTACTGTTTGAGTTTTGGTTCACTTCCCAGGAGATCTTGATTGATTTTTTATCTCATACATACTTTTATCTCTCTTTCTCAAGAAAAATTAGGCCTTATTTTAATATTTTTTCTGAAACCATTGGGAAATGTAATTATATCATTCTAGTTTAGGATTCAGAGGAGTGGTCCTTCGGGTAGAAAATAAAAATAAAAATCAGTGATTTTCAAACCTGGCTGTACATGAAAATCACCAGGGGACATTTTAAAAACTGAATTCCTGAGCTCTACTCTAGAAAAATTCGAATTCATTGGGTCTGTAGTAGAACCAGATTTTGTACATTTTCAGCCTTCTCAATTGATTCAAATGCACAGCCATGTTGGAGAACTAAGGAGTTCTCTGAGAAAGATTGCTTTCTGCCCTATGTATTTGCTACCTGGGACTTGAGCAAGCACCACCTTGGTTAAGTTACAGCCACAAGAACTGCTTTAGTAGAATAGGAGTCATGTTAGCCTCGGGCATAATTCCGAAATGAGTTAGCCATGGGGATTTCTGAGTAAGTGGATTGAGCACAGAGGTCAAGCAGGTATATTTTCCTTATCCTAAAGATATACCCTCAGGGAACAGAAGCCCAGTCACTCTACTAGGTGTGAAATAAAGCTTTTGGTCCTATAAGGAAGACTAGAAAATACAAAATAGTGCAATCCCAAATCTAGAAGCAAGAATTAAGGCAAAAACTTGGTTCAATAGACTGGGCCAACATGATGGATGGTGTGAGGTGAATTGGAGAACACTTATTCAGCCTTCTGTGGATATTTATTGAGCATCTACCAATGTTTGGGAATGTACCAGAGAACAAGATATAGTCTCTGTCCTACAGAAGAATACACTGAAGTGCGACAGAGAAATACACCAACTATTACAACAGATAGGAATGGTATTCCAGTGAGTAAACATTTAAGGAATGTCCACCTCAGTAGTGGGATGAGGAAAATCAGTTCCAAATTAAAACCTGAACAATGAGTAAAAGTTGACAAACAAAATGGAAAGAGTGTTGCAGAAAGCAAGAGAGCAAAGGTGTTGGTCCAGATGTAAGATACAGCTTCAGCATTTAAGGAAGTGAAAGTCTAGAAAAAACAGAATGACAGAGTTTAGAAGTCTGAAGTGATAAGGGGTAAAATTTGGGAGACTGTATATGATATTTTTAATGAACTTTTTAAAAAGGGAAATCCAACAATTTTTAAAATCCATTCAATTTATGTTGTGCCTAACATAGGTCATTTATTGTTCTCAGCTTTGGGGATACAGTGGGAAACAAAGACACGCCAGGTCTTGGCAACCTTAAAGTTAACATCTGAGTTATTGGGTACGACAATAAATGAGTGAAAAAAAAATGTCGCTGTATTTCAAGTGATGGTGATTTAGGCTAAATCTGGCGATGGGTATGGAGAAAATGAAGAACACATAAATGACCATCTGTGGGGATGTAACCTGAAGGATGAGGATGGAATGGTTTCCCTGTAGAGGTCACCTGACACTTGGTCTTATCTGGATGAGTGTCTGAATTGTTAGCCCCACGATATGAGGGATATTGAACAGTTTGTATTCTGTTGATGTATTAGGAAGGAATTGTGTGAGGGGATTGAGACTGGGGCTGACCTCATTTATCTTTGTAGAATAAACAAATCCTATACATTTGGAAAATTCTGTAATTAAATTCAAATATTGATACAAATATAAGACACCCAAATGCCCTCTCTAAACCCCAATGACCACTGAACTAACCTTAAAGTAATTGTGAAGTTTACAACAAAATAATGGGTTTAAAGTCAAGATTACAGCTACATTTATCTTGTTTTATTTTATAATGAGGTGAACTTGTTTGTTATTCACTTGAAAATCAGATATTTGATAGCAGTACACCTTTTGAATTATTACATTAAGATCTTATAAATCTCTTCTCAACCTTGCATGTGAATGATTCATAGATGTAGAATGTAAGGGCTGGCTTAAAGCAAATGGAGGAAAGTATCTATAATACAGGTGGACACAGGCAAGAAAAATTAAATCATGGTAAGACAAACAGAAGAGACAAGATCTGAATGGGTTAAGAGAGGTTAATCAAAATGTGTTCTCACTCTAGAAAAGACGGGGAAGTGTAGAATAATTGATAGCCTCGGGAGAAATACAAAAGGTATGGGTAAAAGGAAAAAAACAAAAACAAAAACATGTATCCTGGAAATAGCATGTTAGGAAAAATAAGGAAATCTGGATGCAATAGTTTTAAGAAAAGGCCTTTATAACAAAGACAAAGTCATGTAACATAAGCTTATACTTTACTTTGGGTGTTTTAATTTTCTTCTCAATCACTCCAAGAGCTTTTTTGTCTCCCTTCCTCAAGTCTCTCTTTATCTGTTTCCTATACTCCAGCTGCATTGGAATAACCTTGATCTTGCGAGTTGATTTCTAAATGTATTTTCAAAGTAGGTTCATCTTCACCACTTAGAGAGGGGTTTATCTACATTTTGTTAGACAAGCTGTTTGATCAAGTCATTTAATATCACATATTTGAGATATAGGCAATATGACTTGTTGAGATCAAGCAGAGTCTTACAACGAAAATGAGGATGTAGTTGTTGACTGACCTCTAAGAAAATGCAATGTCCTATTTTCCCTGGGAGTTATATATGAGAGGGTGATTTTTACACATATTGTATTCTACTTCCAAGAGATTCCATGCAATCCACAGAAAAAATGCTCCACTGCAGAATGACATATATAAAACTTGCATGTACATTTAAGCCATGATAGCTACAAACAGACTCAAGGCAAGCAATTTTTTTAAAAACAGCAGGTTGGAGCACTTGGGTGGCTCGGTTGGTTAAACAGCTAACTTTGGCTGAGTACACGATCTTGTTGTTTGTGGATTTAAGACCTGTGTTGGGCTCTTTGCTGACAGCTCTGAGCCTAGAGCCTGCTTTGGATTCTGTGTCTTCCTCTCTCTCTGCTCCTTCCCTGCTCATGCTCAGTCTTTCTCTCAAAAATAAATAAACATTTTTAAAAAAAATTAAAAACAGCAGGTTAATGTTAGGTGCTTTTTGTAACTGAAATGGTAGCTACAGAAAACTTATATTCACATACATGTTTTAAAATTAAATTATAGACTGGATTTCTTTGTTCAAGGAAAAGCCCATCTTAAACTTAGAGAAAGCAGCATGCTATACAATGGGATATCATGTTTTCATTCATATGTGGAACAGAAGAAACTTAACAGAGAACCATAGGGGAGGGGAAGGGGAAAAATAGTTAAGGAGAGGGAGTTAGGCAAACCACAAGAGACTCTTAAATACTGAGAACTGAGGGTTGATGGGGTGGGGGAGAGGGGAAAATGGGTGATGGGCATAAAGGAGAGCACTTGTTGGGATGAGCACTGGGTGTTGTATGGAAACCAACCTGACAATAAACCGTATTTAAAAAAATGGGATATCAATGACAAAATAAACCCCATCCATGGTTTGTAATTTTGAAGAACCACCCCTAATCCATAGCAGAAAAAGAAGTAACCAAAGAGAAATACTAATGTAATTAATGTCTGGTAGATCCCTAATCTGACTTCTGAATGACATATCTAAATTGATAGTGTTATTTGTGTACCACAACATGAAACCATAATTCAAAGTACAGTGATACTGAGTCCCTTAGAGAAGTTATTTAATAGAGATATGGAAAGAAATAAAAATACAACAGCCAGATTTCAAGGTAGAAACTTTTATTCCAGCCTGCTTTCTTTGTTTCCCTATAAGAACCTTCTAAGCTGTCCTTATCCCCTCGAATCCCCTTCGTTGTGTATTCTGGAATGGAAATTTCCAGTTTCTGGGTATGAGGATCTCAGGGCTTTCTATCCATTTAGTTATTTTGCCCCTTCTACAGAGAGAAGCCAATTCTAACACTGGAAAACCTGATCCAAGTGGTGTAACCACCTGGGAAGGTACCCTTGGTCACTTACCTTCTTTTTTTAAAAAAAATATTTTATTTATTTTTGAGAGAGAGAGAGAGAGAGACAGCATGAGCAGGGAAGGGTCAGAGAGAGAGATACAGAATCTGAAGCAGGCCCCAGGCTCTGAGCTGCCTGTCAGCACAGAGCCTGACACAGGGCTCAAACCCACAAACTGTGAGATCATGACCTAAGCTGAAGTCGGACGCTTAACCGACTGAGCCACCCAGGCGCCCCTTCTTAAAGAACCCTGTTTCAGCAAATCATTAGCAGGAACAAAGTTAAATGAAAAACTTAATATCTGTAATGCTGGACCACAGAATCAAAATCCCTATTTCTGCAGGAGCTAAATTTTGAAAGATTCTATCAATAGATCTTAGAAATATGATATATAAAAGTAGAATAGCATGATTGCTACATTCCAGCGTCCTTCAGAATGCTGAGCCTTCATTATCCTAATAGCTTTCCTTCAGTATCCATGGGATGGGAAGTAATTAAAACCCTCTGAGACAGTCAGTGTACAGATCCAGTAATAATCATCTTTACTTCTCTGTTCAATACATGTATAAAGAATAACTTTTAATGTTATAGAAAAATAAGACTATATATAACCAGCTTCCGTCACACCAATAATCACACATTGTTGGACTAATGTTTCTAAAGGTATTTTATATTCCAAATATAAACTGTTGACCCAGCTGGACCCCTAACATTCATAAGGATGAAAGTTTAGTACTAGAATAGATTTTGGGATTCTGAAATCTAAACCCCTTATTTCACATATGAAGAATCTGGTGAGTTATACAACCAGTTTATTGCAAAGGTGAGAGTAGAAATCAAGACAGCAGATTTCTAGACTGGAGCTTTTCCTAATTCATCTTCCTGCCTTTCGGTACACCTTGTCCTTGTAAAATGACTTGGACAGTAATTGGGAAAACCATGCTGATTTGCAAAGGATCACCTGATGGCCATTGATCATGGAGGAAGGCATTACTGAGAGAAAGGAAGAGATATCTTAATATCCTACAAAGGAAACCCAGTTATTAAATAATATAGTCCACATAAAGACAATTAGAACATGGACTCGCAAACAGAAAGTCATGTGATCCCAAACATGTAAACCACTATGACCTCCTCCTCCCTTCTTCTTCCTCCTCCTCCTTTGCCATCACCATCACCCTCACCCTCACCATCTGTGTCTCTCTCCCCTACTTCACAACAGCCTAAGGACAAGAAGCATGGGTCAGGGGGAGTTTCAACAGCACCAGGTATGGAATTCTTCATTCATACACTGGACCTTTAGTAGACTTTCCTTGCTTTCTTTGGCCAATATAAACAAAAATCCACAAATTGATGTCACATTGCTAGCATCTTCACAGAATCTTTACCTAGTGTTGCTGTTGAAATAAATGTCTGTGGAGTCAAAGATTTTTCCAGGAGAAAATGAAATTTACACATTTCCTGAAACCAGTCCTTCACCTGGAGCAAGAATCAGAAAGAACTAACCAGACTCCTCAGAAGAGATGAGCCTGACTCAAATACTCTCTTTGCATCCTCATCTGCTTCGTGTGAAAAGGAAACTTAATTATGATATTTCAATATTGAAATAAAATTAGTTTGGATTTTACTCCTCACTCTTGAGAGGAAATTATGCTCCATTTTTAACTGTGCAAGACAACTGCCAATTCATCTGCAGAGTGTTATTTCTATGAGCATATCAGTAATTGTATCCAGGGCCTGCTCAGGGCTCCTCTTCTTGTGGGCAACTTGGCATCCAAACTCTTGCTTTCAGAAGGTTGTGTGGACACCTCAGAGCCCTGCCAACTCTGTGTATTTGTTAAATCTCTTTAGCAACAATAAGAATAGCCAATTAAAATGACACATTTCACTTGTACCTCATATTTGTGCCTAGTTATAATGGACCAAAATAAGAGGCTTAGAAAACTTAGTCCAATTTAACCTAAATAGATTATGTACAATTTCATAGCATCCCTAGAATACATAGTGTATTAATGCATTGTTTAATATATTAGTAAAGTTTTAAAATGATGTAATGAATTAAATATTAAAGACCACATAGCCAATGTAGTTCCACTGCTCTTTAAATGCCTCTGGCAAGGATTTAATTTAGATTTAATAAAAGAGTTATTATATTATTTATTTGATTATAAATATGCTAATGTAAATGTTATGCTATAAATACTTCTGCTAATTAAATACTAGCTGAGTTATAGAGGTTTATTTAGGTGCAACTAGCAGTTTATTAAGATCTATGAGTCAAAACTCAATAACCATATTCTCAATAATCCATTGATATTTAATAGTTAATAACCACATTATACTCAAGGTAGTGTCTTTAGTTGTAATTTTTTATTGAATGTTAGTTTAAAAATAATTATTAGTAGCATATTTACTAAGCCTTGATTGTTTAAGAGATATTCATCTTAATAAAAAAAGTTGTTATGCCCCAATAGATATTCATAATAATCAGTTGATATTTAATTAACATATAATAACTCCCTCATTAAACCTAAATTAAATCCTTATTTGAAATACTCAATTTAAAGTGCAACTGAAAATATGACTATGGAAAATTACATACCTTGCCCTGCAATGCTTTCAGAAGCAAAGTGAGAGGTGTCTCTAACCACCTAAGATGGAATTTTGTAGGACATCAAAGGATGTTTAGGATATGCTTTAAGTCCATGTATACAGATCACAGGATAAGACAAGTTTTAAAGTAAGCGACAGTTCTTAATGAGCCCATATTTGAATGTTTTATTTTGGGGTTTTTTAGCAATCACTAAATTCTAATGAACTAGAAACCAAATGAAACACCAAAGCACCCGATGCCCTTAAAATAAATCCAGTTAAGGGGAAAAGAGAGTGATACCAGATATTCTTCATGTCTCTCTCCAGATCCTCTCTGTACCCTCCCCCACCCAGCTCTATGACCAAGAGGCTGACCCCTAAGGAATACATCATCAGCATCCCTTGCCCCCTAGATTCCAGCTGGGTTTCGCCAATGGGAAGCACGATCTGGAGACTGGAGTAAAAGAGTAGAGAGAGGCTGCAGCCTTCTTCCTACCATCTCTTCTTCTGAGCTGGGTTTGCCGATGGTTAGGTTTCTTTACATAATGCCACAGATTCTGTTTGGCAGCCCTTCCTAAGGTTCTAGTTCTCCATGCCCTCTGTCAACTCTTCCTTCTCTTTGCCCTTTCAGATATGAGGGAGGTTAATGGTTTCCTATGCTTGCCAGTATCAGGACATTTCTTCCTGCTGGTTCCCTTAACCCCGCCCATATTTTTGTAAATACTCTATTAATAAAATTGTCATCAGTTACTCTTTTTGACTGTGTCATCTATTTCCATCTATTTCAGGACTTGAAATAATATACAACTGAAACAAAATAAATAACAACTAAAACAGCACCAATGAACCTTTACAAAACACTTCCACAGGCATTGTTTCATTGCATTCTAACTAGTTTTATTTTTTGGCAGGCGAAAAAATAGAGACATGGGTTTTCTGCACAAAGGCACACGGTTATAAATCAAAAAGCCAGAAATCAAGCCCAGGTCTTCCAAACCCCATTTTCTGAATATATTCAATTATATCCCAATAAGTAGAAGGATTAAATCCTACTTAGTTTTAATCAAAGTTCTTCTTAAGCAGTCGTTTACAAGCTGTAGAAGCCATAGAACCCTTTCTTCAAACAAAATCCAGAGTTTAAATAACTAAAACAGATAAAAGTAGAGCAGCTTTGGTTGAGGCCATCTTTCACAACCCCATTCAGATTGTGAGGCAATGATGCCATAACATTCTGCACCTGTCCCAAACCTGCTGGATTAGAGCACTCTATCTCCCTGACCACAGCGACTGGCTCAAGGATAAGCATGGGATCCAAAGTCCTCCAGAAAAGTGCTGCTTTCTTCTGGGATGTCAAGCTGAAAAGATAATGAAAGCCTTAGATCTGCCACTAGTTACCTGGGGTGCCATACAGAGAAAGCCATCTTGAGAATAAAGTCAAATATAGAGGAAGCCTCAACCAAAAGGGGATCAAAGAGTCCTAATAGCATCCTTTGAAGCTATGGATCCAATTAAGACCAAAGACAATCCCATCTTTTGGAATTATCAGGTATAGGAGTCAATCAATTCTCTTTCTGTTTAAGTTATTTTGAGTTGCATTTCTGTCACTTACAACCAATAAAACAGAACTCCACCAAAGTTAAAGTTAGACGAGTAGTTAGTTTGGTATTGATTCATGTATTATCCAAAAAGTATGGTTTTCCCTGCCTGGGAGCATTAGCTGAAGACTCAATGGTTTATTCCTAACAGTAGTCAATTGATCCTTGTAAAGAATTCATTCAATACAAAATTTTCCAAAATATATGTTACTTTTTGTTTTGTGTAGAGAAAGAGTACTAAGATCTCCAAAATTGTACTGCATCCTTTTCAAAATTCATTTCCTACGCTGAACTTCAGTTCCTTACTGGTAAGTTAATATTACCAATTTTGTCTTTTTCATGGAGTTATTGTGAGGCTCCAGTTGGGCTAAAAAGTTTTTATAATGTAGAAAATTTCTATATTGTATAAAATATAAAACAAGCTGTCATCAGTTTACCAAATGTCAATTTGAATTACTTTAAAGAGTATTTTTATATCTAAAGGTATGCCAGATTATTTATATTTGGCACAGTATATTCAAAAGGAGATAAAGTATTTAAAAATTAGAGTCACAGTTTGTTTCTTTCAGTTCGAACCCTGTAATTAATGTTCTTAAAGCACTTTACACAACATTAAATGATTAGACTTCTTAACAGCCCTCTGACACAGCAGTGTTATAAAGGGGAACACTTCACTGCTATAATGTAGACCTGTATTTATTTTCTGGACTTAAAAAATTCACTTGGGGAAACTCTGGGCATTAAAAATCAATTTAAAATACAATTAAACTATTAGCGTTTCCAAAAGAGACCAATAGCAACATTAGGCTATGTCTATTCTTGGGCCAAATGAGTAGGGAGTGCAGGCAAACATCCAGACACTTAGGACATAATGGCCTAAAACATCAACTATGGGAACAGAAAAAAGATGGGAGGACTTGAGTTTTCCAAATTGACTCTTTCTAATGAAATCTGTGTACATATGACTCTACCTCCATGTGCCTAGATAAACTCAACTTCTATTTTTGTTTTTGTGGGGCTTTATGAATGCCAAAACCTCAGCTGATACATCATAGGTAATAACCACTTTATATGCAAGACATTGCCTGAGCTAATTATTGGTATCTTTATTTACTTATAACCAAAATGTATTTCTTTCTTGCGTTCTCTTTCACCAAAATTGTATACACAAAATCACTGTCAAATTGGAGTTTCCTTCTGTTCACCCTGGATCACATATTTGTCCTGGACATAGGTTAGCCCTAACTTGAGCTGCCACATCACATTCTACCATCCTGGCTTATAAGGAGAGCAAAATAATTATTAGTGTTTTCTGGCTTTTGATGACTTAAAAAGTCCTTTTCTAGTGACAAAAAAATAAAATTGTCATGTGCTTCTGATTATATTATACATGTACAGGACCATAACTAAACTATCTTATTCTACCCATTATGCTACCCATGTCAACCATTAAGGAAGGACAGAAGGAGAATAAGACTTAAGACACTTGGAAATAATGATGTGAGATCAGCACTTCCTGTAGACTGCTAGTGACAGCCTTTCACATTCTTCTCTACTTCCATTTAATATGGACACGGTCCATGGGTGTAAACAGACTCAGCCTATTTTATGTCTACATAGCAAATAACAAATATTATCAGATCTTTTACTGGGCCCAGATCTCATATCTGTAGTCATATAAAATCAATAGTTTGCTTGAACAAAAAATTCTATTACTCACCACACAAGAGAGTATAGGGCAGTGATCAAGTATGTGTGCTTTGGTTTCAGATGGCTTAGGTTCAGATCTTGACTTCAACTCTCTCTTACCTTGTACTTAACTTCTATGTGTTCCGTTTTCTCATATGTGGAGGTAATAATAGGGCCTAGCTTATGGTAAAGCACTTAGATGTGTGCTTCAAATATCCTAGATGAACACCAATATTAGCAGTTGTTAAGCACTGCTTAGAATACTAATTCTGCTTAAAGCCCACCCTGACCCCTGTCCAGTCAGCTCCTGTCCAGCTTTTAGATTCCTTTTGCCCATATACACCTCAGTGTGGACTCTGCCTACCTATGAAATGCTTCCATATCACTCTGTTTTTTTTTTTTTCAGAAATATTGTTGCTGTTTGTTATTATACATTCATGAGTTTTATTAGTTTACTATCTGTATCTTCCATTAGACTCTAAGTTCCATAAAGAAAAGACTATATTTTGCTCATAATTTTACTCATAGTCTGATACATAGTAGGTCATCAATAAATATTTGTTGAGTGAATAAAGGGATGATTATAATAAAGGTCTTAATTATCTTTCTTCTACATTTTTTCACTAGAAAACCAATGTTATCTGACTGCTAATATTCAACCTATTGCTATAATACCACTCTCTGACCTAAAATATCAAATTTTTTTCATGATAGAGTTCACCATGATCATCTCTAAAGTCAGCATTTTGCAAGACTTACACTATGATTCAAACAGAATGTAAGTAACAGATTTGCTAATAGTGTTCCCAAACTGATTCTAATTTAGTATCTTTTTTTTTTTTTACTGCAGCAACATAATGAAACTCAAAGTTTCCTTTATATTGCCATGAATCAATCAATAAGCATTTGTTTTATTCCCACTATGGCTTAAGCACTATGGCAAGGTGTCCTATTTATAACAGGCATTGTACCTGTTTTAATTGCTTTCTGTAGCACATAACCATGTAAGGACCCAATGACAAATAACTATATCTTGATGTCAATTAAATACATTGGTGGCCACAAACCAGGGCCAATTAAAAAGTTCTGGAGTCAGAATTCCAAGGAGTTTATTGCCAAAAGGAAATGAAACTACTTAGGAGTCCCACATGGACTAGATGATAGAAATTACAAATGCAGTGGGAATATTGGCCATGTCCACATCTGAGCAGAGTCATCACCATCTCCATGGAAACCATCTCCCGCCCCCTTCTGGGGAGAAAACAGCAGCTGTTCAACAGCACACAACCAAGAAAAATGCAAATCAGTCGGAAGTGAAAAATTCAGGATCCATTTTAAATTGTTAAGAGGATGAAATTTGGGGTAAAGGAATGAGACTAACAAAGTCATTATTTAGCAAATAAGGTTCTGTTAGTCTCTTCTGCATTGTGAAGCATGCTGGGAAGGTAGAGGAGCAAGGTGGACAGGAAATCATGTCAAACTTCATTACATCGCCATGTTGGAATAATACGTTGCAGGGATTTTGCAGAGTGAAATTACAAGGACAAATGTATCATTTTTAAGGAAGGAAGCAGAAGAAATATATTTAGGCGTGATTTTTGAAGAAAAAAGAAAGTTAAAACATGCCAGTAGGTACACCTAGAAAGAAATTTGGAAAAGGAAGGGAAATAAAAGAGATTGTGTTCTTTGGGCATAATCTATCAACTTGATTGCTTTATATGCTTCTTTCGTATGAACGTTTATGTGTTTCTAATGGATGCATGTTTGGCTACAAAGATTTTGTTTATATGTGAGTGATGTTCAATAACAAATAAGAAGTCTTACATGAGAGCCTTGGGTAAAAACATGCAGCCAAATAGGCAATTTTTACCATGTCAAGAAGGATGGTAAGCTGGATAGTTAGTGGTCTGCATGAAGAACTCAGGATGGTAATGACAAGAAAAACATGAGGACTCATAAGAGCTAGACACTGAGAAAGGCCTCCTCTCCCATCAGATTTTCTCTCTTAAAACTTTGGAGCTGAGATTCCTTTAAGTCAGCACCATTCATAAGGAGGAAGTGTAATGCAAGAGAGTTTCTAATGCCCGCTCCATTTATGCCCTTAAATCCCCCCCCAAAACACCCCTTTATCCTTATAAGGAATCCCCCACTTAGGGTAGTTCAAGTTGATTTCCATTACTGGTGGCCCAAGGGAGGGATTTTAACAGTTCTGCAATACATTATTCAATGCGTGAGGGTAAAGGTCATCTTTAACCCACTCTGGGTTATAAACACCTACACAATATTTTAACAGTTGGGAAGAGAGGTAGGTTTTATGGGAGAAAAACTCAAAATTTTATGCTTGTGTGAGAATAAGTATAGTAATATAGGTTGGGAAGTATCTATTGGATTAATAGAGCTTGCAGAGACATATGTGCTTAAAAATACCAACTTATTTCCTTTAATTCACTCTCTATTAAGGCAGAAATAACCTTAGCTGTTCTTAGGACTTCACCCAAGATATGCTGATATCCTATGATCCCTGCAGTGACAAGCGTTGGGTGGTTCATTGCAATCTTCAGCCACTGGCCCATTGCAGTTATGAATGTCACCTGTATTGGTTCTGTTCATGTGGTCTGTCCAGATCTTCCCTGCCACTTTTGAAGCTCAAGCATTTGGGAAGACAAGGAGCCTTAGGCCTAAGATATCAACTGAGTACCTCCACCTGTATGTCACATTCTCAGGGAAGTGCCAAGGAATGCCTCTGGAACCCACGCACCTCTGCCCTCACCACCGCCTCAGCAAGTTACTTCCTGGAATGAGGTCAGCACTCTTTCTCTCTCTCCTGCTTCTGAGGAAGTACGCCATCTCATTCCATCTTACCTATCCCTACTTGGGAGAGTTTTATTTGTTTTTTTAATTACTTAGTGTTTTAGAACCAAAAGCCAGAAAGTCTTCTATTTTTTTCTGATTTGCCACCTTCTTCTTCCTGGACTTTATAGCACAGGGCTTGAATGTGGGGAAAGAAAAGGAAGGAAATAATGGGAAAAAATAGTTAATATATCACATTATTTTCAGCCCACTATCCTGTAGGCTTTCTCTGACTTTTCTTTGAAAATGAACTCAAATTCTTAAAGGATACAAAATAAAAGGTTTAAGTTTTATATTAAAATTTCTGCAGGGGCTCAGGGCAAGACTTCTTTGTGACCTAATGCAAATAATGGGGAAGACTTCATGGTGGCAGGTGGTTTTTCCACGCAGTTGCATCTGAGGATCAGTTTTTGAACTCTCCAAAGAGCAAGAGGGACACTAGGTATCTCTAAAGGAAAATTCTGTATTTTGAATTCCATTGACCAACTGACTTCGTGAAAATATAGGAACACTGTTCTAGTAGAAAATATCTGAGCCTCAAGATACCCTAGATCACATACTCGGGTACAATAAAGCTTTAAAGGTACATATTTAAAAGAAAATGCTGATTTTCTCATAAAATATTAATACCATCACTCAAATTAAGTCACTAGACAGAAATGCAAAGTACCCTAAGTTATTGTTATGTTTAGCCTGATAGCTTTAAGCTCTGAAAGAAAAATCTTCACTCAATGAAAAGCAGGTATGTGATTGCCAAGTTCCTCCATTCCTTCCCAGCCCACTCTCCAGTTTCTGAGCAGTAGGGTCATGAATGAAAAGCAAAAGAGAGGGGCACCTGGGTGGTTCAGTTGGTTAAGCATCTGACTTCAGCTCAGGTCATGATCTCACAGTTCGCCGGTTAAAGCCCTGCGTCGGGCTCTGTGCTGACAGTTTGGAGCCTGGAACCTGCTTCAGATTCTGTGTCTCCCTCTCTCTCTGATCCTCCCCTGCTCATGCTGTCTCTCTCTCTCTCTCAAAGATAAATAAAACATTAAAAAAAGAAAAAAAAAGAAAAGCAAAAGAGAAGCATGAACAGAAACACAGGCACTGG
This sequence comes from Crocuta crocuta, assembly GCF_008692635.1. Classification (NCBI taxonomy): domain Eukaryota; kingdom Metazoa; phylum Chordata; class Mammalia; order Carnivora; family Hyaenidae; genus Crocuta; species Crocuta crocuta. The sequence continues at coordinate 17,958,055 of NW_027551568.1, read as the reverse complement.
GCACTAATCTTCAAATTAGGAAACAGGAAGAAAATTCCTGGAAGCACATTCCAGTCTTGCTAATCTTTCAAACTAGGGATTCCAGCCACATATCACCTCCTGAGTCTGCTCTCATTATTTTGTATCATATTATCATTTTCTGTGGGTTGAGAAATGATTTAAGATAAAAGTGGTTTGGGATTCATATATTATTAAATACCGTATTATAAAGATGCTAATATAATCTTTGATAACATTCATACTATATAAAGACAAATTCTTACTTTTCCCATTTAACAAGTGATGCATGCTGTTTCATTTACTTTAAATTAATTATGTAATAAAAAGCATGAATTGTCAACAAATAAATTCAAAAATTATACATATTGTTTTCTGTTTGGGGAACTAATGGGTATTAAAATGTGGATTAAAATTTAACTATGTCTCATACCATCAAAATATAAGACAAAAAAACTTTTGGTGACTTATCATTCGAAGTCCTTGAAAACTGCATTTTAAGGAAACAACTGGCTTATTTTTTAATTTGTGTATGTTTTGTTTTCTACATGATGCAATATAAATGTTTCAAGTTCTTTCTTTCCCAGCAGTTTTCAAATAGCAGGCTGGGCATGTAAACACTCTTTATGCCAATAAATCAAAAGCCAAATTGGATTAAAATGTCACTATATCTTTAAGTATCAGGTAGGCCATAAAAGAATATTTGAATTAATGCAAAAGTATGCCATGTTTCTGGAAAGGAAAACATAATATTGTAAAGATATTTACTTCCCCATATATTAAACTAGAATTTAAGATAAATAACTATCAAAATCCTAACAAGATTTTTTCATAGAACTTGATAAAGTGATTTAATTTCTAGAAGAGAAAATATGAAAGGGTTGCTAGAAAATTTTTAAAAGGTAGAATTATAATGAGGTCTTGCTTTACCAAATAACATGAAACATTATACACCTATAGGAATTAGAACACTATAATACTGGTGTGGGAACAGAAGAATAGATCAAGGAAAAAAGATAGGTCATGTGGAAACAGACCCATGGACATTTCTGAATGTGCTATGCATTAAAGTTGATATACTTCACAGTATATGGCACAGTATAAATATTTAAATAATATAGTAATTAACTAGCCTATCTAAAAAAATAAATAAATTATATCTTATAAAAATAAATGTGAGGNACTTGTGGGGATGAGCACTGGGTGTTATATGGAAACCAATTTGACAATAAACTATTTGTAAAAAAATAAAATAAATAAAATAAAATTAAATAAAATAAAAACCAAAAAAATAAATGTGAGGAATAAAAACCTAAAACGTTCAGGGCTCCTGGGTGGCTCAGTCGGTTGAGTCCATCTTCGGCTCAGGTAATGATCTCATGGTTCGTGGGTTCGAGCTCCGGGTTGGGCTCTGTGCTGACAGCCAGCTCAGAGACTGGAGTCTGTTTCAGATTCTTTGTCTCCCTCTCTCTCTGATCCTCCCCTGCTCACGCTCTCTCTCTCAGAAACAAATAAGAAACATTAAAAAACTAAAAAAAAAAAAAACTAAAAAAAAAAACCCTAAAATGTTCTTTAAAGGAAAAGAATTAGGTAAAAATATAAGAGAATATGCTTATGACTTTGGGATAGAAAAAATGTAAGATTAAAAATCACATACCAGAAAGGGAGAAAAAGAGGTAAATTTTAATTAATTAATTTTTTTGTGTGATTGATGATCATAAGCAGAATCAAATTAAAACATACACAAAAATTTACTAACATATATAACAAAAACTTATATTAATAAAATAGAATAAGCCTTTAAAATAAATAAAGCCAAATAATAAAAAATGAACAAAACATTTCTTAATTTTCTTAATGTTATTTATTTATTTTGAGAGAGAGTAGACACACAAGTGCATGCACCAGGGGGAGAGGGCAGTGAGAGAGAGAGAGAGAGAGAATCCCAAGAAGGTTCGATCCCGTGAATCACAAAATCATGACCTGAGCTAAAATCAAAAGTTGGATACTCAACTGACTGAGCCACCCAGGTGCCTCTGTTTATTTTTTTTAAGTAGGTTCCACACCCAACATGGGGCTTGAACTCACAACCCTGAGATTAAGAGTCACATGCTATACACACTGAGCCAGCCAGATATCCCAAAGCATTTGAAAAACAATTTCGTAAAACGGGGAATATACATGATCAAAAAACAGAGAAAATTGGCTAACCCTAGCATAACGAGAAAGAAGAGAAAAATAAATATATATTTTTTTATCCAATTTTAAGTAATTTTTTAAATTGAAAAAACAATTTAAAAAATTGTTAATTTCCGATGTTGATTAGAGTGTTGAGAACAAATATTCTCAATATTGAGATGTATGGAATTTTGAGAGGGAAATTTGACATTAACTTATTTTGCAAATCTATAAAATGCATTCTCTTTGGATAAGCAATTCATTTTAAGAAGTTGTTATACAGAAATAATTGTGTATTTAAAATGCTAAGTAATTAAATTTTTGTTAAAAATTATAAAACCTATTACGTGTGTGTGTGTGTGTGTGTGTGTGTGTGCAGTTGGATTCTTGAATCCTACCTACCTACCCCAGGGGGAGGGGCAGAAAGAGAATCTCTGTCAGCTGTCAGCGCAGAACCTAACTCAGGGCTCAATCTCATGAACCATGAAATCATGACCTAAGCTGAAACCCGGATTCCGAGGTTTAATTGACTGAGCCACCCAGGCACCCCAGAAACCTCAACATTTTTAGGAAAGAAAGAAAATAACCAAGTAAACAAATTTATTATGAAGTATTCACAAAGCTAGATGTGGATCTGTATTTCCTTATTCAGTAAATACAAATTATATGGCTACTCTTTTGAAGATGTTGAAGAGTTTTTACACGAAAAAGAGTTCTTTTTACTGACAATGACAACGACGACGACAACAACAAAAACACAAACAAAAAAGAGAACCATTAATACAGATCTGTGTCTTCTAACTAGCAATCCCCCCACCCTAGGTTTCAAGAAATTATTCCAGAATATCCTCACCAATTAAAATGATCCCATGGTATTAGTTTTGTTTATTCCAAAAACAGACATTAATGAGATTGAGGTAGAAGCCATGCGTGTATTTGAGGGGGGTCTTCTGAAACACTAGCAGAGGACAAACATATGCCTCAGAGTTATATGAGGGAGGCTGAGGGTGTTCTCCCCTGTTCTGCAGTTCTGCTTACGTGGTTTGTTACCCGTGGCCAACCGTGGTCCAGAAGCAGACCGACGGTCCTCCTTCTAAGGTGCAGTCAGAAGGTCAAGAGTAGCCTAATGCTACCTCACAGTGCCTGTGTCATTCTCTACTCTTCATCTCTTCACGTGGGCATTTTGTCATCCTCACATCAACACAAGAAGGGTGAGTACAGTACGATAGGACAATTTGAGAGAGAGAGAGAGAGATTACATTCATATAACTTTTATTACAATGCATAATGGTTCTATTTTATTATTAGTTGTTATTACTCTCTTACTGTGCCTATTTATAAATTAAACTTTATCATCAGCATGTATGTATACAGATATATAAAGTATATATAAGGTTCAGTACTCTCCACAGTTCTAGGCATCCACTGGGGGTCTTGGAACGTATTCCCCATGGATGACTTGACTTCTACATCAACTCCCATCAGCCATAGAATGAGAGGCGTTGGAGTGCTAATTCTCCAAAACCCCAACCACATGCACAGATAGGGCAGGCTGCAGGTCATAAGAAGCACTTAGAAAAGACCTGCACATGCATACAGTGGTACCTTGAAATGATGTGATGGTGAGTGTTAGGTGTCAATTTTGCCAGGTTAGAGTATCCAGTGTTTTCACCAAGCACTGATTTAGGTGTTGCTAGGAAGGTAATTTGTCCATGTGGTTAATGTCTACAACCAACTTTAAGTAAAAGAGATTACTCTCAAAAATGTGGTTGGGCCTCCTCCAACCAGTTGAAGGCCTTAAGTGGAAGCCCGAACTGAGGCTCCCCAGAGGAGAAATTTTGCCTCAAGATTGAAGTGTCAAATCCTACCTGAGCTTCCAGACTGCCAGCCTGCCCTATGGAGTTGAGATGCTTCACAACTACAGGAGCCAATTCCTTCAAACCAATCAACTTCTGTCTCTTTCATACCTAGATCTAGAGCTACAGATACATAGATATATATAGATATGTCCTGAAAAAATATATATTATATACTGAAGCACATATTATCTATTAATATAATATAGAATTATTTTGATAATAGAATTTATAAAATAAATTATATATATACATTATATATATGCATATATACATATTTTCTAAATAATAATGCAAATGGCAAGGGCCAGGAAGATATAAATAGGACACTGAAGGCACATGCAACAAATGATATTTATACCCATTTCTCTTTTTTTAAATTAAAACTCACACAAGAAACAGCAAATGTCCCATTCTACCACATTATGAAAACTAAAGATTCAAAGAACTTCCCTGTGTGTGCCATGTGAGCAGACAGGACTTGAGTGGTACATCATGTCTCCAAAATCACACTCAGCTAAACCCTGATAGCCAGCATGATAAGCAGCCAGGTTTGAACATTCAATTATCTATATTGATACATTTTTAATTTATTCCCCAAATTACAATTGTTTAAATGCAGGGTTCATGAAGAACAATGCTATTTAAATACAAATTAATCAGTGTAAAATAAAAATTTATCATAAGATGATCTGCCCAGATCACTTATTCTGCCCAGAATATTACTGTATTCTCTACATATATTGTTAAATTTAACATGCTATGTGCAAATACATTCTTATGTTTTAAATCCAACAATACAAAAGTATACTTGTTAAAAAGCAAATGTATTTTATGCTTCTTTCCCCTCTCATACTTCCTCTGCAACCCAGATCAACATTGATCATTTGAAGTTTTACTTCCAGACTTTACACACACACACACACACACACACACACACACACACACACACACACACGGTCTAGTCCATTGATAAACTAGACTTTGGAAAACACCAAGGACCTGAAAGACCTGAGGGACTTATATCTCGTCTCTTTTTTGTATGTGTTCTGTCAGCCTCTGATTTATTATATTTCTTATTCTGGATGCTTTAATACAGTAGGCACTGTGTAAAAAACTTTCATTAAATGAATTCAATAAGTTCTACTTACTAACTCCAAAAATAGCACTCTACTTATGAAAACAATTACATATTTTTTATTTAATAGCTCCTGGTTTCATGAAGAAAATTCACATTTGGCTGCCAATTGTGCTGCCCAGGCCTCGAATAGAAGGAAGTGATGGTGAGTATCCTTGAGCAAAGACACGAACATGATTAACATTACGGCCAACAAGATCCTCAGCCCAAGGCACACGAGAAAACCCTTGGCTGAAAGTGACTGAAACTGGGAACAGTGGATTAGGAAGCCAGGGAGCCTAATTGGAATAGTAGGGTTGGTGTCCCCACAGGAAGGAGACAGCAACCTGCTATGGACAGAATGTTTATGTCCCCCCAAAATGCATATGCTAATCCCCAGTGAGATAGTATTTGGAAATTGGGCCTTTAGGAGGTAATTAGTGATGAGGGTACAGCCCTAATGAATGAAACTAGTGCCATTCCAGTGAGAGACAAGGGAGAACTCACTCTCCATCTCTCTCCCTCCACTGTGTAGGATACATATATTGTTGCGAAGGTGTCCCTCCAGAAACTAGGAACTGAATTGATTTGTTGATCGTGGACTTACCCTCCAGAGTTGGGGAAACACAATTTCTGTTATTTAAGCTACCCAGTCTATGGTGTTTTTGTTTTAGCAGCATGAACGGATTAATTCAAGTCCAAATGACCCAAATCTCAATGAATACTGATTTAAGGGTGGCTGATTAAGAGCTTGAGGTAGGGGTACCAGAGGTCAGCAGTTTTCTTGACATACAAGGATAAAAGAGTTTATTAGGGAAAAACTTGTATCTAAATTTCTGTTAATAACAAAAAGTTTAGGTTTCATAATTACACAGTGACCCAATGTGTCAAATAATTCTGAGCCATAAATTTTCTTCTTCTCAGTTAATCTGTGACCCACTGAGGCGTGCTCATGTTTAGTGTGTTCAGGAAAACACAACTTTGAGAGAATCAAATGGTTTGCAAGGCCTTCTGCAAAGAGATCAATCTGTACTGAATTTGCTCTTGTCAAGGAAGCTTCAAAATACCTAACAGTCAGTCCTCCAGTACAAAATCCAAATTTGGAGGAGTTACGTTAGAATTAAGTTCTAATAACAAAACTATGAATTTTAATTTACTCTTGAAATGAAATTTATTCTCACTAACACAAAGCAACAAGGCATACTTTATGAACTTCCTTTTTGAGCTTCCATTTACCCATGATAAATGTCAAGTAGCAACTACCTGTAAGTTTTTATTTCTAAAGGAAAACATAGTACCTTTACACAACTATAATATTGAATAGATTATTTGATTATTCTTCATAATCCCATTCATAAATGTAACATTTTTAGGGGTCAGTATTTATAATATTCAGAATTATAGGCTATATTAGGTAACAAGAACTCATAACTTGATGATATTACATAAATGACCAGTTTTCCTAATATGTACATTATTTCATACATATATATGAACACATAATATACATATTTCTTACATAGGTATGAAGGTATGCATAAAGATGTATATATTTGCTTCAGCTCCTTTCACATACTTTTAAAGAAACACTATACCTATATACACACACGTAGAAAACTCATATATATGTGTATATGTATATATAGACAGAGATATATTTGAGATATATAGGTATACATATGCACCCATTTACATACACAAAGATATCACATAATGTATATTATAGATACATAGATAAATAACACAAATAGGCCAATAAATAATATACAAATATATACATATAATAGGAATATGTAATTTATACATGTACAATGCAAAATTTATATTTAGGGACAGGAAGGCCCTGAATCCTTTATTTTACTAAACAACTGAATCCCAAAGAAAATAAACTACTTAATCAAGTTTAAAGTGGTGAGAAAAAAAACAAAATGCAAGTGTTATTATTCCAGCCCAGCTGGAATGTTCTGATTTTACATCTTGAATTTCAGAGATGGAGCATGAACTGTAGATACTTGCTTTTCACCCCTGCTCTCAACTAACTTGTGGGCTGAGATTTGCCTTCTCTGAGATTTGGATTCTTATCATAAGACTCTGTTTTGGAAGTACCAATTGCCATTTTAATGCAACTTACTGATCATGCAGACAGCCAGCCTCTCATAAATCATGTAAAGTACCTGAAAATATGATTTATGAGCTAAGTTATGGGAAATGGGGTCCTTTAATATTCTTAACCCTTCAGGATGTTGTTGCCCATCAAAGAGTCTCCTTTCCCAACTCAACTGAAGGTGTGTCTGAATATTTTCATCCCAAATTGCTCCTGCCCCCACCCCCAACTAATGCTGACTTTTACCCGTTCGCCTCATCCGTAAGGAATTTGCAGCTTCTTTAAGTTCATCAACTGAATATGAATTCTTGATTCAAACTCGTCCTCCACTGTGGCTATTACAGAATATGTTCCTGAAGCATTGCTTCACATGGTAATTAAAGAACTGCACTTAATAGCATCTTAGTATAGAATTAAAAGAGCAAGAGTATTACAGTTTGTTACAGAAAACAGTCCATGAAAGATCCCAGAAAACCCAATATGAAACTAATTTAAGCCATATGCCTTGTTGAAAAGGAATATGGGAAAAAAAAGTCTGTAATATGCAGCAAATGAGGCCCATAACTCATTGGGGCCTCCAATGAGTTATGTGTTAAATCCTTATTTCAAAACATGCAGTTTTTTTAAATCTCCCTGTCTGTTAACCCTTCTTTTTGTGTGGGAGAGTTTATAAGAATAACATGGCTCTGTGTATATTAATATATTTACATATGCAAATAGAAATCATATACCAATAGCTTTTTTTTTTACCCCCTCCCTTATGGCTCAATATATTATCGCTTCACCAAACCAACAAATTAAAAACAATTTCCAATTTCCTCCACAAATACCTAGTGGCTAAATGTTATTAATGCATTTGTCTGAAAGGCACAAATTCAAACATTGCTCAGTTAGGGAAGAAGAATATACAGTGCTGATTGCTTGCAATCAGTTTCAGTAATCTATATTTTCTTCACGGAGGTGAAAGTTTATCTCACCATAGAACAACAGTTATAATTTTGCTTCTACCATTCATCAGCTCTGATATTTCACAGCCTTAAATCATCACTTTCTGGAGCTACAGAGTAAGCAAGCTGTTGACTATTTTCTTTTTAGCACACTTCTTTAAAAAAAAATGTTTGTCTGTACATTATGGGTTTATCTTCTATGAGAGACCTTAATAAATCACATTTTCTTTCTGCTATCATAGATTATTAGGCTTTTATAATCATGAAATAAACCCAATAGACTATTGCTATTTTCAGAAGATGAAAATCACTAGGTATTTTCCTCTTTGTAGGAGTACGTGACTCCCTCATTTTTCAGGAGGGTAGTGTTACATTTAAACTCTGTCAGCATATTGCTTATACAACAATAATGCTTCCAACAAATTGTGATCCAGGGAGTAAGAGAGAGGGAGTGAGCAGAGAACACAGAGAATTCCAGAATCACAGGGCTTTCGTTAGTCAGCCTCTGCCATCCTCCCGTTAAAAGCTTGAAGTTTGTTTCACAATGTGAACCTCTCAAATTGTTGTCTTTCACCATTTTCTCTTTTCCTATATAATTATTTCTGATAATCTTTTGTAGAACGATGCTTTGAAATCATTCCAGTTTTAAGGGAGTACATGAAGGCCATCAAACAGAATGAAACCCCTAAAGGAGATTTACGTGAATTCCTTCTCAACACAATTACTGCAATTAGATACACGTATACCTTTGTGCCCTTAATGTTGTAATTTTCATGGGGCAATGATTTGAAGGAGTTCCTTACTAGAAATAGATCTAAAACACAGGGTTTTGATGACATTCTCAGCTAAACTAATTGTGTGAGCTGGGAACGAGGTAATGAGGACAGATGTCAAGGTCAATATAATTACTAATTTCTGAATCTGGGTTAATATTTCCAAGGGCCTTGCATATAACTTGCAATGTCTAACTGCCATTAATGGAAGATTCAGCTTTGGTTTTCTGGTTGTGGATGTAATGTTTGTCTTTTTCCAATTGCGTCCCAAAGTGAACTTTATTTGTCAAAGGAACAAAACCAAATCTACTTTCTTGTTGACTCTTCATCATATCGAAAGATGCAGATGTGAACAACAAAAGAAACACTTGGCATGATCACTAGAAATGTGTGCATTCTAAAATGCAGCTCATAAATTTCATACTTATCCCTTTGAGAGGAGACAGGCATAAAGGGGGACAAATTCAAGGAGGAATTGTGGTGTTAAGTTATTTACACTTCTAATAGTCCTGAAATTATTAGATAGCTATTTTCTTGGATCTTTTTTTCCCTATCAGCTGCAGACTGTCTGTACATCTTGTGTTGTAATTGCTGTGAAAGGATCTTATTCCAAATGATCTTCATTTCCAGGTCTCTCTGCCGAAATTGCTGGATGATCAGCATGTTTCACAGTGATGTAAGAGTATTCCATAAACTGTTTTAGAACTCTATTCTCTTCTCTTGGCTGGGATAAATCAACAAAGGTAGAGATGCTGATTAAAAGGCATGCTTCAGTGGAAAATTATTTCAAAGCCAAAATTAATAGAAATCACTCAGCTAAACAGATTTGGGGGCCCTGGTGGGGGGGGCGGGGGCTGGCATATAATAATACAAGAAGACAAAAAATAGAATCCATCTCCCTCTCTCTGTCTCTTTCTCTCACACACACATGCACACAGAATTGCTCAATAATCATGCATGTTTACCTTTATATTTCATGTTACTGAAAGCCTTTTAAAAAATTCTAATCCTTCGTAAAATGTGCTTATTGAACAGAAATCTATTCAATACAATATTTCCGTTTATTCCACAGAGAGTGTGGATGGCAAGCTCTCTGATTTGTAATTGTCCAACAGGTTTCTGGAACTAATTGGCTAATTCAGAAAGTCATCTCCTGCCTTCGGCTTGACTGACTCTCTACAGTATTTCACTGCCAAGCTGCCTCTGTCCATCCTGACTTACTCTACTTTGACGTGAAACCTTGTGTCGTGCCAGTTGCTGGGTTCCACTGAGAAATCCTTCCCTTGCGGAATCAAACATTCAAAATCCTGACTACAAACCCTTCTTAAATGCAACCAAAAAAAGAGAAAAGGAAACCCTCCCGTCCCCCTTTCCCTTATACTGACAGCTTGTCTCTCTCTATTTTTCATCCAAATAAGCAGAGCTCTGTAAATCTTGTCCAGAAGACACGGACTGAAAGAATTAATCAAAGTGTTGTTTATGAGCCGCTCAGAGCAGATTAAATGTTGTGTTGACAACACAATTTGCAAATTATCTATCAACATCAACAGACATACAGCAATGAGCCAAGCCAATTGGATACCTTTGGACACAAGAGGGACCGTGTGTTTCCTAGTCTTGCTTCCAAAACTAAGTCCTTTTGAAAGAGGTTTACCCAACATTATTTACAGTCTATTGCTGCAGATGAGTTTCTTTCACAATTTATTTTGGACAACACCAGTTTCATTTCTGATTCATACAAGTCAAATTTCCTATCATAATCTGACCACAACTTTTCTTTCCAGCCCCACTGATACATCTCACTTCAAATACTCTATATACTAGTTCACCACCAGATATCCACCAGATACCCATTTCATGAAAATCCCTGTTGTGCCCATCACCCAAATGATCCTGACCCTCCAGTATTCAGTCCTCATCTTGCTATGTGCAGCTCCCTCACTTGTAACAAGGTCAGCCGGTGTGGCTAATAGAAGAACACAGAAGTGGTGGTATGTTCCTTCAGAGGTTGACTGTTGCATCTAATTTATTCCTGTGTACTTCTGGGTGGTATTTCATTGTGTTGTGAGACAATTTGTTTATGTGTTGTGAGACATATTTACCTATTGATGAGTATGAGTCGTCTCCAATTTTGACAACTGTGAATAAAAGTACTGTGAGCATATGTGTATAATTCTTTTTGTGCGCATCTGCTTTCAATTCTCTTAGGAAATATCGAAGAGGGGTGCCTGAGTGGTTCGGTCACTTAAGCCTCCAACTTCGGCTCAGGTCATGATCTGGCAGTTTGTAAGTTTGAGCCCCGCATCAGGCTCTGTGCTAGTAGCGCAGAGCCTGGAGCCTGTTTCCAATTCTGTGTCTCCCTCTCTCTCTCTGCCCTCCCTGTCTTGCTCTCATGCTCAAAAATAAATAAACAATAAAAAAAGAAATATCTAAGAGTGGAATTGGTCACAAGATAACTTTATGCTTTGTTTTGTAAAAATCGGAAAACTGATCTCCTGTTTCCAGTACTATTTTGCAATCTCATCAACAAAGTATGAGAATTCCATTTGCTCTCCATCCTTGTCAATGCTTAATATCCTTGTCTTTTGGAAATTTTATTCATTCTAATGGATGTGAAATGTCATCTCCTAATGTTAAACCAATTGGCATTTTCTCATTTTCTCTTGCTCAATAATGTTCAGGAACTTTTCATGAGTTCATTGGCTGTTTGTACACCTTCTTTTGTGAAATGTTCATTCATGTCTTTTGCTCATTTTAATTGATTTGTTGGCCTCTTATTATTGAGTTATTAAAGCTTTTTATACTTTCTTGATAAAATTCCTTCTTCAGAATTATACACAGTGATTATTTCCCTTCAATCTATACCTTAATTTTTATTCTTAATACTGTTTTTCAAACAGGGTTTATATAGATTCAGCTCTATTTATGTCTTATGGCTAGCGCTTTTTATGTGATTATCCAAGAAATCTTTGCCTACTCCAAAGTTATGAAGATTCTCTTCTGTATTTTCTCCTAGAAGTATTATAGTTTATCTTCTTGATAAAAATTTTAGAATCAGCCTAATAATATCTATCAAAAAAGCTCATGGAATTTTGATGGGGATTGCATTATATTTAGAGTTTAATTTAGGAAGAATTGACATCTGTAAAATATAGTCTTTCAATCCATGAACATGGTAACCTTCTCCCTTCTGTAATGGAGAATAATTCTTTAATATAATAATTATTATTATTTATTGCAATTGCATTGTATTATCCTTGTTGCCTTTTGTTATATTCATTTCTAGGAATTTTTACGTTATTGTTATTGCTGTTTTATTGTTATTTTATTTTAAAAATATAATAGACATATGATGGATTTTGTTATAAGTCTTATATTTTAAGCCTTGATAAATTCATTTACCAATTCCAGAAGATTTTTTTGTAGATTACCTAGGATTTCCCAGTATTTTCTTTTTCTTCATGTAGTCTGTAAATAAAGACAAGTTTTTGTTGGGGTTATTACTGAGGATGACGAGATTGTACACAATGTCGGCTAGCTAAAATGTTAACACGGAGATTTCTGGTGGATTGAAATTAAGCTTGGGGGGTGGGGGGGGGCTGGTGAGGGCTTCCTTCAATGCCAGAGGCCTGCCTATCAACCTGACTGCGGAATGCACCTGAGGCGAGCTGCACTCCCAGGTGTTTCTGCTGTCCTTGGGGACTTCAGTTATCTACACATTGTATGCAAAGTTTAGCAAAACAATAGGACACCTAGACCCTGCTGTATGTCTCTGATTTGAGTAGAATCAAGATCAAGAATCTCTTGTGAATTTTCACCTTTAAGTCATACACCCTTTGATTTTGCAAGCCTGAAATGTTATACGCTCTCTGTACACAACAAGCCAGCTAAGATTTGTGATTGGCCTGACACTGCAATAAATGAGAATCTGAGAGAGGCAAACGGGGTCTTCCTCTGTGAAACTTGCCCCCCACCCCATGCCTTCTCCTCTCTTTCCTAGCAAAGTGTGGGGTAACCGTGCATCCATCAGTGCAGGGTTTGCTGGCCTTTCCGGGCAAGTTTACACCTTCCTTACTAATTTGTTAATGCACACTCCCTTTTTTTTTTTCTTGTTATATTAGCAAGGATCTCAAGTATTATATTGAATAGAATTGGGTAAATCAGATATCTTGGCCTTGGTCTCATTCTTGGGGAAATTATTCTGTTTGTATCATTAAGCATAATGTCAGTTTAAAATTTCACACGTGCTCATTATCAAATCAGGAAAATTTTTTCTATTCTTAATTGGCTGAGGTTTTTAAATATGAACAGGAGCTGAATTTTATCAATTGCTATTTGTGCAACTGTAGCTATGATTATTCTCCTTTTTTCTGTTAATATTGGGAAAAATACTGATTGATTTTCTGTTTTAAAAGTTTTTATTATTTTGAGAGAAAGAAAGAGCACACAAATGGGGGAGGAGCAGAGAGAGAGAGAAGGAGAGAGAGAACCCCAAGCAGGCTTCACTCTGTCAGTGAAGAACTCAACTCTGGCTTGATTTCACAAATCATGAGATCATGACCTGAGCTAAAACCAAGTAAGATGTTTAATCGACTGAGCCACCCTAGCACCCCAAATGATTTTCTTTTTAATGTTTAAACAAACTTTACATTCCTGGGATGAATAGCACTTGTTTGTAATGTGTTAGCCTTTTTTAAATATATTACTATTTTCATTTTGATAATATGTGGGAATGTTTATGAATGAGATTGGTATATATGCACTTTTATTTATTTATATATATATATTTTTTAATATTTTTATTTATTTCTAGGAGAGAGAGAGAGACAGCGTGAGCAGGGGAGGGTCAGAGAGAGAGGGAGTCACAGACTGAAACAGGCTCCAGGCTCTGAGCGTCAGCACAGAGCCCGACGCGGGGCTCGAACCCACGAACCGCGAGATCATGACCTAAGCAAAAGTCAGACGCTTAACCGACTAAGCCACCCAGGCGTCCCTATTTATATATTTTTAAATGTTTTATTTCTGAGAGAAAGAGAGAGACAGTGTGAGCAAGGGAGGGTCAGAAAGAGAGGGAGACACAGAATCCAAGGCAGGCTTCAGGCTTTGTGCTAACAGCTCAGAGCCTGACGCAGAGCTGGAACTCACAAACCACGAGGTGGTGATCAGAGCTGAAGTCCAGCGTCGGATGCTTGACTGACTGAACCACCCAGTGTCCCTCAAAAATTTAAATAAATAAAGTGCTCTTCAGATTTTTCTACTTCATCATGTGTCATTTTAGGTAAAAAGTCTTTTTCAAGGCACGTGATCATTTCATTTGGGTTATTGAGTTTATTGGCATAAAGTTGTTTATACTATTCCTTAAATTCCTTTTAATGTCTATAGAATCTGTAGTGATACTCCCTTTTTAGTTTATGATTTTGCTAATTTGTATTTTATTCCTTCTCAGCTTGATCCTTCTAATCAGGTGTTTTTCAATTTTAGTAATCCTTTTAAAGAACAAACTCTTGGTTTTGTTCATCTTCTCTATTATTTGCCTTTTCTAATTAATTGATTTATTTTTCCATCTGCTTATTATGGATTGAATTTATTTTTTCTCTAACTTCTCAAAGTATAAAGTAAGATCATTGATTCAAAAATTTCTTCACTTCAAATATAGATATTTAATACTTCAAATTTCCTTCTTCAGCACTGCTTAGACTCTTCCCACAAATCTGATGTTTTCACTAGTATTGAGCTGAAAATGTTTTTCAGTTTTCCTTCTGATTCGTTCTGTCATCCATGGACTATTTAGAAATATGTCATTTAATATCCAAATATTTGGACTTTTTGATATCTTATTTTTATTGGTTTTGAATTTAATTCTGTTGTGGCCTAACATCAAGTGCCAAAATATTTAAATCTTTTGAAATTTATTGACTTAGTTTGTGGCCCAACATGTGTTATATTTTGATGAACTTTCTATGTTAATTGGAAATGAATGTTTCTTCTGTAGTTCTTAAATATAGTGATCTATGTCAATTAATTTGGTTGATAGTGTTGGTGAGGCCTTCTATAGCCTTACTGATATTTTTCCTACTGGTTTCATCTTAATGAGAGAAGGCTGTTAAATTTTCCAACTAATATTATGGATTTGTTTATTTCTCCCTTTGCCTCTGCCAATTTTTGCCTCATGAATTTTAAAGTTCTGTTATTAGATGCATACATCTTTAGGACTGTTACGTCTTCCTGATTCATTGTCCCTTTAATCATTATAAAATGTCCCTGTTTATCTATAATAACATTTCTTGTCCTTATGTTTATATTGTCTAAAATTAATATACCCACCATAGCTTTCTTTTGATTAGTATTTCCATAGTGTATCTTTTTCTATCCTGTCACTTTTAACCTATGTATGTATATCTTTATATTTAAAGTACATATCTTATAGACAGAATATAGGTATATCATTTTTTATCCTTTCTGAAAACCTTCACATTTTAACAATGTGTATTAATGTAGTCATAGATATGATTAGGTTTAAGTTTATATTCTTGCAATTATTTTTCTATTTGTCTCATCTGTTCTTGGCTTCTGTTTTCCTTCTGTGTATCTTCTTTTAGATTAATTGGATATATCATAATATTATTCTATTTTATGCCCTCTGTTGGCTTATTAGATATACTTCTTTTATTTGTAATTTGTGCTCTAGCATTTATATGACCCATCTGTATCTTATCAAAGTCTATTCAGAATCAATGTACCTCACACTTCATACCTAATAATTCACACTTATCATTTTTCACATCACTACTGACAAACTTACCATTTTATCCATCATAGTTCCCACCTCAAAAATGGAATAATCTTTTGCTTTTCCTTGTGCCATTGTTGTTATTTCTTTACTTCTACATATAATTTAACCCTACATCTGTGTTAATTTTGCATTAAGTAGCCATTAATTTTTAAGCAACTTATGAGAAAGAAAACAAGATTTTAAAATATTTTTCCACTTTTAGTTCTTTCTTTACTATCTGCAGATCCAACTTTCCATCTGGTGTCATTTTACTTTACCTTGAAGCACATCCTTTGTATTTTTTTGTAGTGTGCCAGTCTGCTGGGGACACATAATTTCAGCTTACGTTTATTCAAAATGTCTTTATTTCATTCTCATTTTTGAAGTGTATTTTTGCTAATGCAATTCTGAATTGAGAGAGGTTTTATTTCACTTGTTTGTTCTTAACATTTTAACTGTGACATTCATGGTCTTCTGGACTGGATTGTTTCCTATAAGAAGGTAGCAATTGGGGCGACTGGGTGGCTCAGTGGGTTGAGCATTTGACTTCGGCCCAGGTCATGATCTCACCACAGTCTATGAGTTCAAGTGCTGCATCAGGCTCTGTGCTGAAAATTCAGAACCTGGAGCCTGCTTTGGATTCTGTGTCTCCTTCTCTCTCTGCCCCTCTTCCACTCATGCTCTGTCTCTCTGTCTGTCTCAAAATTAAACATTAATAATAAAAAAGAAGGTAACAATTATTTGTATCATACGTCCCCTGAATATCATGTGTCTTTGCTTTTAGCTGGTTTTAAATTTTTTTCTTTACCATTGGATTTTAGCATATCTGATGTGCCTCAGTGTCTTTTTTTTTTTNGCGTGGTTTTTTTTTTTTTTTTTTTTTTTGTGTATCCACTGTGGAGTTCTAAACCTCTTTGCTGTATAAGCTGAAGTTTTCATCATATTTAGGACCCTTTAAGGTATTATTTATTTAAATCTTTTTTTCATTCCACCTTCACTGTCTTCTTCTGGGAATCCAAATATATGTAAATTATACCAATTGATATTGTCTATTGGGTCCCTGTACTTTTAATTTTATTTGAGTTCTTCCTTTTTTTCCCCCAAATTGTATAATTTCTATTTTTTGTTTTTAAGTTTATTGACTCTGCGTTCTGCCATATCCAATTTGCTATTAAGACCATCAGTTAATTTTTCACTTCAGTTATTGTATTCTTCCTTTCTGGAATTTGATATTTTTTTGTACAGTTTCATTTTCTGCTGAGATTTCCTATCTATTCATGCATTTAGACCATATTTTCTATTAGTTACTTGAACATATTTTAATTCTTTAAACACATTTATATTATAGTTGCTTTGCAGTATTTTGTGCTAACTCCCACATATCAGGGCAACTTGGATTTTGTTTCTAATACTAGTTTTTTCATTTGTTTTTCTTTTTGTGCTTGAATCTGGGTCACATTTTCCTGTTTCTTTGCATGTCCACTTATTTATTTTTTATATACTGGCCATTGTGAATAATGCAGATTCTAATTTCTCCTATTTTCCCTTTAATGTATTTATTTGTGTCCTAATACAGATTTCAGTTATGGGTTGGTCATCTTTAAATTGTATAGACTTAGGGCATCTGGGTGGCTCAGTCAGTTAAGCATCCAAGATCAGGTCATGATCTCATGGCTCATGGGTTCAAGCCCCACATCAGGTTCAGTGCTGACAGCTCAAAGCCTGGACTCTGCTTTGGATTCTGTATCTCCCTCTCTCTCTCTGCCCCTTTCCCACTTGCACTCTGTCTCTCTCTCTCTCTCTCTCTCTCTCTCAAAAATAAACATTAAAAAAAGTTTTTTTAATAAAAATTTTTTTCAATTGTATAGACTTGACTTTGTGTGCTGTCAGTGGAATCTGGGGAAAACCAAACATTTCTTCAGCCTCTCTAGCATTGTAGAATCTATTTCCAAATTCTCAGTTCTAAAGATCTTGTCAGGGCTTTGTTTGGGCTGAGTTAACATGATCCAGAGTAGATTTCATTCTAAGGTGTATATGTTACTCCTAAGGGGAAGTAATTCCTCAAGGGCCTTACTCTCTGGTATCTCAGCTAGATGCCAAAAGTTTTAATGAGGTTTTTCTGTTCTAGCTGGGCCAGAACTCCAGTGTCTCTTAGCATTATTCAAAGTCCTATATCTCCATTCTGCTGTCAAGTCCAACCCACCAAAGTAACTGCTCCCTGTAAGCTTGTATTGTCTTATTCTGTATGTGGGAACTCCTGTCCCACAAAATTCTGCATTGGCCTATCACAAAGAGCTTCTTTCTCTATAGTACACTGTCTTGCAGATTCCAGGTTCTTTGGGAGCCCCATACATAAACTGTAGCTTCTTCAGCTCAGCCGAAACCATTATTCTTGTCTTTAGGTCTAGCTCCTTGTACCACAGCTGGGGATTTCTCCAGGCAGAGAATCAGGGAAATTATGAGGCTCCCCCAACAAATTTCCCTTTGTCAGGGATCTTGTTCTTCCTGTTGCCTAAAGCTTCAAACCCAATGATTCATATGTTTTGTCCAGTTATCATTGCTTGTGGTTGATTATGGTGTGTAATGGTCTAGTCTAAAGCAACATACTTTTAATACAGTTTTTACATAAAGAAATTTCAATGCAGATTAATCATGCTTATGAATAAAACTAATTAGCTTCCTTTTTGACCCAAACTAGTCTGGGCTTGGGAGTCAATGTAGTGATTCTGCCCTTTAGTATGATTTAGATTTGCTGAGAAAACTTGTTTCTAAATCTTTTACCCGCCTACCAGGAAGTCTCCTGATATTTTTTTCCATGGTCCAAAATATTACCATTAGACTAATTTTTCCAGTGTTACAATAAATGTAGGGACATACCTGCAACAAACACTATTTAGAATTCAGTTTGGGAAACAGTTTTGAAAATGTGCAAGTGAGTGTTTGAGAAATATAGTTGCATAAATCCTGGATTCAGAGTTAAGAGAGATTACTCAGCCTCTCAAAGGCTCAGTTTCCTAAGCTGTAAAGTGTGTCAGAGCTCTTTGTGAATTGCTAAATTCTGCCTGAAAAAAATGTTTATTTCATTACAAGGCACTGATTAAAATATGCTTCCTATTTGGGGGAAAGAGGTGGACAAAGGATAGGGGAAGAATTTTCTCTGGCTTTTACCCATTATCACAAATTAATTTATCAGAATTATATTAGCACAGAAAATCTGATTCTGAGGAAAGGAATTCAAGCCCATCCCATTGAAACAAGAGAAATGGATCTATGGCTTCAGAAGTAATAAGAGCATTAGAAAGTGTCACAGAATGGAAGAAGAAATACAATAAACTTAAGGATCTTGCTATAGGGATAATGAAGATAAATTACATTCAAGTAGCCCCAGTTTTCAATAGCTCACTCTGGCTAATTAGTCATTTTTACCTTCATCAAAGAGCAACTAGTAGATGGTACCAATATATAAGCTGCCATTAAGTGCCTAATATAGATTATTGCACGTGGTCAGCCCTATTTATACCCATTACACAGATGAAGAAATGAAAGCTTAGAGACTGTGCTGGACAGACTTTAAGGTGGCCTCATGTTCCCTGCTGCCTAGTGTCCCTGCCCTATATGCCCTGTGTAATTCCCTCCTCTTCAGTATGAGCAAGATCTGTGACTTGCTTTCTAACCAACAGAATATGTCAAAGCTGATGAATCACTCCCATGATTACAATACATTATATAAGACTCCATCTTGCTAACAGACTCTGAAGAAGCAAGTTGCCATGACTCTTACATCTGCAGGAAATACTGCAAATAATCTGAGGAAGGTTAGAATTAGGTCCTTTCCCAGTTGAGCTTCTTATGAGAAACCAATCCCGACTTAAACCTTCACTGCAGTCCTGTGAAGCACTAAGAAGAGAACCCAGTTAAAATATGCCCAAACTCCTGACCTGCAGACACTGTGAAATAATAAATGCATGTTGTTTTACGCCACTAAGTTTAGGGTAATTTGTTAGGCAGCAATAGATAACTGACATAAGAAGTAAGTTAAGTTGCTCAAGATCACATAGCTAGGAAGTGGTAACAATAATAACCAAACCAAACCTATTTGAATTCAAAGTGCTTACTCTTGGCCAATATTCTATATTAAATCCCTCCCCTCTTCTCTACAGCACCCAATCTCCAGCAATAAAAACTTGATAATGCCATGGAATTTTCCAGAATTTCAAAAACTTTGAACCTTGACCTGATATCTGGTATCTTTCACATTAAATGGTGGCAAAATCTCCATATGCAAATAGCTGACACCAAGTGAGTTCACCATGTACAAGGATCCATTCTCAGGGATTGATGCACATTATCTTATCAACTTTTTGACACTCCTATGCGGTAGAGGCTTGTTTGGGATTTTCAGAAAGGAGAGAAGAACAGTATAAATTATACTTATTTGGGGAGAATATGTATATCAGATTAAATGAGATATGCGATATCTCCTTTGACACTTCTATGCAGTAACTCTTTGACACTCCTATGCAGTAGAGGCTTGTTTGGGATTTTCAGAAAGGAGAGAAGAACAGTATAAATTATTCTTATTTGGGGAGAATATGTATATCTGATTAAATGAGGTCAGAGCCGATAACTATAATAAACATAAATATTTGTCCATGTAGCATACCTTCTGGTTCCTTACATTTTTTCCCATCCTTTCCTCACCATGTAACAGCCTTGCTCTTCAGGCAAGTCTTAAATAACCTATGCAATCAGAATAATCCTTTCCCCTTTCTCACAGTGATGGTCCAATCAGAATACTACTATACTAAGGGAAATGGACACCAGTGAAATTTCTAGGGGCATTTGGCAGCCATTCTGCTACTAGGAAAGAAGCCCAGTTTAGGATGAAGACACTGCCACAAGACTGAAAATAATAGGCCCTGAATAACATTTTGAATAAGTCCACCATATTCCTAATCTTTCCCTCTATGTAAACCAACAGTTTCCCCTTTGTTTAAGCCAATATGGGTGAACTTTCTCTTCCAAATAATAAAATGAGTGGCTGAGTATTAAAATAGTTCTTGTCACAGAAAAAATAATGTGACATAATAAAGGTGTTAGCTAATGCTATGGTGGTAAACTGGCGCTATAATAAATGCATCAAACCAACACTTTGTACACCTTAAACTTACACAATGTTAAATGTCAATTATCCCTCAATAAAAAAACAATAGGTTTTTTTTCCTGATATCTTCATCTGAATCAATGTTTTGCAGTAAAGGAGGTTCAGTGAGAGTTAACAAGTAAAAAATTGTCATCTGACATGTGAGTCTTTGAGACAACTCAGTCAATCAGTGTGGTAGCCAGCTCTCAAAGGGGCCCCTTATTATCTTTACTTCCTGGTACTTATACCTTTATGTAGTCTTTTACGACACTGAATCAGGATTGGCTATGACCAATAACAGAAATGACAATGTGTACTTTCCAAGACTATGTCTTCAAAGACATTAAAGCTTCCAACTTAGTCTCTTAGAGCTCTCCCTTTAGGGGAAGATAGCCATTATGCCATGAAGGTATTTAAACATCCTGTGAGTATCTCACATGGAGAAGAACTGAGACCTACCACCAACAGCCAGTGCCAACTTGCCATTCATGTGAGTGAGCCACCTTGGAAGCAAATTATTCAGTCCCAGTCAAGACTTCAGGTCACTGGAACCCAGCATACTTTTGTCCACAAAGAGAAATCTGAGCCGGAACCACCAGCCAAGCCATTCCAGAATTCCTGACCTACAGACACAATAACAAATTATAGCTCTTTTAATTTGCAAATTATGAGATAAGTTGTTATACCACAATAAATAACTGAGGGAACCATCATGTATTTAATAAGCATGTATTTTTAAAAGGAAGGCAATAAACATGATAAATAACCTTTGCTGGTTACAAATAACTTATAATCTTATTGGAAAGATAATGATAACACGAATGAAAAAAACACATTCCCTTCCATACAACTGACACTCAAAAATATATCACTAATTAACTTAGAGACCACTACATGATGGCATTTTAATAAAGGCTAAATTGTGTGGCACAAGAAATAGCTATGAAGTTGGCTGCCCACCATTTGCTATAACCAAAAGGTTGGTAAAATGTTTATAGGAGCAGTTAAACATAAATATTAGTTTAAATTGTGTTTAAAAAATTAAGGTCTTTGGGGCGCCTGGGTGGCTTAGTCGGTTAAGCGTCCGACTTTCGCTTAGGTCATGATCTCGCGGTTCGTGGGTTCGAGCCCCGCGTCGGGCTCTGTGCTGACTGCCAGCTCAGAGCCTGGAGCCTGTTTCAGTCTGTGACTCCCTCTCTCTGACCCTCCCCTGCTCACGCTGTCTTTCTCTCTCTCTCCTAGAAATAAATAAAAATATTAAAAAAAAAATTAAGGTCTCTAATGCCTACATTATTATTTGAAAACTCCTGTAGTTTGACTCATAGATGGTTTCTGACTTATTGGGAGACCATTTACATTGTAGGGTTATAGAAACCAACTAAGAATGGTTGGTGAGAAGCCAAAGCAAGAGCTAATAGAGTGATCAATAAATTGTCAATAATTTTATATAATTGACTATTGAAATGGAAGGTGATTTGTTCAAGAATTCTCCGGACTAGCTAACTATCAGGAAACAAAAATATGTTGTCCCGTCAAGATAGAAGAATGAATGGAAGGAACATTGTGACTGTAGATTTTGCCAAGATTTACATCAATTGGGAACTTAAAATGTGTTATTTTCCTCACTGACAAGCGGCTACATACAGCATATGAAATAAGAATAGAGAATCGCTTTAATACAAAACAAAAACTCGATAAATATGTTTGCTCAGTTCTACAGGGTAATTACTCTAACATGTGAAAAATAAATTCCTATAATTTGGTCAGCAATTTGCTGAAGGACCAGGGACATCTAATGCTAATGATTTCATTAAGCTATTAGATTCACTTTGATTAAAACTAACAATTGGTGTTACACCACCTGACAATGGAAGCTTTTCATCAGAGCAGCTAGTTTAAACCACAGCAGTGTTTTTTCTCTTATCACGGCTTCCATATGAAACTCAGAAGAATAGAGCTTCCTCAGTCCAACAGCTGGGAAACCCCACTTCTGAGATAAGAGAGGTTGTGTTCATCATGACAAAAAGTGCAATATTATGAAGGAATTTGCAGAAATAATAGGATCTACATGGAAATGCTGAGGACAATTTAACAAATGTGTCCAGACACTGACTTCTGTTTTAAGCTTCTCTTCAAAACTAGGCATTGCATTCATGGCTGCTATTTAACTTTTCAGCTTCGGATAATCACATGTAGCTATTCTCTCTCTTTTTTCCCCCAACAACAGAAATGACATTTAACAATCAAAAGTCAGAAAAGATTTTACTATGACCAGGGTTTTAAAATCTAATAATGATTTTTTTATACGATTAAAGGTTTCCTTTTTAGGAGAAATGAAATAACAACTTGCCAGTCACCAGATGCAGCTATAAGCAATTTACTTCTCTTGACTCACTTGAGCCTCACAAGAACCCTGAGAAGTAGTTCACTTTGATTGTCCCCATTTTACAAATAAGGGCACTAAACCCTCACAAGGCTGAGTGATTCACCAAAGGTCATATAGTGTTTCCATTGGTCTCCAGACTTCACACATTTATTGTATAATTTATCAGAATGCATACCCTCCCCCCACCTTTGTTTTTCATTTTTAACGTGGTAGCATCGAGGAATCAAAATTCTGCACGTAACTGCCTGATGTTTTTCAGATAAGACAAAGTAGGTTTTGTCTGTTGTTTCATCTTTTAAAATTGGCCTCAATGTAAGCAATCCACGGTTAAGCCAATGTATACATTCTTTCTTGGAAAAGTGCAAATACAATACTTTTGTACATTAAAGGGTATTTTAAGTGAACTAAGAGAGCTACTGTTTCAATTACTTTTTGAAGTACATTTTAGAAATTCAGATTCCCATAACTTGGGCTTGGTTACAGCATGTCACCTTGTAAATAATTGTTTTTACCCTTCCTGGATAAAAGAAAGAAAGAGAACAAAAAAAGAATGATAGACGAAATGCCACATTGCAAGAAGAAAATATTATTAAATGTATTAGTTAATCATTTGATCCTTGAATAAATAATAATAATTATAATAAATTCCTGCTTATAGAGAACTCTGTGGGTTACAAAATGCTTTCAAATCTATTTGTTATTCGATGTTTAAAATGAACCTGTGATGAAGAAAGTCTAGTTATAATTAAAACTACATTGCACATGAATAACTACTTGACTATCAGGTCTTGAAAGATAGGAGCAGCCTTATCCCTGTTTATTCCTCTATCCCAGCTTCTGACATAATACCTGGAACATAGCAGACACTCAATAAGCAGCTGCTAAATAAATAAGTGAATCATTCAATTAATGAGTTAATGTATGGTGAGAAGTGAAGATTTTGATCTCTGGCCAGACTACAAGCGTATGAAGCCCACTTAAACATTTCTCGTCACTTAAACACTTTGGAACTTCAAGCAAGGTTTTAACATCTCTGAGTCTCAATTTCCTCATATGAACATGACGATAACAGTACCTGTGTCATCATGGATGCAGATGCAATGAGCTAACACACAGAAAGTACTCAGAACAGAGCCGGATACACATAGCCACTCAAACTATATTTGGGGAATGAATAAAAATGCAACAACGAAGTGAATTAAGACTCAGAAAAAGTTTCTGACTCTATTTCAGCTTCCTTCTATTACCCTACCACCCAAGACCTCTTCAGGTCCTAAGAAATACACTCTGAGGGCATGTAGCTTATAAGCCTTGAAGCTAACAGCTGACCCAGACACTACACCGAACCGTGGATAGATCCTGACCTGATGTGGTCAAGAGCCTGGTCCCAGGACTCAGAGTAGCTTTTATTGATGATTCCTTCAAGACTTCTCTAGAACTAACCTTATATTTTTAGAGTCATCTAACCTGAAACCCAAAGGATGGAGTTAAATTTAAATGCCTTAGTTTTATGAATTGTGTTTCTAGTGTGTTCCTAGTAAACTGCAGGTTCTTTGAAGGAACAACTACTTCATTCTTGTTCCCCAGAGCTTAAGATAATACTTGGCACCTAGTGGGTACACTATAAATATTTGCTGAATGAATAGACATCCCATACAAACCTAGCAAATGCAGTTCCACATAGCAATTTCCACATTTCAAAAATATTTTATTCAAGTACTAGTTTTTATTTATTAAATAAATTATATTTATTAAATAAATTTATTAAAATATTTTAATTATATCATTAGTTTAATCATTATTAAAATACTATTTTAACCATTTATTAAAATATTTTAATTATATCAAAAGCTATAATAAAAATTTCACACATACTCAAATGCATTGTATTTTGAAATTTCACATAATAGATACCACCAATACAAACAATCATACAGTCAGATGAACCAGTGTAAGTTCTGAGTTGAATAAAGTAATTCCTGTCATTATTTATTTATTTATTTTACAAATATTGATTAAGCACCTACTCTGTGTTAGGTACCATCTAGATACTTGAGATATATTGGTAAAAAAAAAAATGGACAAAAAGTTTGGTATTTATGGAGCTTACATTCTAATGGAGAGATAGACAGTAAACAATAAATTGTACAGTTTATCATAAGGGAATAAAGTATCCTGGCCTGGAGTTGTGTCTGGGGGCAAACGGAGGTTATAATTTTAATTGGGATGGTCAGGGTAGGGCTCATCGAAATCACATGAGAACAGAAACTTGAAGGTAAGGGAGGTAGCCAGATGAATATCTAGAGGAAGATAATTGGATGCTAATATATGAATAAAAAAATTAACTCATGGCTCACATCACAAAAATAATTATTTTGATGGGTAAAGGAATAAGCATAAAATTCAAAATACATAATAGTTTAAAAAATAATGTAGGAGAATAACTTCATAACATTGGTTGAAAAATTTTTAATAGGACATAAGAGCTCTATTCATAAAGGAAATATTAATAAATCTGACTTATATTTTGTTCATCAAAGAAACCATAAAAAATAAAAAGACAAGGTTGAATTGGGAAGATATATTTTCATCATATATAACTGATGTAAAACTAATATCCAGAATATATAGAAAGGACTTCCATAAATCAGTAAGAAATGACAGCAACAGAATAGGAAAAAAAATGAAAAAGAGACTTTAATGGGTACTTTACAGAAGAGGCTATCCAAATAGCCAGTAGCCATGTGAAAATGTGTTCATCTTTATGAGTCATAACAGAAATGTAAATTAAAAGCACATGGATTATGGCCACAAGCCCACTAGACTGACAAAAATTAAAAAGGCTAAAAATGCCAAGTGTTTTCAAAGATGTGGAACAATTGGAACTCTCATGTACAGATGGAGAGAATATAAATCGACACCTTTTGGAATGTAGTGTGACATTTTTTATTAAAGTTGAAAAGATGTGTCCCTATGACTCAGCAATTCCACTTCCCACTATATATTCGTTTGAACTGTGCACACACAAAAATCAAGAGACTAAGAATGTTCACAACAGCATTATTCAAAATAAGTCAAATCTAAAAACCAACCAGATGCCCATCAATGATAGAATGGAAAACTACACTGCAGTACATTCATGCAATGCACAGCAATGAACATGAGCAAACTATAACACACGACATATACGTAACCTCTCACAAACATAATGTGGAGTGAACGAAGCCTGACACAAAGAATAGGGTAAGTGCAAAGATGACATAATTCCATTTTTCTAAGTTTATTTATTTTGAAAGAGAGAGAGCACGTGCACAAGCAGGGGAAGGGGCAGAGAGAGAGAATCCCAAGCAGGCTTCACTCTATGAGCACAGAGGCCTATGTGGGACTTGGTCTCACGAACTGCAAGATCATGACTTGAGGTGAAATCAAGAGTCTACTGCTCAACCAACTGAGCCACCCAGGTGCCCCTGGCATAATTCCATTTACGCAAAGTTCAGAAATAGACAAAAATGAAACCCAACTGTTTAGGGATGCATCACTGACGTGAGATACATATAACAAAGAGATTGATATAAAAAATCAGAAGAGTGATTACCTATTAGAAGAGACAGGGTCGTCACTGGAAAGAAGTACATGAAAAGCGTCTGAGATACTGGCAGTATCCACTTTCTTAATCTTGATTGTTTTCAAGAGATTTTCTTTATAATAGTCTAATAATTTATTAGGCTATCCATTCATGTTTTCGCTGACTTTTTGCATTTATTTCACAATAAAAAATTCTAAAGTCATTAGAAAGATATTAAATTTTAAGCAATGTTAAAAATTTGGACAGCAGAGATTACATGGGAAATCCCTAACTTCCTCTCAACATTTTTATAGACCTAAAGCTGCTCTAAAAACAGAAGTCAGGCCTTAATTAAAAAAAATAGTAATCAGGTAAGAATAAAATGTTTGAAGAGAAAGAATTAGAGATTATTAGTATAGACAATACCTTTGGGGAATTTTGGTTCAGAGGAGTGAGGCAGTAGCTGGTGGGGGAAGTGACCTTAAAAGGAAGATTAATGGCAAAGTAATATTGAAGAAAAAAACCAAAATGGGAGGAATCACCATCCCAGACTTTAGCCTCTACTGCAAAGCTGTCATCATCAAGACAGTATGGTATTGGCACAAAAAACAGACACATAGGCCAATGGAATAGAATAGAGAACTCAGAACTGTACCCAAAAAATGTACAGCCAACTAATCTTTGACAAAGCAGAAAAGAGTATCCAATGGAAAAAAGACACCCTCTTTAACAGACAGTGCTGGGAGAACTGGACAGCAACATGCAGAAGAATGAAACTAGATCATTTTCTCACACCATACACAAAAATAAACTCGAAGTGGATAAAGGACCTGAATGTGAGACAGGAAACCATCAAAACCCTAGAGAAGAAAGCAGGAAACAACCTCCTTGACCTCAGCTGCCACAATTTCTTACTTGACACATCCCCAAAGGCAAGGGAACCAAGAGCAAAAATGAACTCTGTAATCATCAAGATTAAAAGCTTCTGCATGGCAAAGGAAACAATCCATAAAACTAATAAGCAACCGACGGATGGGAAAAGATAGTTGCAAATGACATATCAGATAAAGGGCTAGTATCCAAAATCTATAAGGAACTCACCAAACTCCACACCCGAAAAACAAACAATCCAGTGAAGAAATGGGCAGAAGATATGAACAGACACTTCTCCAAAGAGGACATCCAGATGGCCAATAGACACATGAAATGATGCTCAGTATCCCTCATCATCAGAGAACTACAAATCAAAACCACACTGAGATACCACCTCACGCCAGTCAAAGTGGCTAAAATGCATAAATCAGAGGACTCTGGATGCTGGCGAAGATGTGGAGAAATGGGCACCCTCCTACACTGTTGGTGGGAATGTAAACTGGAACAGCCCCTCTGGAAAACAGTGTGGAGGTTCCTCAAAACATTAAAAACAGAACTCCCTTATGACCCAGAAGTAGCACTGCTAGGAATTTACCCAAGAGATACAGGAGTGCTGATGCCTAGGGGCACATGGACCCCAATGTTCATAGCAGCACTCTCCACAATAGCCAAAACATAGAAAGAGCCTAAGTGTCCTTCAACTGATGAATGGATCAAGAAGATGTGCTTTGTCCATACAATGGAATACTACATGGCAATGAGGAAGAATGAAATCTGGCCATGTGTAGCAACATAGATGGAATTTGAGGGTGTTATGCTGAGCTAAATAAGTCAGGCAGAGAAGGACAGATACCATATGTTTGCACATATAGGAGGATTAGGAGGAACTTAACAGAGGACCATGGGGGAGAAGAAGGGGGTAAATAGTGGGGGAGAGGGAGCGAGGCAAACCATGAGAGACTCTTGAATGCTGAGAACAAACTGAGGGCAGATGGGGGGGAGGGGCAGGGATGGGCATGGAGGAGGGCACTTGTGGGGATGAGCACTGGGTGTTATATGGAAATCAACTTGACAATAAACTATTTAAAAAAAAAAAGAAATTGACCCAGTAGAAGGCAAATATAGGAGAAATAAAGGAGAATTGCAGAAGGAAGGGCTTGGAATTAGTAAGTAAGGATAGAATTCAGGGCACAAGTAGAAAGGTTGGCATTAAATAGGAGCATGGCTGCTTCAGCTTTGGAAATAGGTAAATTGTACTGATAACAGAGGTTGACAGGTGAGTCAATGTGTTGATGGTGTCCTGCTAATACTCTCTTCTGAGAGTCCCTGTTTTCTCAATGAAATAGGAAGCACGGTCATTGACTAAAAGTGAAGATAGGAAAACTGTGTTATGACTTGAGAAGAGAAAAGAGGTGTAAAATAGTTTTCCAGAAAAGTGTAAGAACAAACGGCCTGAGGAAATAGAGTATTAACACCGGATAGCAATCAATGAGTCCTCTTCAAGTTAGTGGAAATGAATATAAGGTGAGAAAAGTCAGCACATGGAGTATTTTTCTCTAGCCCCATTCAGTGACACGAATGCAGATTCTGATTTTAGTACACACACAGACATACACACATACACACTGAAATATTTATATGCATATGTGCACATATGTGTATGTGTTTATTTTTTGCCTCATCTTATTACAATGTAGAACTTGAGAGCCATTACTTTTTTTTATCTTATACATCTCTGTACCCCTAGCATCTAAAACAGTGGCTGCTCACATAGTAGAGTCTCAAGAAATACTTGCTGAATAAGTCAATGAGGAGAGTTATTAAATATTATTAGTGCTTTGGTTTTAAAACAAAACTTTTCAGGGCACCTGGGTGGTTCAATTGGTTAAGCCTCTGATTTGGCTCAGGTCATGATCTCACGGTTTGTGAATTCAAGCCCCTTGTCTCCCTCTCTCTCTTTCACGACCCTCCTCATGCTCTCTCTCTCTCTCTCTCTCTGTCTCTCTCTGTTTCTCTCTCTGTCTCTCTCAAAACTAAATAAATGTTAAAAAAAAAAACACAAAGAAAATTTAAAACAAAAATTTTCCACTATGCTTCTCTTAAATATCTGATTCATTTCACTCTACAGGTATCCCGAGGTTATAAGGACAATGGAGTAAAAAACAAGCAATCAACCAAATAAACAATTGCAACTACTTCTGTTTCAATCACAATATTCTCAACACTGTGCAATGAAAACAAAATATTCAAATAAGTTAGATGATGACATTGATCTGATTTCAGCTGTCCTCCATAAACACTGACTTGAGATTTTGTGTTCAACAGTAACCGCCTCATTTAGCTAATATGAAGGTCTTCATAATGAATAAATATTAATAATTTAACTTGCAAAATAAAATCATGCTGACAAATATCATTTTTATATTTAAGGATTCTGTGTAACAGTTGACTTCAAAAAGCTTTGTTTATGTAAATTTTAAATCCACTACCTTAGAAAATAATTAGAAAGACAGACCCATCAAATGTGACATGAAACTAGGGGTGAACAGCAAATTCACTGGGTGATGAAACTAAATGGAAAATATTTTGACAGACTAAAGCATTGTATTAAACCTAGTATGTTAAAATTCAATAGGAAAAAAGTTTTTAGTTATTTGGGTGTCCCCTCCCATAAACAACTACACAAGTAACACAGAGGGGCCATAAGTAAAACAGAGCTCAGATGAAAATAATTGGTTTTGTTGGCAATAGGTCAATGAGTACTTATGATGACAAGGAGCTGCCCCCAGAAGATGTAAAGTGATCTTAAACTGCATTAATAAATATATATCTTGGATAAATGAGACAGCAACTGCCTTCTCTATGCTATTCGTAACATGCCTTGTGTACCTATCCAATCCAAAGTACCACAATCTAAGGCAAATTAGAACATTCACAGAGGACACTGTAAAGATGTTGATAAAATCCAATGTCCTAAGTAAAATCATTTCTTAAAATAAAAGGAAGTTAGTTATCCAAGAGAAGAGAAAACTCAGAGGAGATGAGTTGGCCTCTATTTGAGTATCAATATATGAGAGGAAGTCTACTCCTTATGGTCCCAAGAAGTAGGACTGGGACAATGGTAAAATATAGGGAAATATATTAGTTTGGTGTGGTAGGGTATGCAATGGAGTCTCAATCACATTTTTGAAATTAGAAAACTGCACTTTGGGAGTTTCCCAGCAATTTCTGCATTCTAAGTTAGAGAACAGAATTTGTCTTTGGAACACATCCCCGTTTTGTTCAAGGAGTGATCCCTCTGGTGAGCGTCTTTGGTCATGCAGGTAACAAGAATCTGCTGATTGTTCCTAGGGGAAACCTAGTAGGTTGAAATATCCCAGGTTGAACCATTAAGTGCTCTTCTTTCAACTAAAAATTATTTGATCATTGGGTTTATGGGTTCTTGTTCATCAATTTGCCACAGGAGGGTTGGAGACTGAGCAAAGATCAAATCTTGAATCTTCACGTCAATCTTTGAACAAGGAAATGGACTCCTCACATTCTGCCTGCATCTCCATTCATTCGGCAAGTTTTTATTGAACTTCTGTGTATCAGGCACTGTTCTAAATAGTGGGCTTACAATATAGAACACATGTTCTTCCCACAGAAGTCAGTTTGCCTAACTATCTGTGATACTGTGACTTATAATAAGAAATATAGATTTGATTTTTTTACCCATTCTTGGCATGCAGGCCCTAAAAACCCTTGGCATTTCCTAAGTGTAGAAAGCTACCAAAGGGTCTTTTGCTATGTTAGTGGGGTGGCTTTTGAACTGCACCTAACAATAGGGTTGGTTTCCAGGGGAATCCACCACATGATTAGAGGGTTGAAATTTTCAGTGTCACCCCTGAACTCCAGGGAGAGGAAAGAGCATGAAAGTTATATCACCAAAGGCCAATGATTTGCACAATCATGCTTATGTAATGAAGCCTCCATAAAAACCCCAAAGAAGGAGGTCTGGAAAATTCCTAGGTTGGGAAGAGTGACACACAGAGAGAGCATGTAACTTCCTGCCTTTATTCTATACCTTGCCCTACGTATCTCTCTATCTGGCTATTGATTCATGTTCTTTAACATTCTTTGCAATAAACCAGTAATCTAGTAAGTAATGGGTTTCCTGAGTTCTGTGAGCCACTCTAGCAAATTAAACAAACCCAAGATGAGGGTCATGGAAACCTTTGATTTAATAGCCAATGAGTCAGAAGTACAGGTAACAACCTGGATTTGCTACTGGTGTCTGAAGTGGAGGTTGGTCTTGTGGGACTGAGCCTCTAACCTATAGAACTTGGTGCATCTCCAGGTAAATAGTGTCAGAATTGAGTTGAATTCTCAGACAACCCCCAAACATTATACACGTTGGAACTGGATGCAGGAACCCAAAATACTATGAAACCTTCAGGTCTTAACTCAATTCTCACCTTCTCAAAAAGCCTACTCAGACCTCACAAATGAACAAAATATCCTGCTCCCATCACATTACACCCATCCCCATCCTCACCCTGGAGACCTGGTATCCCATTTTCTTTTCTTCTTTTTTTCCCACATCATTTGATACTTTCTAATATATGTTGCAATTCTCTTACTTAGCACTTAGATCCTCCAAATAGGTTGCTGTCTATTTTGTTTACTGTTAAGTCCCCAGCACATAGAATGGGGCCAAGCAATAGTAGACACACAGTTAAATATCTGTGAATGAATTATAAAAGCCCTACCACTGCCTACAAAGTGGTTTGGTAGTTGCCAACTTTTCCCTGGGACTTGTGCAGCTTCCTGGCCAATGTGGTGGTCAGTCTCAGATTGACTCAACTGTAACAACATTGCAACAACCAGTGTAAGATTTGCCCTAGCCAGGCAGAAGATTCTGCCCCATTTTAGACAACAGTTATGGAGACATACATTTACACAGAGAATGAGAGGGGAATGAGAGGTGGGCAGAAAACAGGCAAATCATTAGAACTTTGACTAGTGGGTTAGGAAAGGAGGGAGCCAGTGTGTAACACTTGAGAAAGAAGAATGGCAACAAATGAGCAGTACTACAGTTTATTACCTTCTGCAATTTGCTATGCCTTCTAAGATCCATCACAAATGATAATAAAGGTCTTAGAGATTTTTGCAGTGGGTCCTGGCTTCTCTAAGAAAGTTTGGCCCTGTCAGGGAGATTCCCAGAAGGCAGAAAAAGTCCTGAGAGAAACCACAAGTGAAGAATTAACTAAATCTTAGGGCCAGACTGGGTTTATAGTGCTGATAAAGGAGACCCACTGGAGAATGAAAAGCTCACCCAAAGAAACCTAAACAAATTCATGCAATTAGCCACCCTCCCTCAGAAACTTCCCTTAGGCCTTATGTTGAAAATGGTCAAGAAGTTAAGAGATTTTATCTTGATAATACGCTCTTTTTGAAGAGCATTTTTAGATTGCTAATAGGATCCTTACATGAATGAACTCTTGACCCATGAAATCCTTGTGACTCTCCATGCAGGCTGATGTCCCATTTTAGAGTGGGTCAACTCAGACTAAATAGCTAACAGGGTAGAAGAGGATCAACAAGTCTTACCTGTCAGGTTGAAATGATATATTGAAGAATGCAGCCAATCTGGTCCCAGTAGCATCTCAACTTCATATGAAAAAGTGGCAGTTATTCCTTTGGGGGAAAACATTATACCTCACAAAGTTGTTGAGCCAGTGGAGCCTCAATATGGCAAAATTCCTCTAAATTCCTGGGCCTGGTTCACTGATGGGTCAATTAAACTGAAACCCGATGGTGTCCACTGGCTACTGCAGTTGTTTACTAACTATACAGGACATAAAGTGGATGTGGTTGCTTGGCTCAGTGGGAAGAACTGAAGGTTATTCTCAGCTATTACTAACTTTTGAGCTTGGGGCTTTTGTTGCCAATAGCCTAGCTATTTGGTGTGCCCCTTGGAAAACTATATACTGGCAGATTAAGGATGTTTCTCTTTGAGGGCATCTGGGTGGCTCAGTCAGTTGAGTCTGACTCTTGATTTTGGCTCAGGTCGTGATCTCATGGTTCCTCAATTCAAGGCACTATTAATACAGAGCTTGCTTGGGAATTTCTCCTTTCTCTCTCTCTCTCTCTCTCTCTTTCTCTCTCTGACACATGTGCATGTGCTCTCAAAATAAATAAGTAAACCTTAAAAAAAGGATGTTCCTCTTGGAGCAACAAAGTGTGGATACATCACAGCTGATGATCAAGCTTCTGAAGCAATCATGTGGATGCCCATGGTAAGGGTCAGTTCTCTGATGACCAAGCGGAACCAACCTGCTGATGATCCTGAGCTTCCCAGATTGCCAGTGTGGCCTGGACTCCATCACAGTATAAGGCACAGCAATCCATCCACCACCACAGACAGGGCACAGCACAAAGAATCCCTTATGTCTGAGACAGAGGCTACAACTACACACCAGATCTGTAAATCCTGCCAAAAGTTGTCCAAGTTGTTGTTGTGAAGAAGACCACATAGCACAGGGTATGGTCCCCACCTCTTCTCTATAGATTATGTCATACCTTTGACTCTTCTCAGAACTATTGGTGAGGCCTCGCCAATTTTCAGGTTATGAGTCACTGTGTCAGTCCGATAAGCCAACTCTGGCCACACTATTGTGATCTATAAAACTAATCTGTGTTGTGTTTTCAGCTTTCTGGACAATTTACATCTCACAATTGTGCACCTTTTACTACAAAAGCCTCTCAACAATGGGCTAATGGTCAAGACATACAATGGACCTTTCATGCCCCTACCATCCACAGGCATCTGGTATGGTTGATGGTTGCAACAATTTCCTCAAAATTTTACTCCAAAACCTTTCTGACTCTACCTCTCTCAATTCCTCCTGCATACACTTTAGTCAGTTTTGCCACTAATCATTGCTATCCATAGAAACAGATGATCTATTCTTATGTGTTCCATTAGTAATTGTCAGGAAGAACATGGTGGGTATCATATAGACCTTTTTTTTGAAACTTCAGGATTCCACCCTGACTATCCCTATGCATAACGCTTCTTTCTTCCCCTTAACTAGCAACCCCAGAGTGACCTACTTGGTATACTTTCAAGGTGCTGGACCAAAAAGAAGCCTAAAGAATTCAGAGAAAATTCTGTTTTAGCCATCTGGATTCCTCTGTTGGACTGACATGGTGCTAGATCCTAAGATTACTGAGTACATTGCTTCCCGAGTCCCTCTACAGTGACCCAACTAAGGCAAAATAGTGGAGTACATAATAGGTGTCTGTACATTTTATTAAAGTGTCCTTAGGCCTTTTGCAACAGACTTTTCCAAACAAAAGATCTGGGTTTGAGTAGGGGCTGACTGGGGGGAAAGGTGAAGTTACAGCTCCTGGAAGCAGGGCACACTGATTTTGCGGCGATGGAGAGCAAGCAACAACCCAAGTACCTAGTAATGTAGACCCTGTAAGGTACATGACAGAGAGGGGCATTGATGACCCTTTGTCTTTCAGAGCCACCTCTAGAACTTTTCTCATTAAGGAAGACACCCTGGTACAGCTCTCCTTAAAGTACTGCAAGCTATCACCCTCTATAAGACAGCTCTGAACACAATCTGATTACAATCACCTTAACCTTACAGAGAAATCTATCAGAAACAGCAAGGGATTCCCAAGTCTCTGTGCCTTTCATTCAAAACACCTGTCAACATCTCCAGATGTGTTCCCCACCTCTACTGCCACAGCTCTTAGACAGCTCATGGGGTCGACAAAACAGGACAGATTGGGTTGACTGTTCTCAGGCAGTCCCTCCATGAAAAACAACTAGACCCAATTATTCAAACTTAACTGGGAACCCTAAGGCCTATTAGTCTTCAGGGGGGCAGTTAGAGACACTGTCAACCTAAGTCCCCCAACTGACAAAGGTCCCACTTGGTGGCAGGGAGTAAAATTGTAAACAACATTTTTGGGGGAGAGTACCATGTATGCCCCCAATACTGTCTTTCTTTTTATTTTTAGAGAGAAAGAGAGCACATATGAGCTGAGGAGATGAGAGAGAGTGGGGGAAAGAGAGAGAAGGAGACAGACAGAGAGAGAGAGAGAGAGAGGGAGAGAGAGAGAGAGAGAGAGAGAGAGAGAGAGAATCTTAAGCGTGTCCTATGCTCAACATGGAGCCTCAAGGCAAAGCTCATTCTCAAGACCATGAGATCATGACCTGAGCCAAAATCAAGAGTCTGATGCTTAACTGACCGAGTCACCTAGGCACCCCTGTACTTCTTGAATGGAAACTAGGCATTAACTTGCCTCCCTCCCCAAAACATAGTAACTTGCACCATAGCAAGTGGAATTCGCAGGTATGTAAGATTGTAGGGGAGTTGCTTTGGGTACATAGGAAGCAATATGGGAGAAAGGGGTGCAAGCGGTGAAAAGCAGCTAATTTCCAGTAACTAGACCATTTGGGGGTAGACTACTTTTGTGTAAAAAGAATGTAACCTCATTCTGTATAGTCATATTGTAGGGCTAGGGAAATAACACATTATGTAGGGCAGAACAGTTAGAGTACTTCCAAGATGGGATGACTAAATATGCTGATTGGAATATTCTGTAACTAGAGGCATTCAAGTGTGGAATACATGGTTATTTAGTAAAAGTATTTTAGAAGAAATTCAAATGTTGGCTGCAAGACTGGACTAGATTATATGATACTTCTTTTCTCTCTCTTGATCTAGGGGGGAAGATACTCCAGCACACAAGCCCATACAAAAAATTTAGACTATGAACATTCAAAACTCCTGAGTATGTCATCAGTGTAAATAACTTCTCTGAATAATACCACCCTGCTCATTCACTTGAGATTCTTTGAGTAATAAGTCATCTCAGAAATCACCAGCTCCTCTTACAGATTTTACAGATAAAGAAAACGACACTCAGTCCAGTTAAATAGCTTTCTCAAAATTTCCCGGATTTGTGACATAATAAAATTAGAAATTGAGCATCATGGCTCTCAACTAGTCTTTTTTTTTTTTTCTTTTGAGGGTCCTTATCTAAATCACAGAATTCAAAAACATTTGAATTACTGGCCCCTCGCTTTCCCAAAGATGGGACACAGCATAGTTTAGATGCCTAGGAAGGTAGGCCGGTCTGTACATACATGGATACCTAGATGGCTGGATCTTATTCTCTCCTGCAGCCCTAGCTGAGATGGGTGTCCTCAGCAGCTTGCGGCATTCCCGGTTCCACCCAAATTGTATGCACCCCAAGGACTGCTCTCCTCTCAGAATTAAAGGTGGTCCACAGAACACAGTGAGCCACAGATAGAATACACAGTCCATCTGTAGCCTCGGGGGTTCTTTGATAGAAGCTGAATGACACACGTCCTGAGAATATGCTATAAATGAAGTTGGTGCTCTGGTCTTTAGCTGGGGAGCAAACAACCTTACATCACCAGGCCTCACGCTATCTCAGAAAAACACCGACATTTGTATCCTCAGTATACTGTTTGCTGAGCAAAATGCCCAGTTGAGCCACTGTGGAGTTCAGTGCTGATTAAGTCCTTATTCTTTAAAAAGAAGCACATTTCCTGAGCGCTTTTGGGGGAAGTAGGGAGCCGGGGGCCAAGGCACAATCTGTGCTGTGCTCTGTTCTCTTTGTCTCTAAATTAAAACAGGCTGCAAAGGTGTGCAAGTGTGTGAATTATTATTTTCCTAACATTAAACACTTGATTTAAAGCATATTCCCTTTGAAGGAAGGTATAATTTGGGAATTATTTGAAGTCTCTAAGTAGTTCGAAACTGGGTTTAGCCAGATTTCTAGCTGTAAGCAAAAGTCAGTCTCTGATAAGAAGCCGTTGTACTTTATTGATGCAAAGGAGGTAAGTACCCTCTTGGGGGTTTCTCAGTTCAAGAGCATCCTAGTTGTTATTTGCAAACTGCAGTGTGCGATTCTGAATGTTTTCAGATACATTGGCCCCATATAACTTGAGTTCTCGTCGGAGAAAGCTTCCAAGTACCTGGGCGAAGTTTTAACGACATATTGGTTGTAACATGGGTTTTGTGAGGCAGGAAAGCTTCCCTCCATTACCTATTCATATGCAATATTGAATTATAAAATAAAGCACAGAACCGAAATAGATAGACTTTCCAACAGAGAAACATGCAGCCACATTACAAAGTCTATTTCATATAGGGGATCCTGCGCTGAATCATTTAGCTATTTAGGAATGCGTTTCGCAGCTAACTCATCCTGGCAGGCCCAACGAGATGCATTTCCTCTTAAAATAAATATGGACTCATCAAACACGCATCACTCTCACAATTAACTGCTGGGCTTGAAGGAACTTTTGCTTGGCTTTTCAAAGCAGCTAGAACAAAAAGAGAGACTCCATGAGTCACAAGCACAATCTACATATGGGAACAATCTTTTGCAAAAATCAATCTTGAATAAATACACTACATTAGTTCTCATTTGGGCTCAGCACAGTTAAG
This sequence comes from Crocuta crocuta, assembly GCF_008692635.1. NCBI lineage: Eukaryota > Metazoa > Chordata > Mammalia > Carnivora > Hyaenidae > Crocuta > Crocuta crocuta. The sequence goes on along the minus strand of NW_027551568.1, from coordinate 17,919,860 downwards.
AAATAACTGGATTTTCCAGGGAACTTGACCCTTACTACTTAATAATAAAAAATTAAAAAAAAAAAAAAAATGATACAGTGAGCTAGAGACATTTCTAAATATATTACATAGAGCTCAGTTTCTTTGGATAAAGTTTGGGTTATAACTCAATTTTATAATTTCTTTAGGTGAATTGACATCATTGATTTGGGAATGCCTTACGATAGTTATGGGGAAAGATGGTAAAAGTCTGGACTAGGGGGAGAAGCAATGGAGAAAAAGGAACAGATCTGAGATATGTTTTGGAGGCAGAATTTGACAGAACTTAGTGACTGACTGAATGTGACATTTAAGCCAAGGATGAAGACAGACATGACTCCCTGTTCTGGCATGAGTTATTGGGAAGATGGCGGGTGCTATACATGGTGATGTCGTGCGTTAGAGGCAGAACAAATCGTAGAGGAAAATATCCAGCATTTAATATGATCAATAACCTAGAACTTAATAGAACTTAGAAATACACAAAAATGACCCCTGAGCCAGGAAAATATTGTCTGCAGAACTCACACGTGAGCTACACACCGACTTCAGTTGGGCTCTCCTTCAGAACATACTGATTCTTGATTGTGCCTCGGTTGTAAAGCATGAGATTACCTAGTTGCATGGTTTTAGCAGGTTGGCAACAGTACATGAACGAAGTCTGCATGAAGCAGACACACAGCAAAAGCAGTGGCTTAGAGCCTGAGTAGAAAACTAGTGTATTACAACATGAAGAAATAGGTAATGCACATCAGAAAGTGCCCTCCATCCACTGAGGATTAAGTGAGCTATTAACTACTGAGTAGACTCATGGTTCACTGTTTCTTTCAACACTCTGAATGTTAAAATCCTGTGTGATCAGTAGATGATGAGCATTTTACAGATGAGCCAATGGATACTTGGAGAGCTCATGCCACTTGCCCCAAGTCACACAGCAGTCAGTGGCTAAGTTGTGATTCTGATGAATGCGTGTCTAATTGTAAGGTGATTCTCTTTTTCTTTAAGCTCCATACTCAGGCCAACTAATGGAATTTAAGAATAAAATAGCCATCAGCTCTGTGAAAAACAAAATTTCTTCTCAGCAATTAGAACCATACATTTAAAACTCTTGGTGTTATCAAGTAGTGAGATCCCTGTCACCTGAATTGTTCCAGAACAAGTAACTGCACATGCCCATTACTTTTTAAAATGAGATTCCTGGGGTGCCTGAGTGGTTCATTCAGTTAAGCATCTGACCCTTGGTTTTGTCTCAGGTCATGATCTTACAGTTCATGGGTTCAAGCCCCACATGGACTCCACCCTGACAGCGAGGAGTCTGCTTCGGATTCTGTCTCTCTCTCTCTGTCCCTTCCCTACTCACTCTCTGTTTCTCTCTGTCTCAAAATTAATCATTTAATTAAACATTTTTAAAAATAATGATAAAATGATATTGCTCCCTGGATAGGATAGAAAGTAACTAAATTCCTTTCAATGGGACCATTCTATGATTTTTAGAAACAAAGTTCAAAGGACATTGTGGATAGAACAGCACTTTGGATATTGTAAAGTGATATTCAAGTGTCAGCCTTTTTGTTATTTGTGTCAGTGTGGGCACATCAACACACCCTTCTACAATGGGATGAATAATCTGATAATTATTATAATTAGATAATCCTACACTCCCCTGCCCACCTTTTATCTGCCTCATCTTGTCTCTCTGATTGTACCTAGATGGAAATACTTGTCAGTGAAGTCATTTCTTTGAATGACTAACAAAATTAAGCATTTCCTCCAGAAGGCCACTATTGAAATAGACGCACATGCCAGGGATGAGCATTGTAGGAGCTCAAAGGGCCTTTCTCACTCTTCTGAATGATCATAGTCACTTAGATAGAACTGTTTAACAGACTAGCTAGTGGTTCCTTTGGGAGGTAGAGACACATGGACAAATCATCTTTGATTGGGAGCGATGGGAAAATGTAGCAGGAAGACTCTTGCATTATTAATTTATGTTTTCTCTCTGTCTTTCCCATGTCCTTTGGCCCATTCAAACAGGCAATAGGCTCAAATCAAGAAAGATTTGTGACAAGACTTTCTGGCTTTTAGAGTCAAAAGCCTAAGCTCGTTAAGAAGAGTAGGGCTTGCAGTAAGAGGGGTATCTAACAAGCGAAAGAGATTTCCTTGGCTGAGAGATGGTTGGTAGAGGAAAAAAAGTCACATGGTTCTGCATGTTGAGGTTACCTGCCCACCACTTCCTTGTAACACCAGATGATGGACCAAAAATTCTGTAAGAGACCACATTGTGTCCCAGGGAGGCTAGACGCTAGGACCCAGGGCTCACAACCTTACCAAACATTTCTTAAATGCATTGTGGACCACAGAGGCTATGGCCATACACCTTTCCACAGAACCAGGGCTTTAGTACTTTATGATGACCCCAGGACCTTGGAACAACTTCAAGGAATTGGTGAAGTTAGACCCCAAAATATGTAGTTCAGTTCTCTATAAGCTGAAAAGGTGGGAGCTCAAAGTTGGAAATTTAGGTGTTCTTAAGTCAAAAGATATGAAAAAAGTAATTTGTTCTTATGACTAAGCATGGAGATGGAACTAGAGATTCACATCCACTCCAGAATCTAAAGCCATAGGGCAAGGCAGAGAAACTTCAGGGAGAGTCAAAATGGAAGAAAGAGCAAACTCTGGTAGGAAAATCCAAGAGGAGTTCCCAAAAGAAGATGAGACCATTGATGAGAAGCCCTAGATAATGAATAACCCTGGGTTCAAAAGGGAATGAGGTGCTTCCATGAAGGGGATATAGCCCTCAGTGGAATAGGGTATCCCAGATGTACTATACCAACCTCACACATTTCCTGAACAGCAGCCTGACCTACGAGATTCAAATTCTTACCTGTTTTCATGGCAATCCTAATTTTACCATCTCCCAAAAGGCCAAGTAGAGCCTAATTTAGTGTGACACTTTCATGTCCAAACTACTTTTACTCCTCAGAGTGAGCTGAGTCTGAACATCAAAATGAAATTTCAACTACATGAGGTTTTTTTTCCCCCTAAGCTCTCAAACTTTTGCTAGAAATGCCATGGCACTGTGAAGTATATTCTGTCTTCTAGCAGAAATACTATAGTTCCCTCTATGGGTAACAGAACTTCACCCATAAAATAAACTCCAGGCATTAGCCTCTTCCGCGGGCAAGGGAAATCTCAGGTTTTCTTTCTGCATATCTGGAACCTGACTGCATGTCTTTTCTTCCCTTAACCTTTTGTGGCAGATAGACCCCAAAGAAGGTGGTCATCAATTTTTCCTGTATATGCTGCTGATGGGGAGTCAATTCCAATCGTTCTCTTTGAATCTGGGCTGGCCTTGTAATTAATGGAATATGCAGAAGTGACATTTTGCCAGTTTTAAGCCTTACTTTGAAAAGCCCTGGCAGCTTCCACTTCTGTGCTCTCGAGGGAAGCCAGCCTCTATGCTATAAAGAAGCTAGCTAGACTATCAAATTAAGAGATGCAATGTGGAAAGGGAGAAGGAGAAAGGGGAGGGAAGAGAAAGAAGCAGAGAGAGTTGGAGACAGAACAATACCACATGGAGGTATCAGAGATGTGCAAGAATTAATCTCAGACCTTCCAGCCCCATTTGGCTGAATACAGCCAAAAGAGTGACTTAAGCGATGCCATTTGAGCAGAAGAACTGGCCAGCTGAGTTTTGCCTGATTTCTTGGCAATGAAACACAATATATTATTATTTTAAGCTATTAGGTTTATGAGTTTTTGTTATGCAGGAGTAGAAAACTGAAACAAAGTCTAGATCTCATGATATATAATTTCATGACAAAATTTCAATATTTGCTACCATTTCAGCTCCTGCAAAAGAACTCAATGGGAAGAAATTAAAATCTAAAATTAAAATCTTCTTCTAGGGAAGGGTCACTGAAAATATGTTTTCCCTGTCCTCAACTAGATGGAAATCCCCTTCAACAGCTCTTCCATGTGTCCCTTGATCACTCCTCCATTCCTCACAGTAGGTGTTGTGGATATTTGTTATGCTTCCCTAACCCTCTCTTTCCTTTTCCCACCTCCCTCAAACGTAGAAAGACTTTATTTTCCACTTCAAATAATGAAGATAAGTGGGAATTCCCTCAATCTCACTAATTTTCCTGTTGTAAAGGGGACTCTCTGTATCACTGGACTCATGTTTCCAGGATTAACTGATTGCTAGTATGGGAGAATGGACTGGACAGGTTCGGTTCAACCCCTTTCTCTCCTTGAGATCTATCTGTCTGTAGACAGTGCACATTGGCATCTATCTTGCTGTTCTTGGCTCTGCAGTAAGAGGTCTATTCTGTGTGGGAAAGCTTGGAGATGTCAGTTATTTGGTCTACATGTCTGTCCAATTCAGGGCTAGAGTATTAGCAAGTCTAAGTGCCTATACCTCATTGCTACAGTCTTCACTCAACCTATCATTTATAAAGCCTTCATGTTGATTTTCATCTCTCTGCTTCACTGTGTTATTTTCTATTTAGTTACAAATTCAGGGAACAAGGAGGAAGGTAGTTCTATATGGATTCCTTAAAATCCCGGTGCTCCCTATATATTTATTTGCAATCCTCTCCTCTCCTCTCAACTCCAAAGAACAAGGAGTCTTTTTCCTCTTAGGGGCTAATGCCTCTACCAATGATCTCCATCCCAACTTCTAGCATTTCCATTTCCCATGCAAAATGGGCTCCTTAGAGCAAGACTAAGAATAGCTCTCTCATTTTCAAACTCTTCTTCAACACCAAATCTATCTGCCCAACAAATAATTCTTGTATGAGAAATTACCTTATCTTCACCTTATGATCAAATTCAATCCCTGCCTTATTCTTATGCTTCCTTTAGCTGCTTGCTTCTTAAGGGCTCATCTGTAATTATAACCTACCCATCAAATCCCTTAGACTTCTCAATACCCTATAGTTTGGTTTCTATTCCCAAAGCTCCTCTAAAAAGTTTCTTAGTCACTTGAGCAAATCCCTGGGCGCTCCATTACTTACCTTCCAAGGCCCCTCTGTACAGTTCCTGATCATGGTGACCATTTCTTCCTTTCTTGGCTTTCCCGGCACCACTACCCCTTCCTTATCTTCCTGATTCTTTGACCAGTTGTGCAATATCCCATTCACGGTGGTGAGATATTCTCTTTCTCTGACAATTAAATAGTAACTTTCCCCAGAGCACAAACCTTGGCTCTCTTATCACTCTGCAGATTCTGGCAGGACCATGACACTAATTATTGTGATTTAATTGTCATTAATTATCACTGCCCAATCTCTATCACTATGCTCCTAAACTTCTATCTTAAGTTCCACCCACTTAATTTACTTATTTTTAATTACCACATAACTCCTCTTGGGAATTCTCTAGCACCACAAACCCAACATTTCATTAAAAACAAAACAAAACATTGTTTCTCTAAGCCTGTTCATCTCTTAATTTTTCACTTACAGCTAATAGCATCACAATCCAACTGGTCACTCAGACTAAACATGTCAGAATTATCTTAGACTCATCCTTGTTCTTTTCACCTCAGCTATCAGCTACTGAATCACTCAGGGTCCCCCTGTTAAACCTTTCAGAGACATGGCTCCTCAGCTCTTGGACTCCATTGCCTTAAATGAAGCCAGTATTCTGCAAATGGTTTCCAAGACTCTAGAGATACCCTTCTCTCATCCATCTGATGCTATCATCACATTTAAAATTTCAACTCTGCTCATTTCTCATCTGCTTAAAGTCTTTCAATAAGTTCCTATCATCTTCAGGAAAAATCTGACATCTTTAGCTTTGCAAGTAAGATCCACCATCACCTGGCCCCTCTCTGTTGCTCTGCCTACACAACCTTATTCCCAACCTCTACTCTATAGGCTCCCTGTGGTATACCTAGGCAAGTTGTTTGTACCTTTATTCTCAAGATGTCCACAAATTGGCTTGTTCTTTCACACATCAGTACCTTGACATGTGTTGTTCTTTCAATCTGGAATGTCCTCTCTCACCCTTGCTATTCCCTCTTGATATTCTGCCTGGTGAACTTTTAATCATGCTTACAAATCGTCCATTAATGTTACCATTTCTCTGAAGCATTTCTCATTTGTCTCCGCCCCCATGCTAACAGAGAAGGAAACTTCCATTCTTGTTTTAAAATAACTACAGAACTTCATCAGTACACTTATCAGCTGTATTGTGTTTCATTGCATTATCTGTCTCCCTCCTTGAAAATAGGTTACTTCCATTTATTCAACAAATATATTTATTTGTTGAGTCTAAATTTCTCAGGTACTTTTCTAGGCCTGAATAAATCACTGTACAGGCAAAGATCTTTTTCTAATGGAGTTTACATTCCAGTGAAAGATGAAAAACAATAAACAATAAACATGATAAATAAGTAAGTAGTGTAATACATTAGAAAGAATGGGATGAAGGAAATCAACAATGCCAGGGTTGAGGGAGAGGAGGGTTGATACCGGTTTTCAACAAGGTGGTCAGTGATCATTGAGAAGGTGATGTTTGAGCAGAAAGTTAATCATTCATATATGGGGGAAGAAGCAAATTAAAAACCACTAGTTGGAAGTGGCCTTGACTTGTGTGGAGGAGAGAAGGAAGAGGTGAGCTCAGTAAGTGAACAGAAGTCTGAATGATGGAGGACCTTACAGCCTCTCTATGGGTGTTCGTTTGACTTAGAAGAAAGGGGAAGCCAAGGCAGGGTGCTATACAGATAGAGGGTATGAGCGGGCCTAGGTCTTAAAATGGTCTCTCTGGCTATGGTATTGAACACAAACGGTAGAGGCAAAGGTAGAATCAGGGTAACCAATTACAAGGCCATTGAAACAATCCAGGTAGGAGGCGTGAAAGGAAAGATGAAGTAAGTTAGGAAGGAAGGGAGGGAGAAAGAAAGGGATGGAAGGAAGAAGGGAGGGAGAAAGGAAGGGAGAAAAGGAGGAAGGGAGGGAAGAGTATGGGGACAGGCATGAAGAAGAAAGCAGAAAAAAGTGTGAAGAGGAGAAACCATGAAATCAGAGGTGGCTGGTAAGGAGATGGTTTCCTTGTGCAGATTCTGAGCCATTTGCTAACCCATCAAACTCATCAGTGTACTGTTTACTCTTCTGCTTCTGGCTTCCTTTTGATCAATCTGAAGGTATTTTCTGCTGGCTAAACTACCTGACCCATAGGCTTGTCTACTTTTTGAACAATATCAGGCCTTGAGACATGAGCCTAAAAGAAATTAGGGTAAGTGTAATGGAAACCGGGCAACTGGCCTTAGTATAGTGCTATATCCTACTTCTCTATTCTGTCTCTCTTTGCTTTGTTTTCTTGTGAATCTGTGTTTGGGGAAAAAAATCTATATATATTTGCTTCAAGAAAATGTTTGTGTTCTCTCAACTTGGTAGGATGCTGAGAAATGGAATGATTCAGGAGGGACTCAAGGTGTGAAGGAAGATCCTGAAAACAGCAGACTACAAATCTCATTTGGGAAGCCAGTAAGTCTCCTGCCTCAGTAAAACTACCTTAATTGAAACTATTTTTTTTTATTATTGGAAATAAACAGTCTTAAAATTGTAGGTTGTTCTGTATCAATAACATTACTATTTCCCATCTACGCTTTCTTACAACATGTCTCTTGGCTTTGACCTGTGGATTAGTAGTCTCCCCATGTTTCCATCGTGCTTTGCCTGCTTCCTATTTTCTACCCTATCAGCCTTCATTACAATGTTGTTTTGCTCAGACAGACTTTGCTCGGATATTTAATAATTGCCCTTCCTGTGCCAGAAGTTGTTATATTGATCACTTTGAGAGATAATATTTACTTTTTGGTCTGCATCTATTTGTTCAGTGCATTCCTAATGCAGTCACAGCAATTATCAGAGCTAATTCTTGAAAGTTGAGCAATCCCAGTCCTTGGCTCCTATCTATAGGTTTTCCTTCACTTTTACAAATAATGATTTATGCAAAGTCACCAAGACAGCTATTGCTTCAATGCAGGGTTTATTATCTCCAAGATGAACAGACAAGTCATTAAGTGCTCATGGAAGGATTAGTGTAGAGAAAGATCACCACATTGTGATTTTCTGGTTACATGGTTCAATACAATGATGGTTTAAGGAAGTAAAAGCCAATTTTAGCACTGCCATTATGGAGCTGTGTATATCATCAATAGGCAGTTATAAAAGCTGTGACTGATAGGAATTTCCCTACCATAAAAGTTCCTTCCATCACATACACACTAAGTGAGCTACATAGAAGAACTTCTAAAGAGTGTGATTGATTCCTCGGGTTTTAGTTTACGATATATTTCTTAAATATAAGCCAAAGCTATCAAGTAATAGCATAGATTCTATGATAGCTTTGTGCAATTAGCCTCATTATTTATAGCCACATTTTATGTGTGCATTTCTTAGTGTACAGAGTATGTGTTTGTGGGTCTGTGGTTGTATCAGTTGTCCTAAACACAGCTCGGGTCTTTTTAGCTGTACACCTAATGCACAACAGAGTGGGTGGGGCACACGAATGGTAATCTGCAAATGAATGAACAAATGAATGAATGTGGCAGTGTACTCATACATGTCTAACTGGTCTTCTTGCTTTCCTCCCCTACTTTCATGTATTTGAAACAGTGATACAAGTTAGCTATACTCTTACTCAAAAGATTCAAAATCCTCATCTTAATACTGTGATGCCAAAGATCTCCTGTGACTTGATGCCAACCTCTCACCAACCTGGTTTCCTACTTCCTCTTCCCACAGTCCTCCACCTCAGTCAAGGCTTTCTCTTAAGCCAGGTGGATCTCCACCTTTCCATACTCACACTAGTACTCATCCCTCCATCTTATTTTTATTAGCTTTCCTGAAGTTCTAATGGCATAAAGTAGGAATAACAATAAGAGCAAATATAGTAGTAGTTGTGGTAGTAGTAGTCATAATCATAGTAGTCATCATAGTCATAGTGGTAGTAGCAGTAGTTGCCATCATTGTCATCACAGTAGTACCAGCAACAGTCATAGCTGTAGTAGTCATCACCATGGTCATTACTGTGGTAGCAATATAGTAGCAGTCATAGTCATTGTTGTAGTAGCAGTAATCATAGTAGAGTAGTTGTAGTAGTTATAGTAGCAGCCACATTAGCTGTCATAGTCACTGTTGTAGTAGAGTAGTCGTAGTAGTAGTAGTCATAGCAGCAGAGTAGAGTAGTTGTAGTAGTTATAGTAGTAGCAGCCATAGTTATTGTAGTAGTAGTAGTAGTCATAGTGAATAGTCGCAGTAGTAGTAATAGCAATCATAGTAGTCATGTCACTGTTGTAGTAGAGTAGTCATAGTAGTTGTAGTAGTAGCCATAGCGGCAGTCATAGTCATAGTTGTAGTAGCAGTAGTTGTTGTCATAGTAGTATTAATCACAGTAGCAGTCATAGTTGCAGTGATAGTAGTTGGTGTAGTAATCATAGTAGTCATAGTCATGGTTCTGGTCTTAGTAATAGGCATAGTCATGGTCACTGGAGTGGTAGCAGCAGTAGTAGTCATTATAGTAGTAGAACTGGCATTTGTACAGTTGGTATAGTTTAGGAAAGAACACAGGTTTGGGGCTAAATGCCTGCATTTTAATCAGTTTTCACAATTCCCAAAATAAGGCAAGTCACTTAATCTCTCTGGACCTCAGCAGCCTTATCTTTAAAGGTAAATGTTGAATAAAACTGGCTCTGAATATAGAGCATTTACTGTGTACCAGGCAGGATCCTCAGTGTTTTGCATGTCTTACTTAATTCTCTCCGTGCCCTTTGAGGTAGAACCTATTATTTTCTCAACGGTTTACTGATGAGGAAACTAAGCTCAGCGTTACTTCTCAGAGTAACTGATTCAAGTTATTTAACCAAATTCACACAGCATGGAAGTGGTTGGGCTCTAATTCAAATCCAGGCAGCCAAACTCCAGACCCTAACTTTTGACCACTGTGAATTTACTCTTTTCCAAGAGCCACTCAAAATCTTACCTCATATACTGAGCATTCCTTGACCACTAAACCCTTCAGTATTCTATAGTATTCATTATTAAGACACTTGTTTGATAGTAACATTATTTAAGTTTTCATTAGGTACTAAGTATCTAACAAAACTGCATTAACCCATTTAATTTGATTTTTATAATTTGAAATTTCACATCTCCTCTGTTATGTTGTTATTAAAATCACTTGTATGGTATTTGAGAGGTAAGCTTTGCTTCCCATATTCCTTTGTATGTCCAGTTTCCACACACAAAATATTCCTTAATCACAATAAGTGCTTATCAAAAGCACTGCTGTTGCTTATTGTGGGTGATAATGGTAATGACATTGATAATAGGCAAGTATATTATAAGCATATATAATAATTTTAGTTTGAACATAACATTATGTGAAGCAAGTCAGTGAATCTCTAGGATTTTAGAAGGATAAAATGAAAACAATTTTGTTAGATGTATCTGGCACCAGACTAAGAACAGGGGTCCCTGGGTTGGGACCTCTGCTTTGTTACAATGCTCTGTGTGATCTTGGGGGGTGTTTCTTGCTGCTGTGTTTCTCACTTGCCTTATCTATAAAAGTGTGTTAGCAAAACATGGGGTTAGTTCAGCCTCACACATGTGGCAAGGTCCAAATAAGATAATGTGTATAAAGCAGCTCCCCACATGTGCACAATGTATCACTGACATCAATGAGGGTTATATCTCAAGTGAGAGCTCCTTAATCCCAAATTCTGAACATCACTGTAGCATATAGTTTCTTCCTAAAATGCATTCAATTACAACTATAAATTTGTAAGTTGTTTCTTTAAAGCCTTAGTTCAAACTACTAGGCATGCAACAATAAAGGGAAAAACAACAAAGCTGCCTTGAGCTGTGATTCATGGATTGTCCATCAGTTTCACTCGCCAACCTCACCACCTCAAGTATGTTCTCGAGGCCAGTTTCATCGGCACTCCCAAAACAAAATGCAGAGTCTCATACCCCTCCCTGGACCTAGGGATACAGGACGTGGATTTTTGTAAGGTCCTCTGGTGATAGGCGTGGACAGTAAATGTAAATCACCTGCCATAAGTACGTTGCTTACCCTACACATTTGCCTTCAATGACAGCTGATTTGAATTCATACCTGAACAAAATAAGTTAATAGTACATTCCAGGGATTGCCAAGATCACTCCAACAGGTCAAAGTCACAAATTTTAAATCCTAGGAATCCCAAAGGTTGTAGGGAATGGGCTACATACCTAAAATATGCTGTCACTACCAATAAAGGGAGCTATGTAAGTATACCATCCACCAAATGATACTGCTTGATAAAGGGCCATCCTTAGATAAAAAGTTGCAGTCTCCTTGAACTAATTTATGTCCCAGTACCCAGAGGCATGTAAAGAAGAAGAAACAATTGGCTAATGGATGCAGGATATGGAGAAGCCCATTTTCCCTTTGAAAAAAAAGCTGTTTTGGGAATAAAGATCATGGCATGTCTTGGTGAGTTACTTATCTACCATGTCCACAGGGGCTCAGCTTATGTACATTGATGATCTTGGGGGATGTTCACACTTGTGGAATGTGGGTGACCTGATGAAGCAAATCTTTAGTTCATTAAGTAATTTACAAACTTTAGGGGTATAATTATTGTCGACAATCCCCTATCTTATATAATATTAAAACATAAAGGCTCATTACCATTTTACCAAAGCAGGAATTTTATTACTTCAAAATTTCCCAATGAGAAACAGAGCTGGAACCAAAAAAATAATTTAAAATATTTTGCTTTATCTTCCATTCTCCAGTTTTAATTATTTTTCAAAGGAATGTTTATATGAGATCCCAATGGATGTTTAAGACTGGTCAAGTACAGAGGAGCAGTGAAATGGAATAGAGGCAATTATCCACATAATTTGGGACAATTTGCTTCCACCTGAATTGTAAATTGGGACAATAACAGAAATGAGAGTTCCATGAAATAGTGGATTTTGTCCACAATGTTCATTAATATAGCCCAAGGTTCTTTTTTTTTTTTTTTT